>NW_015547684.1:219932-254918 GCF_001515605.1 Sinocyclocheilus anshuiensis
TATGTGTGATTTACAATAATTTACAAAAGTGTCACATTACATATTATAAAAGCACAATGTTATGTTTCTAAAATCATCCACAGTGCTATTGCACAAAGAGATATGAATGAACTCATAAAGTAAACAGAACACGCACCAGACACTGGTCACAGTTCCTTCCGGTAACCAGACGTTTACAGTAGCAGTTTCCTGAGTCTGTATCACATGGACTTCCACCTGGAACCGTCCCCAAAGCATTGCATGTGCATGCTGGGTAACAACAAAACAAAAGCAACTTTTATTTGAGATCTTTCAAAACCATTTTCACATGAATGAATTAATGATTTGGGTTGGCTATATTGTGTAAGGCATGGACTTACGCTGGCATCCCAGAGGGTCGTCGCTGAGTCCGTAATGGCCCTGTTTGCACTGGTCACAGCGCTCACCCTCCACATTAGGCTTACAGCGACACTGACCCGCGATCAGCCCAAGAGACACGTCTGTCAGCGGATCACACACTCCACCGTCGAGAGAGCCGACCGGATCACAGTTACAGGCTGGAAAAGATCAATCCGGACAGCGTACTTAAAGACAATGGACAGAACTGTGGACAGCTGGGAAAATTAACAAACGGAGCCATGATGATTCTTATACTGTATCAATGCAGCAGTAAAGATGCTCTGTGTCAACTTTTTTATCGCAATACTTTTTTTCGCAACTAATTTTGTTACAACTATCTAGTACAAAGTTCACGAAAGATACTTCCATTGTTTAGCATTGTTCACACAACAAACACTGGACACACAACAATAAAATTTAGTTTGTTAACATTAGTTAATGCATTCACAAACAATGAACACATTTTTACAGAATTTATTAATCTACATTGTACATAGATGTTAATATATTAACATTGATATATATATCGATTAACATTGATATGTTTGTTCAGAATTAATGCTAATTTATACTTAATACTTAAAAGTTAATTTTAATATCTACAAAATAATTAGTTAATAAGTATATTTTTTGTTAATTCATGCTTGTTTATAAGTTATTAATGAATACTAATTAAATGTATACAACTTGAAATGCTAAAAATACACATAGAAATGTACATTAATCAAATAAATAAATGGTATTTTTATTGTTACTCCATGTTAATTATTGGATTAATATTAATGAATTGTATTGCATTGTAAGCTATTATCATAGTTTGATGTAAAAGTCAGAGACCACATTTCTGCTTTGTGGTCAAAAAGTTCAAACTGAAAAACCTCAGTCACCACAACAAAAGAGGAATGTGAAACCCTAGATGCGTGTGGTTTGAGGAAGGGCGGCACTTCGCCTTGTGGTAATGGACTACTTCAAAGCCCAGGTGTTAGACCAGACAGGTAGAGGAGCAGCGGCCGTCTGAAAGGAGAGAAAAGCTCAGAGGAAATGACAGGAGAGGAAATGAGAGGGGACACATACACTCGCAGATGTTGGGGTCGCGGATGTCTTTCTCCGGATGCTGGTAGAAGAAGGGCTTACACTGCTCACACTTGTGACCCATGGTGTTGTGTTTGCAGTCGTCGCACACGCCGCCGCTCACGTTACCCGAGGCCCGATACACGGCCATGTCGAAATGACAGGAATCAGAGTGATGATTGCAGTTACACTCTGTGAAAGAAGCAAAGAAATGTCAGATGTCAGATGATCAAGTAACAATTGTAACAAATAAACAATTATAACAAAGAATGACAATGTTTAAAAAAGCTATAATGCATTAACAACTGCATGACAAATTACGACGTATAAAAACTATAATGCGGTAACGATTGCATAACAAAAAATGATGATGTTTAAAAACTATAATGCAGTAACTACTGCATAACAAAGAATTATGATGTTTACAAACTATAATGCGGTAACGATTGCACAACAGAATTACCATGTTTAAAAACTATAACGCAGTAGCAATTGCATAACAAAAACTTATGATGTTTAAAAACTATAACGCAGTAACTACTGCATGACAGAATTACATTTAAAAACTATAACGCAGTAACAATTGCATAATTACAAAACATTATGATGTTTAAAAACTATAACGCAGTAACTACTGCAAAACAAAGAATTATGATGTTTACAAACTATAATGCGGTAACGATTGCATAACAAAGAATTATGATGTTTACAAACTATAATGCGGTAACGATTGCACGACAGAATTACCACGTTTAAAAACTATAACACAGTAACAATTGCATGACAGAATTACATTTAAAAACTATAACGCAGTAACAATTGCATGACAGAATTACATTTAAAAACTATAACGCAGTAACAATTGCATAACAAAGAATTATGATGTTTAAAAACTATAACGCAGTAACTACTGCATGACAGAATTACATTTAAAAACTATAAAACTATAACGCAGTAACAATTGCTTAACAAAGAATTATGACATTTAAAGACTATAACAATGTCTTAAGAGAATTACGATATTTAAAAACTATAATGCTGTAATATCTGTACGACAAAGAACTACCACTTTGAAAACTATAAAGCAGTAACAATTGTACAACAAATAATTTTTGACTACGTTCTTTAAAGAAGTTACAACAGTTACAAAACATGTTTGTACTGTTACAAAAAGTTTAATGTATCTGAGTTAGTAGCATACCAAAGTTAAAATATTGATATCAAAACTTCATTAGAAACTGTAACAATTGTACTAAAAAATAGAATGTCAGCATTGTTTAGGAACTCTCATGCAATAACATTGATACAATACTATAATACCAATGTTTCAAAACTATAAAGCAGAATCAAAAGTACATCAAAAAGAATGTTACAAAACTTGTAACACCTGATTTGCAAAGTAAATCTTTTGAAAATCTACTGGTTTCATACGGTTTTTAAAAACATTATGTATAATTAAAAATATATATATTTAATGACTCAAAGTCATGTGATGTAACCATCAAGTCAAATGTAATAGTGCATTTTCATTATATTTTGACATAAATATCACTACATTTTTGGGTTGTACAAGAAGACATTTTATAACCAGAATTAACTTTGTCATAAGAAGTTCTTTTTAAATAAATGAATAGATCCAGACAAAAAAAAAAAGAGCATGATTTCATTGACCCATAACTGAACATTGCAGAAGATCATACTTTTACAGGCGTTGGTGTTGCGTCCCTCCGCGGGTCTCCAGGGCAGGTCATGGTAAAAGTCCTGACAGCGCTCACAGTTCAGCCCCATGGTGTTATGATTACACATACAATGGCCATGGACCTACGGCAAAACAGACATAACAATGATAACCAAAAACAAAATAAATGTAATCAAATTGAGACTATGTGTGGAACAGGATATTTAAAGGCACCACAAATTATAAACAAGTAAGTCCTCAAAATGAATTTGAGCTCATTTCCTACTCAGACCCTAAAAGGGAAAAGTTTGCTCAGGACAGTCTACAAATCCGGCCCTAAACCAGATGGCAACAGGAAATGTTTATACTGGATGCATCTGGTCTACATTAAACAAGCTCCAGTCCTGGCACAGACACAGATCTAGATGCAGTCTATATGTGAGCTTTCACATAACTGCTCTGAGCCTGGAGATGATCTAGAGTCACTTCAGTGCCTTTGAATAAAATTCTTGCACATAAAAAGGTAGTGAGATTGAGATCTGGATATAATATATGTTCATTTCTTTTGTAAGAGCTGCAACAGACTGAGACACATCTCAGTGCAGACGGATTGTAAACAGAGAAGACTGCAGACTGCGCAGGAACCTCGTTCCTTTGGTGTATTTCGTCTTTGGCTTTTCAAATCATTGATATAAAACCACAGAAACACATACAACTTCAAGCATAAATGAAACAAAACCAAAAAAGGTTTGTAAACAACAGACACTGCGTGCATTTTCTCTGCCACATGATTATTTGCACTGTACACTATTCAATAATGAAACCACGAGGCGGTCCGCATACTTTCATACTAATGTGAAACAGATCCAAACTGAATTAGCAGCAGACTGTGATGGGACTTCAAACGATTTCTTCCATGACAAATTTTTGTGAGATGTTTTCTTCAAAGCAGAGGTTTAAAAAGCCACAAAAAGGTCTGCTGCATTTAAATGTGGCATAAATCAAAAACGACTTCCTATTAAATTAGCTTTATTTAATCTACAATTCATTCTGGTATGATGCTGCATTAAAATTTCATAATTTCAGCTCATACGTGATTGCTAAGTCAGTTTGTGGTGGTGATTGGAGGGAACAATTTGGAAAAATGATAAAATATAATAAAAATAAAAAATAACTATAATAATAAATACTATAACTGTACAAAAAAATAATTGTAAAAAATATATGTAAAAATAATAAAATATAAATGTTAAAAAAAACCAAACATTTAATAATCAAAGTTATCAATAACTTGCATTATGCATGGCATAAAACTCACCATGCCATCCATGACCTCTCCAGCTCCATCAATGGGGGCGCATTCGGATGCGTGACCATAGCAAAAACAGTTTCCTCTCACCACCATGTCATAAATCGCATAGTAGTACTTCTCCTTGATCTCTATACGTGAGTCCAGAAGATTGTCCCCGAGAGTATGCAGCTTAGTGAACTTCACCCTCAGATTAGTGATCTTTAACATGTCTATAAAAAGGAAGCAAGAAGAAATTTGGTTCACACTATTAGGCCACTTAATGACAAGCATGTATGTTCAAATGTTTTCATTTGTGTCCTTACTTTGAATTCTGGGGCTGTAGGGATCATCAATCCTGAAGGCTGGATCCAAAACCCTAAAGATGGCCTTCAGAAGCCAAAGGAACAAGAGTAAATGGAAAATCCAGTATATGAGCAAGTATTCACCAGAAGTGCAGTGCATTTCCAGAGCTCACCTCACCCTCAGTTGAGGGTTCAATGTCGGAGTAGCGGGAATCGCAGATAACATCGTCCACTTTGGTCATGGGTCCTTGAGAGACGAAGGGGAAGGAGGTCTCACAGTCATAGGCGAAGTAACGGTACACTTGCCAAGTCTTCCCGAAGTCTGACGACCGTTCGATCACCATAGCAGCAGGTCTGAATGTCTAGATAGGGAGCATAAGAGGTCACGGTCGACTTGAGAACGATACTTTCAATATGGATGATAATCCTGCATCATCAGAATTGATCCTTCCTTACATAATTTGTTTATGTTCTTGTCATTTTTAGCAGTTTTTTAAATGTCTATATAGTTTCCATTAATTTAATTTTTAGTTAAATCCAACAACAAATAAACAGCAGATTGTGAGAAATTATGAAACTAGTCAAGTATTTTCATAATAAAATGTTACATATATATATATATATATATATATATATATATATATATTATTTTATTTTGAAACTACATCACGTTTCATAATTTGGCACTAATTATAACAAACAAACAGTGATGAAAGTTTTGTTCCTGTACAGTTTCCCAACAATCTTTGCAATCAACATCACATGAGCACTATTGTTCTCTTGACGCCAGTCGTTTTCATATGCGCTCTCTGATTTCTTTGAACTGTATTGCTGAAGTGAGATCATGCTGAAATGTAATCTTCAGCTGAAGCATTCCAGTCGTCTCAGTCGGCTGCACAGCTGGGTTTATCCCAGACCTCCCACGGCTCCCACACACTGAGCAACACTTCCCCTCCTCCCAGCAAAATCCACATCGACCCCCCTTCCCTTCCCACATTCTCTCCTAACGACCGCAAATCTCACCTCAGCCCAGGGCTGTGGCGACACCTTCCCCCCAAAACACACATCACCAACTGACTGTCCTCAGCACTTACTCTAAAGGTCATGATGAGGTGGGTGAAGTGGAACTCTGCCTCCAGGTTCAACTGGATTGTGACGTTCTCCAGGCCTGAGAAAGAGAGCAATAAAGACATGAGTTAAGACAAAGAGTTGTATTTCTCCACATTTATTAATGCAGTTCCATTTGTTAACTCCCAAACTGTTCTTTATTATGTTCTTTAGGCTCTTTACCGGCATCTGTGGTTTCCTGAAGAACTTTTAACATCAGGAGAACCTTTCCATTCCACTAGTATACAAAAGCTATTTCAATTTTTAAAATGTTCTTCACACACAAAAAGGGTTCTTTTAAGAACTGTTGACTGAAAAGTTCTTTGGGGAACCAAAAATCATCTTCTATGGCATCACTGTTTTGCAATCTAAAAGCTTAAAACTGGACCCCATTCACTTTCATTCTATGCATAAAACAACAAAATATATAGAAAATATATATTTTTAATATATTCTATTGTTTTACAAACAAGGGTGATAATAATGACAATTCTCATTTTATTCTCTATCATTATTTGTTATGAACCCTACCTTGAATATATGTTAATATATTAATTATTATTTTCGGGGAAAAAAAAAAGTGTTTTACTAAATAGTAGTTTTAAGCAAATCCTTTAAAGTTTCTAAATGAAATGAAAGTCTCTATTTGTTCTCTATTTAATCTAATTGCTGGCTAGAAGAAACAATTGAGATTAAAAAGATCTTTGGTATTATGTTTTGGTAATGCTTTACAATAAGGTTTCATTTGTTAAACTTAGTTAGCTGCACATGTTAACATGAACTAACAATGAAAATACTGCTTAAGTGTTTATTAATCTTAGTCAATGTTAATTTTAACATTTATTAATACATTGTTAAAGTCAAAGGTTGCATTTGTTAATATTATTTTATGGACCTGAGCTAACAAGAAATAACAATGAACAGTTGTTTTTTACACATTATGGTACTGTCGTGAACGTGCGATGAAGACTGACAGAAGAGAAGAAATTGTTGAAAAAAGTCGTTATTTTTGTTTTCTTTGCGAACAAAAGGTATTCGCGTAGCTTCATAAAATTACGGTTGAACCACTGAAGTCACATGGACTATTTTAACGATGTCTTTACTAACTTTCTGGGCCTTGAATGTGTCAGTTGCGCTGTTGTCTACGGAGGGTCAGAAAGCTTTCGTATTTCATCAAAAATAACTTAATTTGTGTTCCCAAGATGAACGAATGTCTTACGGGTTTGGAACGACATGAGGGGGAGTAATTAATGACAGAATTTTCATTTTTTGGGTGAACTATCCCATTAACTAATGGGACTGTATTGTAAAGTGTTACCAATTTTTCTCCATTAAGGTACTGGAACTGTAAAGGAAGGGTTAAGCAACATAGTTTCAGTACAATTTACACCATTTTAAAAGGAACATCTGCATCTTGTACATTAAGAAGCAATGCACAATTGCCCTAATAGTACTGCAGACCTCTACTGCTCTATAGTTACACTAAACATCTGCTTTTTTAGTGGGAAAGTGCTTTGGGGGTCCATAAACATCAAAAATAAGAATAAACAGAGTCATATCTTTAATTAAATATGAGGTCACCCCTGGTATTCCCAGGCTTTTGGCCCAGTTGGCTGCTGTATCTTCTTTGTCCTCCTACCCCATACTCTCTCCTAAACCATACATTCACAGGCTTCTCTGGTTGCATTCATGGCCCCTCGTTTCCTGTCCCACTACATTTCACACTCCTCCACTGCAATAACCAGTAAATCTCTGGATTTCTATTTCCTCTGTCTGTTTGTCTCATCGAGGAACATATGGCTTGTAGAACTGTACATTCTAATCGCTTGCAACAGCTGGACCTTCTCGATGTTGGCTGAAGAAGGTGTTTCGCAACTCAACCGAGTGGGTGGTTGTAGGGTAATGGGAGTTTTCCGAGGTAAAGTATGTCTTACAATCTTCCTAAAAAACTAACACGATGTGAGGAATAGAATAGACTTTAAGTCATTGTTCACTGAAAGTTGCTCTCAAAACTACATTTGCATTTCTGCATATTCAAAATTAGGTTGTATAACATAACAACCAATGACAGTTGTTTAAGGGTCACACAAGTCTAAGAGTAAAAATAAGAGTGCCTATGACAAAAAAAATAAGCAAAATGCTAGTACTTATAAATGACTATAAATGATTTTGAAAACTTTTATATCATTTTACTGAATAACTAAAAATGTAATGTGTTTTTAAAATCAAGAAAAAACAATTGAGTACATTAATAAGTGTCTGAGAGTATCTTATTTGCCATCTGTGCCTTATTCATCATTTTGATGTTTTAAAATATATTTAAAAAGGTAAAAAGTGTTTTTCACAATTATAATGAATTAATAATTTATAAATATTTTCAGGTTTTCAGAGCACCACATGACATTTTACAACCTGAACTAACCTTGTCATGAAAAGATTAAACTATTTGATATTTTAAGAGACATACTGACTTCTGCTGAGGTCCTGATATTTTCTGTTTTATGTTTTTTTCTGCATATTGATTGAGTTACATGACTTTGATTTGGCAGACTTTTTTCAAACATTAATAAGCAGTGAATATTTTTTTTCTAAGAAAAAGAATAACATTTAAATTTTATTGTTTTATATATATATATATATAGCTAACGCTAACTTTAATATGAAATAGTGTTTCTAATGCAGCGTCTATGGGAGGGACGGTAAATTTGACATCGTTCTCTCTTCTGACTGCTGTTATCAGTCTCTCTCAATTTTTTTCCTTTTATTGAAAGTCACGAAAACACTATCGTGGAGTTTTTCTTTTGCTATTTGAGCAAATGGGAAAGTAAAAAATATATTTGTGGTACTCTCCCATTCACTGCTATTCAAGTTAACCCAACTATGACGACTTCCGCTTCTGAGAAACCCAGAAATGTGAAAAAGGTCCATAATTTAATTTATTGGATTGAAACAGCATGGGATAAATGACACAATCTTCAATTGGCAGGTAGAAAACTCTTTCCCAAGGGAAAAAGAGATGTCATTCCACACTTTAAAGACTGGTCATCACCTTAACTGGTCAGCAATTACGCAACTGCTTTGAAGTAGTTAGTCCCTCCATTGGTCTGATTATAGGGGAACTAACGGACACACTAATGAGGGAGAGTTCCCTCTAATAAGACCTTGTTTCACAGCCTTCCTACATTCCCGTGAGAACTACACGGTCTTTCACATCCAAGACTGAGCAAACACCTAAAATAGTACTGAATAGTATTGAAAAGAAAGGAAGATGAGCAATTGTTTGGTTTGGAGTCACAACACAACTCACCATTTTCTGACTGCCACCAAGTCTTGAGGCGGTTCGGGGCGAACGTAGTCACGACATTTTCGATTCTGTGGCTGGTTACTTGGTGCGTGCTTTCATCGTAGGTTCCCCTGGAATCGCACACAAAGCACTTCTTCTCTTCCTGTGATGGACGGGGTGGAAAAAACAGATAATGTCAATGGCATTCTTGTGACGCAAGAACTTCTCCAAATGAAATTAATGACTGTAAGGGTCTCTGAGATACTGAAGCAAGTCAACCCACTTGGTCTGGCTTACATGACACAGCTTTTTCAAAGTCTGATGGCCCACAGAGAGCATTGGTTTCATATGCAGGCCAGATGTTCAGAGCTGCTTTGTGACATTTTCTCTTAATTAAATACCTATTAGAGCAATTTGACTCACTTGAGGGCAATTAGCTTGAAAATTGGGACATATATTGTGTTGTAATGTGACTAGTGCGTTAAAATAAGTTCCTGTCCACCTCCACCTCATAGCCGCCACCATTTGACCTCAGCTCCAACTCAATATGTTGCACTGCAAAGATTTTTCTTTGATGACACCACCTTGTTTTAAATTATTAAACGTGAAAAGAGATGAAGATAAACTGATCAAAAGAACTGATCCAATATGTCTCGAGTCAAAACTTGGAAGTAATTATCTCTCTATTATGGTGTGGCATGAGCGATTATCACTCAGCCATAGCATCAACAAACCCCTATAAACCTGCAGATTGCATTTTTGAAGATTCAGAAGACCCACATAAGATGTTCAATGGCCCTACGTAAAACATTTTAAGGCGTTTTGTCTAGAAGGAAGTAGTCTAGACATTCAAGAGTCGAAGGAAACAAATCTCTAAAGACAAACATGTTCCAAAAACACCCACATGAAATAACAGGACAGCAATAAATCTCTTTCTGAAGATGTTACAGATAAAAGCTCCAAAGGGTGTTAGAAGAAATCCCACAAGTGGAAATAAAACACATAAATTCTCAATTGTGGCATTACAATACAATTATCAGGCTGAGTATAGAGCCCAAGGGGGTGCAGTTTTCATTCCGGATGAACATATATCAATTGATGGCATGGCGTGACCATAAAATTAATGCTTGTCTTTGCAACATTTTGCAACTTGAAAAATAAAACAAATTTATACCACTACGTAATGATGATAGCACATTGTAATTTTAATTCAAACTTCATTGCTAAACTTTTAATGCCAAAACAGCTATATTTAATCAACAATGAAGGATAACGGTTTGCAGCACATAGGTTACCTGCAAATGACTGACGATACAAAAAGGCTCAGGTTTCTGGTGTCCGCATGTGGAGGTGGCCGAGAGTTGGTGTGCTCTTCCAATGAGAAGATCTCCTGTGGCAGGATAACAGCTCCCCTCTGTGCAAACATCTCCCAGCTCAGGCACATCTGCGAGACCCCATGCCCCTAAAACTTTGTGGAAGAAAAACTTTTATATGCATCTGGTAGTAGTGAAATGTAATACCATATAGGCTTTGTTTGCTTGCATTTTTAGGGTCCTTTAAGTTTCAGTTTAAGAAAAGCTAAAAAGAGGCTGACATGCTTGCTTATATATATATATATATATATATATATATATATACACACACACACACACATATACTTATATTAATATATATTATTAAGATGAAACAAATTAAGTATATTTATTAAACCTTAAACGTAAAAAAGCTAATTTATGTGCAGTAAGACAGCATATAATTCACAAATGAACAGGCAATGGTGTAAAATACATATAATTGATACAATTACATAAATTATCATTTCATTTTTGCTTAAAGTTTGAGAAACTATGCTTTATATATAGGTCAAACCTCTGCATAAATGTGACTTTGCCCCAATAAAACTAAAATGAAACTTACTTAAAAGGGCTGCGAGCTGTAACAGCATGTTTTTAGATTCTTTCTTCAGCCGGGGTGCAGTAATCCTGATTTTGCTTGGAAAGTACAGAGCTGAGTCTGATTCCTGCAGACTGTGCTGCTGCTTTACTGCAGCTGGAGCTGCGCGAAACTTTTTCTCCTCAGCCGCTAATCTTCTGCGCATGCGCACAACGCTTCGACTCGTCTCGCGCGCTCCCTCCCCCATTTTCGAAGGTGGTCTTGAGGTAAGCAACGGCCAGTGAAAAACGGATAAAAGTAATTAAAAGAGCACTGAAGTATAGGTTTAAGTACACTCGAGACGACTGTACATGTAAAATTAATAACACTGGTAGTAATTATTTGCGTATTTGATGAAAACGCGCCATTTGAGGGGATTTGAAACGGTACCTCAGACTCGGCAAAGATATTTTACCCTCTTCAAATAGGGAGAGAACAACGAAACGTCAGATGAATTTATCTTAAATTTACTTTAATTGTGGTTATACCATGTTTTAATAATGATAATTAAATCAAATGTTATGCATAGACTGCTACAGGCTATTCATTCAATGTACTCCAAGGTACCAATAATGGTACAACAGTGGTACATTTTCTTGAAAACCATGGTACTACTACTACGTGGTATTTGTTGTTAATGTTAAGAGAAAGTCAAAACCGTTCTTGGTTGCAGTGTTTTTGTTAAAAGATAAAATTACCATTTTACATAGTAATCTAGATTCTCACGCACAATTACAAGTCCTAACCATTTTATTAACAGCTATTCTTACTTCCAATGATACACTAAAATGAACTGACCTGTGATCAGTGAAATGGCTTTAGGTTGCCTCAGTAATTAGACAGTTTTTAAAGGTCAGTCAAAGAGCAGGAGGTTCATGTCGAACTGATGTGGATTTGGTGGTTGTCTTGACTGAGATAAATTAGTGTAATAATGACCAAGAAGAGAAACACAGACTTCAGTCAGTTTAGACATTAGGAATTAAACCGGAGATTTGAATTATCAGTATATTAAGGCAATAAAGTGGTCAGATATTTAGATATTAAGTTAGGCAAGTCCTACAAAGCATACATTGTAAAAAGTGAAACCTAAATTGTTTCCATCCTACATCCTGTCACCTTTAACCAGCTTGTGTAGAGTTTTTCTTTGTTTTCGCTTTGTAAACTTCAGGAAGAGATTAGGTGAGGTGACACAACTAATATCTGCAGATCCTTCTGAAACCTGAAAGACACAGTTTACTCATTCAGCAGACTGACCACAAAAACAAGTTCAGTCAAGTAACTTCGAGTTGTAACACCTAAATTACCTTTTTTATTCAAGTCAAAAATACTACTTAATATGGCTGATTCAATCAACTACATTAGGTTACTTTAAAAAGTCATTTTTAACAATCAGGTAGAATTGTTTTAAAACATTTTAAACATCATCTGTTTCATGACTTTTTCCCTTTATCTTCACCCAATGAAGATGAAATTAACTCTGACAAAACAAAGTGTGTCTGAACAACAATAAAGTAGTTAAAAAGGTGAGAAGATCCACTCAGACAGACCAAAGAAATAACATCAGTGGGGCTTTACCTTTGGTTTTGCAATTGAATAGTCAACGGAGAGGCTGTTAACACCGTAGGACAAAAGCACAGACCCTCCACCTCCTGCGAGAGACAAACAAGCACATTCCACAAGCAGCAGGCGTCTAAACCTGACTGTCTTATCTTAATGCACATGGAGCAGCTGTTGAGCTCAATTCTGGAAGTAATGCTGAAGTAGGTTTTTAATCAAGAGGTTTGAATTACTTATCCATGAACCAAAAACAATGAAAATACTTTTGGAGGAGACTTAGAGGAATATGCCTAAATAGCTCAGACATAAGCCAATTTGGAATGAGCTAAACAGAATTGAATAAATTAATTGAAGTTGCATCTCTGATTTACGTCAGTCTGATTCAAACGAAACTCATCAAAGTCTTTTTGAATGATTCATTTGAAAACGTGGCTTATAAGAGAACAACTCAATAAAAAGAAATTTTGTTATCATTGGTTTGCAGCACACATTCTTTTTATCTCATCTTTTTCAATTCATCAAGCAAATAACTTGAGTAAAATATGATTGGGTTTGCTGTGGTACTCTAGATTCAAGCAACGGAAACAACGCTGCATAGTTTGTGTGATAGGCGACATTTAAATTTTACTCTTGCGACCTCTTGTGGACAGTCAGGGTTATACATTACCTATATAAGATTCTCAAACTTGGCCCATCATTTGCTAAAAATATACTATAAATACAAAACAAATAAAAAAAACTGAACAGAACCAGAATATGGTCATTAAGTATTTCTAGGGCTTGATGAGAACCAGTACATAGCTCTAGATTGTAAACAGTCCAAGACCGTTTTGCCCTGCGTTGCCTTCAGAATTTTCCCATGGCAAACACTGGAAATGCTTCCTCTAAATTTGAGGAAGAGAAGCCCTAGCAGGCTTAAGTGGAGCACAGATTGTATTTATCCACTTTGTCAACAATAAAGTTCCTCAAGTCATCTGCCTCCTTCTGCAGTGCCTCCAAATCTTTTATCCTTTCCTCTTTTCTTTCAGCTGCAACCAGAATCCTTTTCTCCAATTCTGAAACGACAATGATAAAGGAAAAAAATTCTATTGCTAACAAGAAATTAACACCTATAGAAATCTGTAACCCGTTAAATCCCAATGCATACTGCTTCTTATGATACTGTACCTTCAATTTCCTTCATTTTATCTTCCACATTTTTAGCCAGTGTTTCTGCCTCTATTGTGATGTTCTTCAGACGTTCGTTAGCCTCTTCATTAACATTCTGGGTTGTGCTATTCAATTTTAACTTTTCAAACTGCTCTTTCAGTTCCTCAAGATCCTACCAATGGAGAAAAGCAATCCACTTATAACAGGTTAAATATGCTATATCTAAAGGCAGCTGTACCATCTTTTAGGTTACTATTAGTACACTTTTAAACAGCAACCATGTTTGTACATCCAACATATAGCTTATTTAAATAAATATATGTATTTGTGCTTGTGAGACTTACCTTTTCGATGTTTTTGGCACTCTCAAGCACTGCATTGGCAGCATCTTTGGCCTCCTTCCCCTGAGCTCTGTTCATCTCCGTCTTATCCTTCAAGGCCTTGATTTCATCCAGTAACTTTTTGGCACGAGTCGAATCCAAATTATCCTCAATATTTTTGAGTTTAGGTTCAGTCTGTTTAAAAGTGATGAGAAAATATTGTTATAAAGCAGTTTATTAGGGCAAAAAAGTAGAAATTATCTCTCAAAATAAGTGATAATGCATTGAGAGCAAAACAACAAATCAAAAAGTAAAGAAAGTTACACCATACACGTCTGGAATGACATGAAGGTGAGTAAAAATTCCTTTAAACGTGCATGTATTGTTTAGTAAAATAAACCATTACCTCATTAACTCTCCCCCTGATAATGTCATTGTTTTCTTCAGCCTCTTCCAGATCATAGACTATCTTGTCATTGAGCTTTGCTGTATCATTGAGTGCTTTCTCTATCTCCCTCACATTGATAGCCTTGGTTCTGTTCCTGGTTATGCAACAACCAAACAGGATTAGTGATGCTGGTGTCCACAAGTTTAGCTTTATAAAGCACAATGAAATGGTAAAAACTACAGCTTTGACACATTGACTTCATTACTGCAGCCTCACAAGATTTCTTGGGCCCTCTCCTTCATGTCTTCAGCAATTCTGGCTTGTTTTTCCAAGTGCTCTAGATCATCGTCGAAGTCTGTGACGTTTGCCAGGATCCTCTTGATGTCCTCTATCATGTCCTTGATCTCATCAGGGGATTTGGGCAGCTGAATGGACAGCACAGCATTGGCCAGTTTCTCAATGTCCTCTGGCTTCACCAGCTCGTCTGTTAAGGTACAATACTCAACTAAATTTACATTTTACCATGTGCATTTTATTTTACTCTAAATGTACTGTAATTGTAAGTGGTAGTTTTGTCCTAAATAAAAATGTATTCTTCAGATTCATCCCTCACATCACATTAAGGCTATGTCCGCACGAAGCCAGAGCTTTCCCTATCCGATCTTTTTTTTCCCTCGTCTCAAGAAATATCTGCGTCCACACGAAACCACAAAACTGACACAAAACGATGTAGTATACATGCCAGACCAGTATGTGGCGTTGTAAATCTGCGGTATGTTTTTGACGTGCCTTAGCATCAGCTTCCTTGAGTTTACTGCGCAGATCGGTAATGTTCTTCTCGGTCATCTCTGCCAGTTTGGAGGCATTGAGGCTGATGGGTAAACTCCCTGTACAGGCAGGACCCCCGCATATCCCACATGAAGCTGCACCACATTTTGCCTTCTCACATTCTGCATCGCCTGGAGCCCCACAGACCTACGGCAGAAAATTTGTCACTGCAATACACATATATTTCTTCTTCAAATTGCAGAATGAAGTTTTACTCTTCATTCACCTCCTCGTTGAGGCTGGCAACACTCAGAGCTTTCGCTTTCCTCTCCAGATTTTCCATTTCTCCTATACGACACTTTGAAAGTTCCAATGTAACATTCTCTCTCGTCTTCCTGGAGGCTTCTTGGGCCTTTTTAGCTGCTTCCACTTTCTTCTCACTGTCAGTGAATTCTTCATAGAGCTTTTTGATCTTATTTAAAATATCTATAGAAATGACACACACAGTAGTTGCATAATAGCTCACAATGCCTTTAAAAGCCGAAATGAAGTGTTATAATGTTCACAAATGGCACTCTGATTCTGCCAAACCAACTTTTCATGTTGGTAATCACTGAGATTTGACTTTTCATTTACAAACCATTAATAGCTTTTACATCTGTCGCTGGAATCTCTTTTGTCTTCTCCCCGAGATTCTTCAAGAGTCTGTTGAACTCAAGTCGGATATTGTCGATGTCAGTGTTGAGCAGTATGGTTGGATCAATAATGATTATGTTTGGGTCAATGGTCTCTGTTTCGTTCCTGAGGAGTAAGTAGAAAGACATGTAAGATAAAAGTGGGCATTGTACAAGACTACTGTAATCATTCCCAGTTGCATCATTTCAAAAAACATGTTCATGATAGAAGATATGTATTTAATAGTCATCTTAATAGTCATCTTAATCATCTTATATATTTGAAAAAATTAATTGATTTGGAATAAAAATGAGCATTGTGTCATTGACCCAGAAATATTATAGTATGTCAATTAAATTGTGTAAAATTATATTACCTAATGCGTGCCAAGAGCTCCTCTAGTTTGTTTAGCTCATCCTTGGCAGTCATGTTAGCCCAACTCTGCAGCTTCTCCAACAAATTCCTTAAGTTTTGTAGTTCAGATATAGGCCGATCGTCTTCAGGACATGGCCTTTTAGTTTCTATCCTCTCAATATCTAGTCTAACATCTGAGACAATTTTCTCCCAGAGGTGGTAGCAGTCATGGCAGGGTTCACAGGCAGGAAAGTTTGTGTCATGGCCTGGGGCGCAGTCATCACAGAAAAGGCCAGTCACCCCTGGCTTACACAAACACTCACCCGTGTAAGGGTCACAAGCTGGATAAATGGTCCCCTCCATGTTACAGTCACAAGCTGAACAAAAGATGATATAATTTTGTTTTAGTCAGCAGACAATGACTTGGAAGAGAGCAAAACTCTGTGTATATTAGCTTACACATGCACTGTATATCTGGGTTTCCAAAGTGATTCGGCCCACACTCATCACATTTTCTGCCTCCATACTCTGGCTGGCAGAAACACTGGCCTGTGATCTAGAAGGACATAAAGTATAGGTGTAAAGCCCAAAAATCCATTATAGCCATCCATGTGACGAGACACTTCTTCTAAAGTGAATTTATTGTATGAATGATTATATAAACGGAAGATATTAACCTTGACACAGATGTAGTTGAGAGCATGTTCTGGATCACAATTACATGGCTGGCACCCAGACTCCCCATCCAGGTTCCAGTATCCATCCTCACACTCATTACATAGGGTTCCCTTGACACCTGTGCGACATGGGCACTGGCCAGTTTCCTGGTCACATAAACAGGGGCTTCCAGCTGGACACTTTGTGTCATCTGTGCCCCTCCGGTCACAAGAACACTCTAAGTAGACAATAAAAACATGGCATATGTTGTTTATGAAGGCAAATAAAAACTTAATAAATAATAATAAATATCTGTTGCCAAAACAATGCGTAATTTACATGAAGCATTTTGTCCCATATAAAAAACGTCTTTATCCTATCTGTTTTGTAAATGCACGTTATAGATCTGATTGTGAATGATTCATCCATGTAGTTGTTACTTCTTTTTTGGATTTCATCAAAATGTCACACTAGATCTGGTGACATAAGCCAGTCATTTAGTCCACTTAAACCTCACCTCTTCCCAATCAACTGTAAGCTCGCATTCATTTTTGAATGCAACACCCTCAACTCAAACCAACCAATTAACAACTGAGAGTTTGCCCAATTTTTTCGATAATCAGTTATGATAATCACTGGGATGAACATTACAATATGGAAGAAAATATCTGTTACTACTTCTCCGTTTGATTATGACTTCAATATTAAAATGTATGTGCTTATATTTTGGGCCACATTAACAGTTTTCTCTAAGTTATCTATTTCTTAGTTGCTATAATTATTGCTGGAAATACCCACTTTTTCATGTGTTCAATCCGCAGGAACTGGGAACAATTTTAGTTACAGGAATGCCTTTTGCGGGGACTGAATTAGCTCTTACTTCAGAGTAGGGTATAACCAAGTACAACAGGGACTACCAGTGACGTAAGTGTATGCTGATTGGCTGAACTCAAGCCATATGGCACCCGCCATTTCTAAAAAGCCATGTAAACACACAGTAAACACACCCGCCCTGGTGGCTAGTTCCTATAACTACCCGGTGTGAAAGCCCCTAAAATGTTTATCATTTGCGTTGTCATTGTTTTGTAATTAGAAATAGGAAACCAGAGAAATTTGGTTCTTTTTGGTTGTTATTTGGGCCACATTAACCATATATTTTTTTTAAATGTTATTGTTTCACCCTGTTTTATGGACTTTGTAAGGGTGTCCTTGAGTGCCATGAAAGGCGCCTATAAATAAAATGTATAATAATTATAATAATAATAGAGCAATGTATCCTTTTAAACCTGTACCTTTGCAGTCTTGAGTGAGTGCATTGCCATAGTATCCACGTTTGCAGCTCTGACAGCGTGGCCCCTCTGTGTTATGTAAGCACCGCAAACATTCGCCAGTTACAGCATCGCATGCTTCACCGTCACGAGGATCAATGTTATTGTTGCAACAACACTCCTCACATCGGCCGCCTGGCAACCTCAGATCACCGTAGTAACCAGGAGAGCAGGAGTCACAGTTTAGGCCTACAAGAGTAAGGTAAAATTTAGGTGTTTTTATTTTACAGTGTTGTATCTTTACTTCCCTCACTGTGTTACATCAAATGCGTAACGGGAAGACTCTTTGATGGTTTTGGAAATGCTTTGTATGAAAGAGTGAACAAGGACCTGTATGTCCAGGCAGACATTCACAGTATGGAGCTCCAGAGTATGGATCTTTATTACAGGAAATGGCAAAGAAGCGCCCACTTCCGTTCACATCTGGACATAAGCATGGCTCACATGGCTTCCCAGAAACAGGGCCACCAACATAACCATCCTTACACCTAGAACAGAAAATGACCATTAGCATCTTAAAGGGATAGTTCACCCAAAAACGAAAATTCTGTCATTAATTACTCACCCAGATGTCGTTCCAAATATATAAGACCGTCATTCATCTTGAGAACACAAATTAAGATATTTCTATTATGACAACTCTCAGAAGATTTTAGCATGGTAATGGATTTGACAGTGTTTATTTATTTAGTCTTGGTGGAATAAATCTGCTACGCTTCTGCTACTGAATTGCTTTTGCTGTTGGTTATTGCTGTATTTTTGTTTTCTTTATGCACAAAAAGTATTCTCTTAGCTTCATGAAATTAAGGTTAAACCACTGATGTCACATGGACTATTTTAACGATATCCTTACTACCTTTCTGGGCCTTGAACGTGTCAGTTGCGTTGCTGTCTATGCAGAATCAGAAAGTTCTCGGATTTCATCAAAAATATATGAATTTGTGTTCTGAAGATGAACGAAGGTCTTATGGATTTGGAACGACATGAGGGTGAGTAATTAACGACAGAATTAAAAATTTTGGGTGAACTATCCTTTTAATTGTAAGGATTAATTTATTGTAGTGTAACACTGAAAATGAAACAATATGATATCAAATCCTCTCTTGCCTTTCACAGTGGGGTCCAGCGGAGTGTTCCCTGCAGTCCAGACAGTCTCCAGTGACCAGGTCACAGATGTCAGCCAACCCGTTGCATTGGCAACGTCTGCACAGGGGAAAACCGTAGTAACCAGGGTAACATTTATCACATCGACGAGCAGTTACTCCTTCTCGACATGAGCATTGACCAGTTGTCTGGTCACAAAGCTCAGCGGTAGAGCCAGACGGATCACAGTCACATGCTAGAGGAGTCAATAACAAATAAGAATGTCCAAGATAAAGAATCTAGTTTACGAAACATGTGCCATGTTCTAAAAACATTCTGTTTGTATTCATATTTCATATGGTTTCGAAAATGTTTTTTTAAATAATATGTTATATATCATGTCATCTCTGAATATGAGAATGTGGCTTACGTGAGCATCCACCTGGCCCAAGCCCATATGTCAGAGGAGTACAGGAATCACAGCACCGACCAATAACGTGGGGTTTGCATTGACACTGTCCACCAAATTTACTGCAAGATGAGCCATACGCTCCAACATGATGACAGTTGCAAGCTGTTGATTTACACAGATGCATATAGTTAATACAAGGTAACAATGCATCATGGAATTAAATGCGTGTGTATATCTGTGATGTAAATTTAGACGATACTCACACACTGCACCATTGTGAATGAAAGCTGACATACTTCCAATAAGTTTCTCACATACTTCAGGAAGGGTGTGCTGTCCTGCCTGTGCGCCCAAATCAATACAACGGTATTGCTGAAACTGAGCTAGATATGACTGTGTGCAGAAGTTTGGGAGTGAGTCCACTTTGGGAATGAGGCCCATCTATGGAACGTGAATAAGGATAAATAAATTTACTAAACAAAAGGTAGATAATTTTCAATTTCATCTTTTCCAATGATCTTGCAAAAACAAGGTCTGATTGTTTGAAATCTTACAGAGTCGATCAGGATGTATGAGCTGATCTGAGGGTCGGCACTGGGCTTCTTTCTAAAAGTAATGTCCACATGGTATTTATTACCATCACTGAGGCATATTGGAAGATCCAGTGTGGCTGTCCTGTATGTAACGAGTTAAATGTAGTTAGATGAAGTAGATCTAGTAATAATTTTACTTGACATGAAAAATACTTTCAAGAGCCTGAGCTCTTAAATGATAGTTCATACAATGAAAGGTAATGGGGTCCAAACCAACATTTGACCCCACTGACTTTCAATGTATGAACAAAATGTATTTTTTCTATTCTGCAGGAAAAAGAAGATCACACGTTTGGAACAGCATGGGCATTACATA
This sequence comes from Sinocyclocheilus anshuiensis, assembly GCF_001515605.1. NCBI lineage: Eukaryota > Metazoa > Chordata > Actinopteri > Cypriniformes > Cyprinidae > Sinocyclocheilus > Sinocyclocheilus anshuiensis. The sequence continues at coordinate 240,575 of NW_015547684.1, forward strand.
AGTAAACAATGCCAGAATTTTCCTTTTTGGGTGAACAATCCCCTTTACTAAATTAGCACTCAACAAAAACCTGTTAAATATATGCAAAATACACTATACAAAAATCTCACCTTCCAGAGGCTGGAAGAGTAAACATTTTATCAAACGGGTCATTCAGACAACGTCTATCCCCTGATCCAAAAGATACAACGTTCACAAAAGCTGTCCAATCATCGGTGGACTGCAAAGATAATATTTTGAGTACATAAATGTGAAATGGACCAAAACATTTCAAACAAACACTGACATTCAAATATTTAATGAAAAGACTGGCTGACCTCTGGTTCATAGCGGACAACTACATAGTAGTCAAGAGTAGCTGGTATATTGCTGACATTAAATCTAAGTCCAGCCCCATCCTGAACTCGCACAAAACCCAGTCCAGTCCAAGTGATGGGTTGATCTGGGGTGCGCTGTTGCAGGATGACCTGAAGAGGTGAGCCTGGTTCAAAGGGGATTGTCCTCTGCACAGGAATGATGAAGTAAGACAATCACATTCAATTTTGTGACAATATAATTGGACACATTGTTTATCTGACGGTTCAAACTTTACCTGGCCTAGTCTTCGTCTTCGAGTTCGCCGCTTCTCACGCTTGACCACCACAACCCTGCCATTACTGATCTTGAAGTCATAACCTCTCTGTCTATAGTAGTGCTCACAGATGGGTAGTGTGACATGGGGATTGAATGGGGTCGGAGACGGCTTCACCGTTGGGGGTTCAGGTTCTTTATAAGGTGTTGGGGAGGGTTTTGGGGCAGAGGGGCAGAGAGGGAGCTTGGTTGGTCGTACAGGTATCTGTTCCAGGGGGTAGACTAATGGAGGGGCTTGTATAAATGGAGAAATTGCCATCTGTGGAAGTGGAAATGACCCTAAGTCATGAGGGTCTCTTCATTCTTATGAATGATTAAGAATATAATTTAGTACAAAAATCACATCCCAGTCTCTCACCCGAGGTGCTGCGTGTTCAGCCTCATAGATATAGAAATCAAGCGGGGCCAGGAAATATCCAAGGACCGGCTCACTGCATTTGGGGCCTACCATGTTAGGCCTGCATTCACACTGGCCATCCACTGAGGAACATCTGTGTGAATATGCACATACAGACTTGTAAACAATTAATCTGTGGTTTGTTTCAGAAAGGAAACTGTAGTATCATACTCGGTTCTCAATGCCCCTCCAATGTCACAGTCGCAGGGTAAGCAGCCATAGACTGTGTTTCCCAGACCCCAGTAACCTGGCTGGAAAATTGGACAACAAAGCGGAATATCAACATTTCCAAGCATTAATAACTATTTAAGTTTATATCCTTGTGGTCTAATGGAGAGGTTCAGCTCACCAGACACTGGTCGCACTGTGGGCCGAAAGCAAATGGCTTGCAGATGCATGTTCCAGTTGTTTGATCACAAGGGTTGCCAGTGCGTATAATTCCCATGAAATTACACCTACACACTGGACATGTATAAATGAATGAATAAGGATCAGATAAAAAGGCAAGTAGGTAAATGCAAAAAGCCTTAGCTATTCAAACTCATTTTAAGACGTTATTGAGTAAGAAATGCGCCAGTTGAGTCCCATTCTGTGGGTGAAAGAACACTTACACTGACAGCCATTAGGGTCGTCCCAGCTGAACCCATAGAACCCAAACTTGCAGCGGTCACAGCGCTCTCCTTCAACATTCTGTTTACACACACACTGGCCAGTCACTAGATCACACAGACCACGGTCCACTGAGCCATCAGGATTACATTCACAAGCTGGATAGGAAACATCAGAAAGATCAGGCCTTTCCTAATGGAGAATGCTGTACAAATTCTTGTCCAGGCCATAGTCATTTCTAGTCTGGACTACTGCAATGCTCTTTCTGGCTGTACTTCATCATGTGCAATTAAGCCTCTACAAATGATTCAGAACGCAGCAGCTCGACTGGTCTTCAATGAGCCCAAAAGGGCCCATGTCACACCTCTTTTTATCTCTCTGCACTGCCTACCAGTTGCGGCTCGCATCAGTTTCATGATATTAATGCTTGCTTACAGATCAGCCATGGGCTCCGCACCATCCTACTTCCACTAGCTCTTACAAGTCTACATCCCCTCCAGAAACTTAAGGTCTGTAAGTAAGCGACGCCTTGTGGTACCATCACAGAGAGGCACAAAATCCCTTCCCACCCTCATCCGGAATGCTAAGTCCATGGCAATATTCACGAGACAGCTGAAAACTCATCTCTTCTGGGAGGACTTAAATGCATCCTGAAAAGTTATTTAGTTTGTTTTTTGCCTCTTTATGAAGAATTGCTTCTTGGATTGCTCATTTGTAAGTCACTTTGGATAAAAGCATCTGCTAAATGAATAAATGTAAACATCTAAGTACGCTTTCCACCGGAATGGAATGATTATTTCAGAGGACAACAATGAAAAACACAATAGAATAATTTCTTTGTGCATCTAGAGGATTTTATTGTTCACCAGGTCACTCACGTATACAGGCATTGGGGTCGTCCATAGAGCGTTGAGGGTCCTGGTAGTAATATGGCCCACACAGATCACACTGGGGTCCAGCACGGTTGTTCCTGCAGTCATCACACACACCACCACTAACCCCACCAGTGGCCAGATAGCGTGCTAAGTCAAAGTGACACTTCTCTGAACGACCATGGCAGTTACACCCTGAAACATTGAAGGAAAAGTTGCATATGGCTTTTCATTGCTACAGTTCCTCCAGCCACTTAAATTGTCTTTTGTGTTTTAAACTATCAATAGCCTAGCTAAGTGCCACTTACTTCTGCAAACATCCGAGTCTGTTTTTCCACCTGGCCTCCAGGGGGCGTCATGGTAGAAGTCTTGACAGCACTCACAGTTGATCCCTGCAGTGTTGTGTTGGCAAACACATTTAGCATGTACCTTGAGCAAAGACAGAAAAAAAGCAAATATCAAAATATTGTAAAACATACAATCATTTTAAAGCATATATAATTTCTTTAAACTAAGCTAGTAATTTAAGAATAAAAACAGGTACCTACAAAAGCAGAGCAAAACCTTTCTACTACACTAAAGCATGACAGGTAGCAATTATTGTTAACTGCCCTATAAAGAAAAAATACATTTATGCATATTTTTCAGAAATGGTGTAAAGAACAAAGAATGTGACTATACTTAAAAGTCCCTCCTCAGAAATGTGGATGGGAAATGAACTGTTTCAAATGTACTTGAGACTTTTCATGACTTTGGTAATCTGAGCACAGTATGAGACATTAAGATCTCTTCTGAAAATGTAAAGAAGATACTTAGGAGACTATCTGAGCTCAGGAGAAATGTAATGTCTCCATTAATCTCCAATTAATCTCAATGCTGTCTAGGAGAAACTGTTCAGATATTAAGGAGGTCTCATATGTGCTTTTCCTTTTTAGCAGGAGTATGCTCACCATGCCAGGCTCACTAAAGGTATCTCCACGTGTGCCATCCACGGGAATACACTGACTGGCGTGGCCATTGCAGAAGCAGCTCCCCCGAACCACCATCTCATAGAGGGCATAATAGTACTTATCCTGTGGGTTCTTCCTCCGTCGCGTGAGCAACGTGTCGCCCAGGGTGATCAAACGGGTAAAGTTTACTCGCAGGTTCGTCAGGGTGATCAGCTCTGAGGACCATAAGAAGTATTGCTTATGTTGTTTAAGAATTTACTGATACCATATCTTGTTATCGATATTAGATATTACAATTTTTCAGTATTGGCTGTAACATGAATAACTGTCTTATTGATATCGGCCAAAATTTAAATATCAGTGCATTAGTTATGATTTGGGTCCTGAAAAAGAAAAGCAGGTGCGAACCAGTGGAACAAACTATGTTATGACAAGTTTGAATAGTGTAAATTTTCTTTACAGTGAATTTTTCAAAGTGTCTAGCTCACAATGAGCTCATCATTAAGATATCGAGGCCTTTTGCTTGTTGGACATGCCTTTAGACATCATCCTGGCTTGACATTTTTATTACTGTCATATTTCTAAAAGAAACAAAACATCTTCAAACGAGACATGAACCTTGTATAGTAGGGTCGTAAGGATCATGGATGTCAAAACTGGGATCCAAGGCTTTCAACACCACCTGGATGAAAAGCAAAGTTAGACTGAACCTTATATGTATGTTAACAAGTAATTGAAGAGATTGGATTAATTCAGGATTGCTCTGTGACTATACCTCTCCATCGGTGGACGGCTCTGCCCCAGAGTAGCGACTATCACAGATAAGGTCATCAATACTGTCTGCTAGCCCCTCAGAGACACCGGGGAAAGAGTTGGCACAGTCCTCCGCAAAGTAACGGAAAGCCTTCCAGGTTCTCCCGAAGTCTTTCGACCTCTCGACCAACATGGCAGCAGGCCGAAAACTCTGTTTGAGAGCATTTGTTATCAAAAACATTATCAAATAAAATATCAATGAATTCAAGTTTTTAAATGAGATACATGGAAAGCATTGAACGTACCTTGAACGTCAATATCAGATGACTAAACTGAAACATTGATTCCAGATCCAACTGAATGCTGACTTCATGCACACCTGGAATTTTTAAACGAAGTAAAATTAAGTCTAAATTCTAGGTACCAGCAGAATTTTACTTAAATTAAGTTCATGCAAAGAAGGTAGTTTGAGGAACGCACCATTCTCGGACTGCCACCAGCTCATCTTGCGTTCAGGTTGGAAGGTGGTGATGATGTTCTCTACGCGGTGGCTGTTGGGATTGTGGTGGAGATTGTAGGGGCTCCTGGAGTCACAGATGAAGCACTTGCGCTGATTCTGAGTTTTGAGATAAAGGGCAATGTCTTTAAAATGGCAATATGTAATTTTAGTGTGATGAAAAGAATGAAACTTGTTTTTCTGCTCCATTAACAGTTATGGCGGGTCAACCAAATCAGTCAGATTCATGAATGAATCATTCAGAGATGCATTTCTCATCATGTCTCTCATCATGTTGCTGGTTAGGCTCTGGTCTGCCTGTACTGTGCGCGTTCATATATTTTGGTGGAGGCGTGGCTTCGGAGAGTGATTTGCAGGAAGGGTGGGATCTTATGCTACCTCTCCGGAATTGCCTAACTTACCTTTAGCTACCACACTGCAGTGCATCGTTGGAGAAATTAACTAGCTGATCTTGACTGTTTCCAGAAACCGTAGTAACTTTCTTGCACATCTGTCTTTCGAACCATGTTGGTTCAACAATATACAGTAACTGGTTGTTAATGACGTCAAGTAGGTGGTGGAGTAATAACTTTTGCTAATAAGCATTTTGAGATCAAATTAATGTCCGATTATAGCTATAAATAACAAGCATGGCATTTGAGGACTACTTTGATAGCTTTATTTCCAGATTTTTTTATTAATTACAGGTTCCCCAGGTACCAGGTGCTTCCATTTTCTTGACAAACTAAAATAGTTCAAAGTTTTTGTTGGAACTATGGTTTTGTGAAATACAGAATTGGTAATGATGGAACTTGCAACCATAGTTGCTTAACAATGCTTTAGGGAAATTAACCCCAACCAGTTTTGGATCAGGATCAAAAACTGATGATTCAGAAAACTGATGTGTTCAAAGATTGAACACGACTACTTCTCTCATTAACTCGCCAAGGAGAGTAAGGGTGGATGGCAAGATTTTAATTGAATAAGGACTTATATTTCAGTCTGTTCTTCACACAAAACCAGTGAATGCTTTCAGAATACTTGGAATATAGTGCACAGAGTCTTATAGACTACTTATTGGGTTTACTTTGGAGCTTGACAGCCGCAGGCTTCATTCACTTTTATTATATTGAAAAGACCCACCAAGAAAAGATGTTCTTCCAAAAAAATCACCTTTTGTGTTCCATGGAAGAAAGAAATTTCTATGGGTTTGGAACAACATGAGAAAATGAACAAATAAAGACAGAATTTCCTGAGTGAATTATTCTTTTAAAAACTTCATACAGTAGGGAGCAAGTCGCAGAAGCTCCTGCAGTAATGTATTATTCTATGTAATTAGTGTCTCCTGGTAAAAATTCACAAGGATTTCCTGAAGTAAAGCAGAATATAGTAGGGACAATGAGGGGGGATATGCGGGGTACGTCTTTGTTGCAGGCATGTATGAACAAGAGCTGTCCATCCCATCAATAATCTAAGTTTAACACCTGAGAAACCAACCCGAAATGCATTCAGTGTTTTTACAGCTTCCTTTTATTTATACCACTTGTTATTGGAAGCACCATTGTGGTGGGCTCTTCAGGCCAAGAAAAGTAGTGTAAATATACAAAATGATTGCTGAACGACACACCCACATACCAGCTTTATCACCTGTATAGACAGGGCCGGGGGTATGAGGCGGGAGGAAAGGGGAATATGGAAACAGGCATAAATTAGTCTTGTGGCAGGGAAGAGGTAATGACCTATACGACAGCTCAGGGAGGCATATCACAACGTCTCCTGGCAAAAATTCACAAGAATTTCCTGAATATAGTAGGGACAATGAGGGGGGATATGCGGGGTACGTCTTTGTTGCAGGCATGTATGAACAAGAGCTGTCCATCCCATCAATAATCTAAGTTTAACACCTGAGAAACCAACCCGAAATGCATTCAGTGTTTTTACAGCTTCCTTTTATTTATACCACTTGTTATTGGAAGCACCATTGTGGTGGGCTCTTCAGGCCAAGAAAAGTAGTGTAAATATACAAAATGATTGCTGAACGACACACCCACATACCAGCTTTATCACCTGTATAGACAGGGCCGGGGGTATGAGGCGGGAGGAAAGGGGAATATGGAAACAGGCATAAATTAGTCTTGTGGCAGGGAAGAGGTAATGACCTATACGACAGCTCAGGGAGGCATATCACAACTTGTCTTTAGTATGTATCACCCAAAGGGTCAGCCAGAGTGCTGTCAATCCACACTGAAAAAAAGGGGGAAAAAGCATGCTGTCTCTTTTTAATCTCAGTGTGGGTGCTGAAAAGAGACCACTTTGGGCTTGAACTGTATTCTGGGTAGTTTGGATTGGGAAGATGTTATGTAAATATGTCTGAGAAAACTGTACTCGGAGTCCTGAGGGAAATGTATATGCTTGAAGGTTCAAGGACTTGGGAATTTGTGATATTTTTTCAAATGTTTTTCCGAGTTTCAAAGTGAAGTGTAGTACTAAAATCCAGAGAAGCCTTTCCCTGCAAACCCAACAAGCAATGTTCTGGGAGCAACTCTTCGAATCTACTTTCATTTCTGGTTTAATACTCTGAAGACATACATATTTTAAACCACATCACTGACATTCAGACCTCTTGAAGTGTTGCACTTTTGACAACTGACCTCTAGGTATCCCAGGATGCAATAGTTTTGTGGTCTGTAGAGTCCACAGGTTGAAGAAGCCTTGAGCTGGGCGGCGCGGCCCACCATGAGGTCACCGAGGTTAGGATAACATGAATTCCCCACACATTCATCCTGGAGGCGGACTGGAGCAGCTATCACTACAAATCACAAAAGTTCAGTTATACCAGGTTTTACATTAACTAAACTTCAAGTAATAAAGTTAGCTGCATATTGATGACTCAACCTGTACTAAAAACTGTTCTCCAATCAAATGCTTTCTAGACAGAGAATGCCCCTCCCCTCAATTAACCTGCTATTGGCTAGCAACAGCAAGCAGGAAATCAAGAAACTAAAGCCTGTTGGCTGTTTAATAAAGGGAGGAGCTTTGCAATATGCCACACCCAAACTTCCTGTCTTGTACCTTCAACATACTTTGTATACGCCAAAAAAATGTACGACAATATGTTTTCAGTGGACTTTCAAAATTGGTTTTACTTGAGAAAACATGACTATATATTTGTTTTTTCAAAACAATTTTCAGTAATTGAGATCTGGCAGCAACAGCACATTTTTTCACTTAGACGAACAACTCGTGGACAGATTTTTTGTGCATTAAATCTCACATGCCAACAAATCAATGCGCAAAAATAACGATTCTTAGCAATAGAGTTCAGGTGGCAAAGCTGAACTGTGGATCCATTTGCCTGAATCCTTTCGTAACGGGCACAGATTTGCAGAAAATAACCGTCATTTGGCAAATAAATAATTCATGGCCAGTTACATATGTATTCCCAATATTTGCCTTATGATACACCTCAAATAACAAGGGAATTTATGGTAATTTTAATATCTGGCCAGTCCCCAAACTTCTTCTCTCAAATGGCCTGAATATGCAGATCATTCACAGCTTATATGGAATGAACTCCTCTGGTGTGACAAAATAAACATCTAAATATAAACCTTATTAAGCAGTGAAACAACTCTTTCAATTTTAGAAAAAAATTCTATATAAGTTTGAGTTAGAATAGTTTGCAAGAGCGTGATTATAGACACAAGACACAAGATGTTTTTCCTGTTAGTTAAATGTCCCAGACAACCTCCCATGTAGCTACTTGTTAGCAACCAATTTTTTAAAGACAAGTAAAAGCTTGAAAATAAAATCACAATCAATTATTTCAAGCATTTAACCAAAAACCCATTCAAACAATTTACTAGTTTCTGGGTTTTGGTCATTCCTACACTCTATACTTACAAAAAACAATGATATGAGAAAATAATCTCTGCAGGCTGGAATTTGCAGCTTTAAAGTAACTATCGCCTGATGTACTTAACTAATTTTCAGGAATAAAAACAGGATACTTGAATAACAAAAAATGTAAAACCAAAACAAGTATGAGCCAGAATAATTGCTAAATGACAGTGATTTGTTGAAACTGGCTTTGTTATGAAAATGAAAGAGAAATATGTTGAAAAATATACAATGAAAGACAACTTCTGCATGTTAGAGGATTCAAGTGTCAACAAGTGGGGAAAAAATTCAATCCAAGGGTGGCAAGTGATTACATGTTTCCCATGATTGGGCTCATAGGGTAATTTCACTGTCAGCTTGCAGCGATGTCAAAGACTTGAGCAGACTTACAGAGGAGCAGGAACGTCGATGTCTCCAATCGGATCAGCATAGCTGGACCTATAGGACAAACGGGTGTGTGAAGAGAGAGAAAGGATGAATGAATGAGTGGAGGAGGAGGAATGTGATACAAAATCAATGTGAGAAATATGTCACAAAAAATGCAACCCTTGCCATAAGGCTTACTACCGGTTTAATTAAAGCAAGGTGTCAAAACATCTTTCTCATTGAGTATTCTGCAATCAAAATGTCAAGTACAAGCAATCAGATAAACACCTATGATTTGCAGGCTCTCCGAAGTGACCGAGGGCATCTTGACTGCATTTATCAACACTTTATCTGCACTGTTAATCAGAATTTATCTGGATATCTGTATTTGGATTTATCATTTAGCAGGATATAAAAAGTTTTTGCATAAAATTTGCATCATTAATCATACAGATAGATAGATAGATAGATAGATAGAGCAAGCTTCATTTTAAGGACATTTTTGTTACTTTAAGTATGATAAATAATTTTGGGACTGTTTTTTTTTGGGGGGTGTCCACTTGAAGTCTGCTATAAAATCTGGGTCCTGAAGCAAACACTTAAGAACTACTGACATCCATTAACTTCAGTAGTGTGAGATGAGCCTGTAATTTGATCAGTTTCAGTATGCCTATGACACAAAGAGGAAGCATAGATCATTCACCACAATGCACTAGTCCAGTTTCATTCAAGAAAAGCCACAATGTATTTACGTGACAACAGCCTTGGGAGTACAGGTGGGCTTCTGTTTAAGTCTTACATGTGATGAAACAGCGAATTTAAAACATGCAAGAACAAGTCATTATAGCATTAGATTTGCTTTTAAGCAATGCAACACAGCAGAACAAAACTGGAACTGCCAAAATGTAATTGTCATGCAACCAAGGCCTGCCATCACAGCAGTTGGTACTTCATAAATATCAACAAAACTGATAATATTACTTATTTTATCTGGATTTAGTTGGCTTTACATTTTAGAAACTAATATTTTATTTTATTTGTAATTTTATTTTTAAAAATGCCAAATTTTAAAATTCTACTCTCTACTCACTTCTCTCTCTCTCTCTCTACTTCATAAAGATCAACGAAATTGTGCTAAAATTTAATATAATATTACTTATTTTATCTGGATAGGACAGTTTATCTTTCATATATGATAGTAATAGTAATATTATATTACATTTTGGCACAATTTTGTTTATCTTTATGAAGTGTGTGTGTATATATATATATATATATATATATATATATATATATATTACTATATTGCAAATAAAATCAAATATTAGTTTCTAAAACAAAACCAACTAAATATTTAGATACAATATTGCGATATTAATTGTAATATTAAAAATAAAAATAGAAGTTACTGAAACATTAAAAACAAAATTGCTGTTTTAAAAATACAATAAATTAAATGATTACATTTTCTAACAAAAACTTGCTCATTAACACTACTGATTATGTTAAAACAAAGTCAAATAAAACATTTGACATTTGCACATTAACAAATCTTATTTTGTTGAGGTTATGTTCTTTTTCTTAAAAAAAAAAAAAAAAAAAAAAAAATATGCTGAATTCATCAGATTATTTTAACCACAAAGTATCACCAAAAAAAAGCTCAAAACACATTTTTTATTTTGGACAAAGTACTGACATAGATAACACCCCACGACTGTATATTAAAACATTCTAACCAAGAAATCATTACATCAGCTGTGACAGAATATTTTCCACACATACCTTTACAGATGAAGACAAATAGCATGTGGTTGGACTAGACTTGACTGAACAGCTTCGGCTTCTACCAAAAATGATTCATCATAGTCCAATACTCTATAGAGAACAATAGAGCCCTGACTTACAATTTGCATGTCACTGTATTATTACTCTTAATACCGCAGCACAGCTGGTTACACAGAAACGACTATAAACACTTACACAGTATCACTTCCACGCAGCGGGATGGAGAGTTTGAAGGTGATTAGACGGGGTCTTCTGCTGATGATCTCAGTGTGTTGTGGTCCCGGGCTTGTGTACGCGTACCTGTAGCTGCCAGCAATGGATTGTGCAGTAATAACTCTGAAAACTGAAGCTTGTAAAGACACACCTGAGCTCCCGAGTGTGGGAGAGAAGGAAGAAAAGCCCCAAGGCTGTGTGAGGGAAAAGGGATTATGTTGCATTGAGAGTTGATTTATGCTTGTCATGAGAGGGAATGATGGCTGGATTCATTACGGGAACGCAGTTAATGACACATCAGAGTATAGAAATGGGTTTGACAAGCAACACGAGTTTACGCACTTGGATTAAATGCTTCATACTACTGCTTCAGAAGGTGTGTCTACTAAGAATGCATTTCTTTAGAAGAATGAAATTAATGTTTGGGAATATATAGAGTGTGGTACAGGCTAGTGAGAGCTTCTCCCAAGAATCATTATAAAAAGTACATTGAGAACAAGTTGTAAGAAGCAGTTATAAAGCAAATACTGCACTTAAAATGCTCAGGGGAGTCATTGCACCTACTTTTTTAGTTGTTATACTAAAAGCACCAAATAATAAAAATAAACTATTTTGGGTGCCCACTTGATGTCTGCTATAAAATCTGGGTTCTGAAGCAAAAACCTAAGTTGGACCTAATTTTTAAATGTTGTACTAAAAGCACCAAATAATAAACATAAATGTAAGACGTGTTAGTCTAGTATTTAGTTAGTCTATAGATTTAATTTAGCTTTAACAGTTTTTTCAGACGCTGGTCAATTTAGGGCTGTTTTGTTTCTGCTAAAAAGAAAACACCCAAAATTTTACTACACTTTATTTTTCAATTTGTCTATAGATATCAATTTCAGTACATATTGTATTAGTACATACTGAAATTTTACTAGAATAGTTCACCCAAAATTGAAGATTTTCTGAAAATGTACTCACCCTCAGGTGATCCAAGATGTAGATGAGTTTGTTTCTTAATCAGATTTGTAGAAATGTATCATTACATCACTTACTCACCAATGGATGCTCTACAGTGAATGGGTGCCGTCAGAATGAGAGTCCAAACAGCTGATAAAAACATCACAATAATCCACAAGTAATCCACACCACTCCAGTCCACCAATTAACATCTTGCGAAAGCAAAAAGATGTGTGTTTGCAAAGAAAAAAAAAGTTTTGTTGCTTCTGGCTAAAATACGAGTCCTCCATCCAGAATATTGCTTTCTGGAAGTCGTCTCGTCTGAATCAGAAGAGAAATATGCACAGATCAAGCAACGATTACAAGCAAAAACAGCTCTAAACAAATGTGTCGGTGGATTTTGATGTGCGAAAACAACAGCGGATGGACTTTTTCACTGAAGGAAGTGTTATTATGGAGGCATATTTGGGCCAGAAACGACAATTTTAAGCTAAAAAATGCCTTGATGGATTTGTTGCAGCTTTTTTGCTTCACAAAGATGTTAATTGATGGACTGGAGTGGTGTGGATTATTGTGATGTTTTTATCAGCTGTTTGGACTCTCATTCTGACGGCACCCATTCACTGCAGAGGATCCATTGCTGAGCAAATGACGCAAAACTTCTCCAAATCTATTCTGATGAACTCATCTACATCTTAGATGGTCTGAGGGTGAGTAAATATTCAGCAAATTCTCATTTTTGGGTGAACTATTTCTTGAAAGACATCAACATTTGACGCTTTCATACCTTGAAAGTGAAACTAAATATATGAAATTTGAGCAAATAAGGCCCTCTATGTCTTGTTGTGATTTTAAAGACATCTGTATAGGAAGAGAAGCATTTTCTCTTATTTTTTAATGAGGGTTAAAAGCTCTAACGGTCAGCCCAGGGCAAGAGAAAATGACTTGCAGGTGTTTTTTCCTAACTTTAAGTTTCCAGTCATATTATTTGCAAACACAACACAAACTCATATGAAAGGCACTTGAACAGTTTTCTTGATAAAACGCACAAAACAAAGATGATCTATTTTAATGAAAAAAATTGGAGTGGTCTTAAAATATTGTAATACATATTTGTGTGGATTGATGCAATTTTCCACTGCAATGACTGTCTTCGTCCCATACAAGTGTACATCAATTTAAACACATCTCTATTAAAATCACTACTCACTTCTTCAAGGCTAAAACTAGTTTTAAGCCACATTTTGGACAGGAGTCCCTCAAATATCACCAACAAATGATTGCCCGAATGAAATTAACGCCTGCAGTGGCTGTGGCACAGATACTGATAAACACAGCGCATCTGGCCTACAAATCACAGAAATACATTTTGAAACTTTTCAAAGGCAGATTTTATGATCTCAGAGTCAACAGCTGTGGTAAGAAGCCGCATACCAACCAAGCCAACACATTTGTCATCCCCTCGAGGCTGTTTTTGGCATCTGTAGACATTTACAGACCCAGACAAAATGCAAATGTATCAATCAAAATCTTTGCAGCAAATCTTCACCGAGCCTGACGTGTTTGGAATGTGAGTTAGGGTATTAAATAAATGCACTGGTCCTGTTTATCAATGCCATTCATTTAAGGTAATGTTGACCAGCACTTCATATTGTGGACATGCAAATCATCACACATCATTAATCAGATTACATATCCGACTTGCCGTGAGTTTATTAGTCTTTAAACAGATGCTTTGTTGTTGTGTGCTGTCTTGCAGTTAGTCAATTATTTGGCGATGCTGTTTGGAATAAGTTAAAAGGTTTTAGACATTTTATGCAACACGATTCTCTCATCTTTTTTAATGCAAAAGCACTTTTGATTACAATGACAGGACAGACAGACACATATCTGATCAGTAGTGTTGTTTTTGGCGGCCTGTTTTAATTTTAGTTTTAGTCTAGTCTTTGTGTGAAGCTGTCATTTTAGTTTTTATTAGTTTTAGTCACGTTCATACTCTTTTTAGTCTAGTCAAGTTTTAGTCAACTAAAAGTCTGAGCATTTAGTCTAGTTTTAGTCGACGAAAACTGATGACATTTAGTCTAGTTTTAGTCAATGAAAATTGTATTTTAGTCTCTTTTTAGAAATGCAATTCTATTTAACCCACAACTGATGAGAATATTGCATTTTAGGTGGATATATATATATATACACAGTCAAAAGTTTGGGATCAGAACGATTTTGTTTTTTTACAGGAGTTTCTTGTGCTCATCAAGGCTGCATTTATTTGATCAAAAATACAGGAAAAAAAATTAATATTGTGAAATATTATTATGATGTAAAATAACGTTTTATATTTTAATATACATTTAAATCTAATTTATTCCTGTGATGCGCAGCTGAATTTTCAGCATCATTACTCCAGTCTTCAGTGTCACGTGATCTTCAG
>NW_015547684.1:255309-258444 GCF_001515605.1 Sinocyclocheilus anshuiensis
TTCTTAAGGATCATGTGACACTTTATACTGGAGTAATGGCTGATGGAAATTCAGCTTTGCATCACATAAATAAATGATATTTTAAAGGATATTAAAATAGAAACCATTATTTTATATTGTAATAACATTTTGTAAGATGACTGTTTTTTTTCTGTATTTGATGAGCATAAGAGACTTCTTTAAAAAACTTTACAAGTCTTACTGATCCCAAACTTTTGAACGGTAGAGTATATACACACACTACTGTGCAAAAGTCTTAGACCACTAGTATTTTCACCAACAAAAAATGGTTTTAAGCCAGTTATTTCTATCTTTTGCTGTAGTGTGTATTTAGTCATAATTTTCGTTGACGAAAGCAACACTACTGATCAGTGTTTTGATTCTAAACATGAATATCGAAAAAGTCAATAACATGCTCAATATTGTAAACAGATATATATTGTTCTTAGTTAACAATCCTCACGGTCTGCTTTATATGATTAAAATAATTCTATAATGTTCATCATAGTAAGTATTAAAATCTGAGATTATTTATTTATTTATTACATTTACTGCTTGCTTTATCATATAAAAATATGATATCATATTTATCATATTATTCAAATGTATTATATTTTAAAATGCTGCATTCGATATAAAACAAAATGTAACTTCCTAATGAACTGAAATATTATTTATTTGTTATTTTTTATGTCTGCTTTATATGACTGAAAATGTTATATAATATTTATCATAATATTAAAATGTTAAATTAAATTAAAATAATACAAAATATTTATTAGTAAAGTTATTCAAAACTTATTTATTACATGTTTACTGTCTGCGTTATATGATTAAAATAATTTTATATAATATTTATCATACTATTAAAATTTATTACATTTAAAAGGCTATATTTGAGATAAAATATTTCTCAGTACAATTATTTTAACAAATATTTATTTATTACATTTTAAAATGACAATACAAAATATAACTTCTTAGTAAAATGAATAAAAAATATTTATTACATGTTTACTGTCTGCTTTATATGATTAAAATAATTTTATATATTTATAATACTATTGAAATGTATTAAATTAAAATTTAAAAGGATATATTTGATATAATATAAAATATATCTTAGTACAATTATTTTAAAAAAATATTACAGTTTAAAATGACAATACAAAATATAACTTCTTAGTAAAATGAATAAAAAATATTTATTACATGTTTACTGTCTGCTTTATATGATTAAAATAATGTTATATAATATTTAATCATATTAATTATCAAAATGTATTACATTTTAAAATGTTTGATATAATACAAAAGAATTTCCTCATAAAATTAAAATTTATTATTTTTCTTCTGTCTGCTTCATATGATTAAAAATAGTATACAATATTTATAATATTATTAAAAGGTATTACATTAAAATTTTAAATTTTATATTTGATATAATACAAAATATAGCTTCTTATTTATTTATTTATGTTCTACATTTTGAGGTTAGACTTTTTACTTAAGTGCATTTCTCTGGGTATATTTATTTTTAAAATCCAATTTCTGTATAAACCTTAATAAATCGTGACTACATAATCTACTGAATTAAATTTAAACAGTAAAACTTATGAAAGTTATGAAATGCAAAATCTTATGCAGAAACGTAAAACGGTAATACACAAATATTGTAACTCTGTATAAACGTATAACATAAATAATATGTTAAAACGTATTAAAACGTATAATATAAAAATATGTGGCAATCTGATGCAATAAAATCACAGCTATGTGGCCCCAACCTAATATTTATGAAAAAGAGGCTAGTCCTAGGAACACAGTTGTTGTTGTTGTTTTCCATTCAGTTATTATGTGAATGCTTTCCTTTGTAGAAGTTGAAATATTTTCTGGAAGAACACACTACAAAAGCACAGCTGTGATTATGAGATGTGTCACTTCTGATATCAGCCTCATTCTGCGCATTGACAAATGAGACAAATGTTATCGTCAACGTGAACGGTGAAACGACTAATGCTCTGCTCGTGTGAGACGCTCTGGCAGGCTGTCTGGAGCTGGCAGCAGCGTCACACAGCAGTCTTTCATACCCGTCGCGGCGGGAGTTTGTGACACTTCTTTTTGGTATCAAAAGAAGTAAACACACAACTTATCAATTGAAGCTAGGCAAAAATGAAATAAATAAAAACACAAACATTTCATTGATTGCCCTGATATTTTGATCAAGGAGCCCAACAAGACAGCACACTTTCTGGCTGGAAAAGACCATTGGAGATTCAGGGCCAGTGAACCACTAAATTACTCAACGTCTCTTTAATTACTGGAATCATGTGCGACACCAGAATTAAGCTCAGGAGTTCAAAACAAAAACTAACAGAAGCTGAAGGGTAGGCTAGATATTGGAATTTTTAATTGCACCATCACATAGAATTGAGAAACTGCTTTTAATTTTATACATCAGTGCAAATAAGATGTACATAGGTCTTCAGTAAGTAGTCTAAATGTGAAAAGAAAATAGTTTTGGTTAATAAATTGTATGATTAAATTTTTTTTTTTCTCTAACATCTCAAGGTTTACACGTTAACATCAACTCAAGTCCAATTTCTGTATGTAAAAAAATGTGTCATTTACATTAAATTTTTTGTTAAATAATTAGATATTTGTAGTGCTGTCAAACGATTAATCGCGATTAATCGCATCCAAAATAAAAGTTTTTGTTTACATAATATATGTGTGTGTACTGTGTTTATTTATTATGTATATATATATATATATATATATATATATATAAATACACACACATACAGTATATATTTTGAAAATATTTACATGTATACATTTATATTCAGATAATTTATATTATATATAAAATTACATATATTTAAAATATAAACATAACATATAGTTTTCTTAAAAATCTACATGCATGTGTGTTTATTTATTTAAATATACATAATAAATATACAGAGTATACACACTTATATTATGTAAACAAAAACTTTTATTTTGGATGCGACTAATTTGTACCAATTATTTAAATCAAATAATAAATTAACTATAATTATTTGAAATATAGATCAATATCTAAAATTACAAAGTAAAAGTATGAAATTTGTATTTTTTTAAATTATTAAT
>NW_015547684.1:259245-287410 GCF_001515605.1 Sinocyclocheilus anshuiensis
TATATATATATATATATATAAATACACACACATACAGTATATATTTTGAAAATATTTACATGTATACATTTATATTCAGATAATTTATATTATATATAAAATTACATATATTTAAAATATAAACATAACATATAGTTTTCTTAAAAATCTACATGCATGTGTGTTTATTTATTTAAATATACATAATAAATATACAGAGTATACACACTTATATTATGTAAACAAAAACTTTTATTTTGGATGCGACTAATTTGTACCAATTATTTAAATCAAATAATAAATTAACTATAATTATTTGAAATATAGATCAATATCTAAAATTACAAAGTAAAAGTATGAAATTTGTATTTTTTTAAATTATTAATATAAAAATTAATTAACTATTATTAATAAAACATTATTATCCAACAATATATTATACTTTATTACTAATAATTATTAAAATATGAATACATTTTAAATTAATATTTAAGTATAATTCATTCATAATTAATTGCAATAATGTAATAATCAATACTTTTTAAATTATAATTAACACTATTAATCTCTTCAGTATTACTGTATAAAGGCACATTGAAGATGAGTTAGTCTCACAGTTGTAGATACAGTATTTATAAATGGTTAGCAGCGGTGTGTAACTTCTCTGCTGTTGTCATAGAGATGCTCCTCAAGAAAAGCCAGAGTTTTCTGCCAGGACTCCTCCTGAGCTCGACTGTGAGGAACCGTCTCTCCTCCCCAAAGCACCACCACTACAATACAAAGCAATGTCATTTCAACCTCCTGAAATACAACACATGTGCCAACAACAGCACATTCATCTATCCGTCTGTGTATATGACATCTCACTTCCCATTTAAATGGGAAGTGTTACTCTACACTTTGAGCATCAGGAAAGCACAAAATAATAATATATCGAAATATCAAAATTGTACATTTAAAATAAAAAATAAAATGTTGTTTATACTATTATCATTTTTTGAAAAACAAATACTATTATTTATATAATATTTATCATATTAATTATTAAAATGTATTAAATGAATTTAAAATGCTTTATTTGATATAAGACAAACTATAACTTCTTATTCCAAATAAACCAAAATGTATTTATTTATTTACTTGCTGCATTTCCACTTGTGCTAGTGAGACTTGTGAGACTTGTGCTAGTTGTCACTCTCTAGTGAATTTCTCTGGGTATATTTATTTTTCAAATCCAATTTCTGTATAAACTTAAAATCTGGACTACATGAGCTACTGAATTAAATTTAAAAAGTAAATTATGAAATGCAAATATTGTAATTCTGTATAAATGTAAAACATTTAAAATGTGGCAATCGGTTGCAATAAAAACATACTGTTCACACTTTTGCGAAAAATAAATGTTTAAAGAACGTTGTTTTATAATTCTTTTCAACAACTAATTTTCTAGTTTTATAACTCTATTCAACAACTGTTTATATAACTCTGATTGTATTCGTCTGAAAGAACTTACATAAAGAAAGTAATTTACACCTAGGATGGCTTGAGGGCGAGCAAATCATGTTTTTTGTTTTTTTTTTTCATTTTTGGGTGAACTTTAAAATTCATACTTTCTTTATATAACTCTGATTGTATTCGTCTGAAAGAACTTACATAAAGAAAGTAATTTACACCTAGGATGGCTTGAGGGCGAGCAAATCATGTTTTTTGTTTTTTTTTTTCATTTTTGGGTGAACTTTAAAATTCATACTTTCTTATATTTACTTTTTGTCATTTTGTGAGAAGTACAGCTATTAAAGGTCTACTGCTTTTACAATATATATATATATATATATATATATATAGGTGCATCTCAATCAATCAGAATATCGTGAAAAAGTTCATTTTTTTGTAACTTATTTCAAAAAGTTAAACTTTCATATATTCTAGATCCATTACATGTAAAGTAAAACATTTCAGAAGCTGTTTTATTTTTATTTTGATGATTAGAGCTTACAGCTCATGAAAGTCAAAAATCCAGTATCACAAAATATTAGAATATTTACATTTGAGTTTCATTAAATGACCATCTCTACAGTATAAATTCCGGGTATCTCTTGTTCTTTGAAACCACAATAATGGGGGAGACTGCTGACTTGGAAATGGTCCAGAAGGCAATCATTGACACCCTCCACAAAGAGGATAAGTCACAGAAGGTCTTTACTGAAAGGGGTGGCTGTTCACAGAGTGCTGTATCAAAGCATATTAAATGCAAAGTTGACTGGAAGGAAGAAAATGGGTAGGAAAAGGTGCACAAGCAACAGGGATGACCGCAAGCTTGAGAATACTGTCAAGCAAAGCCGATTCAAACACTTGGGAGAGCTTCATAAGGAGTGGACTGCAGCTGGAGTCAGTGCATCAAGAGTCATCACGCTCAGACATCTTCAGGAAAAGGGCTACCAAACCACTTCTGAAACAGAAACATCGCCAGAACCATCTTACCTGGGCTAAGGAGAAAAAGAGCTGGACTGTTGCTCAGTGCTCCAAAGTCCTCTTTCCAGATAAAAGTAAATTTTGCATTTCATTTGGAAATCAAGGTCTGGAGTCTGGAGGAAGACTGGAGAGGCACAGAATCCAAGCTGCTTGAAGTCCAGTGTGAAGTTTCCAAAGTCAGTGATGATTGTACCCATAATTTTAACGTAACAAGGGCTAGCCAGTTCAAATACAGTGAAACAACTAGCTTGATTACACATGTATTAGACTTTCACCTTTGGTCTTTGCCTCCAGTAGCTTGAAGTCACTGAATCGGACGTGAGGGCTGTAGGGCGGCTCAATAAGATGACCCGTTCCAGGATACAATAGAACCGTTAGGAGGTGACTGTTCCCAGCCTTCTCCATCATCTTCTTCATCTGTCGAGCAGGAAATGAGATCGGCTCAATCACTGGCCTGAGATGAAACATTTGAATGTATTAAAGGGATTGACTCACATCCGCTGCAGATTCTGAAGCCGGCCAGTTTTGATCGTCCTCTCCAACGATTAATAAAACAGGACATTTGATCTCACCCATCTGGTAAAAACATGAATTGCAAGCGCATGACTCTTTGTAGTACAAAACTGAATATTATATACCGATTACAAAGTAAATGCATCATTTTCATACCTTAACTTTCTTGGAAGGGTCATCTGGTACTGGCAGCAACAGATCCCGCCAAATTATTCTCATTTTTTCATCATAGCGGATTTTGTCTACATTCCTTGGTGTTGACAGAATGACAGACATTACTAGTATGTAGTTTGTATAATGTAATGCATCTTAATAATGCCTGTTGTGTGAAAACGGTGTTTCTTACTGTTGTAGTGCTGCATAGACATCCGCCAAAGATCCTTTGAGCGGCATGATGTGACACCCGCTCGCACAAACCACACACCTGGGCTGCAAAGTTGCCATCAAAGAACAGAAAAATACATTGTATCACTGAATCTGCATCGAATCTCCACTGTATTGATGTAAATGAGAACTTATGAGGTTTTTACCTCTACAATTTCTGAGTATGCGGTCAAACCCAGCGTTACAGACACACCGAATGCCATCCCCATCACTGCCACTCTGTCAGGACGAACTTTGGGGTGTTGTTGTAGAAATGTGAATGCAGTCTGAAAAACAAAAATATATTTGATGTGCTTTAAATACTTTTAAGGTATATATTAGGGTATATACCTTATTTTCCCTCTCCAATGTGAGAATCAAAATGTATGAAATATTGAAAAATACATTTTAAATTAATAAACTAATTCAATTCAAAATGTATTTAATTCATTTCAAATTTAATTAAATATTATAATTTAATTGACATATAACTGAATTATTTTAGAATCACTTCAGCGTTAACAAACATTAAATAATGTCAGATTAGTTCATGCATACACAAATAGGTAGTAGAAATGTCATTTAATTTTAATAAATATATTTTCATATACACTACCAGCCAAAAGTTTAGAATAAGATTTTGTAATGTTTTTTAGAAAAAAGTCTCTTATGCTTGCCAAGGCTGCATTTATTTGATCAAGAACACAGTAAAACATTAATATTGTAAAATACATTTGCAATTTAGTTTTCTGTGATGATATATTTTAAAATATAATTTATTCCTGTGATGCAAAGCTGAATTTTCAGCATCATTACTCCAGTCTTCAGTGTCACATGAACCTTCAGAAATCATTCTAATATACTGATTTGCTGCTCAATTATCAATTATCATTGGTGCTCAATTATTAATAATAATAAACAGCTTTTGCTGCTTAATATTTTTGTGAAACCTGTTTTGGTTTTTTTTGCTTGTTTTTTGGTGAATAGGAAAAAGGTAGTGCTTTTGAAAGGTAGTGCATTACAGTCAGGGCCGTTTCTAGGCATAGGCGAGCTAGGCTGTCGCCTAGGGCGCCACCAGCTGAAGGGGTGCCATTGAGCGCACGTACTCGCACTTTTAGCAGGGTTGTGATAAAGAGTGGCACGGTCACCCTGAAATATGACTGCCGCCCCCACTGGATCCCCTAACATTATTGGGCTAGAGTACTGTCAATCTGACGATGCCTGTATGCCACTATTGGCTAGAAACGGCCCTGATTACAGTTTCCACAAAAATATGAAGCAGCACAACTATTGATAATAATAATGTTTCTTGAGCAGCAAATCAGCCTATCGGAATGATTTCTGAAGGATCATGTGAAACTGAAGACTAAAGTACTGATGCTGAAAATTCAGCTTTGCATCACATGAATAAATTACATTTTAACATATATTAAAACTGAAAACAATTCTTTTAAATTATAACCAAATTAAAATTTTTACTGATTATGCTCTATTTTTGATCAAATTAACGCAGTCTTGGTAAGTATAAGAGACTCAAAACAATAAAATATCTTAATATATATTCACATATAAATATACATGAATTACTTACCTATCCGTTAATCAGAATTATATTTTTAGTTGTTGTGTAGCACACATGTACCTCAAAGTAGGTGTTGTCCACGTGATGGAGGTTTCCTTCAGCAGTCAGCATCCCGATGTACTCCAGAGCCAGCGAGACATAGCCGTGGGACGCCAGGAGCGCGGAGCGATACTCAACACGACCCCCCTGCCCTCCCCAGAGGTCCAGCACAGCAGGAAAGGGCCCAGAACCTGCATTACAAAACCACACACATATAAACGGAGAGTCCCTCAAGTCTCTGAAGAAGACAGAATGTACAATGATTTACATTCATCTAAATGTACAAGGTCAAATAAACGCTTCTCTTGTGGCACAATAAAAATACATATTTCGTGTTGTCTCTGAATGTTTTGAATTGAATCCTTCCCTTTTGTTCATTTTAATGCATCACTGCAGAATAAAAGTATTCATTTCTTTAAAAAATTACAGTATCATTTATATTATAATTAAATATATGTTAATTAATACATTTATTAAACTTGCATATTATGTAATTTATTATTATATTTATGTTATTAGATTAAATATAATTCAAAATTATTGCAAATACTATACTAGTGATACATGGGACTGCATCTAATCACTAATCCATACCTGGAGGAATGAAGAGTGTCCCCTTTATCTCACCCTCTGTCACTTCAACACTCTGGACTTCAGGGGCCAAATACCAGCGTTCAGCAGTAGCTGATGTGAGGGGTATGTGATGCTTAAAGCCCCTAGCAAGGTGTCCTTCATACACAGAAAACGTCACTTTAACTGGTGTATGGACATTGTTCTTCCGAAATCTGTCAATTCAAATTAGAATTATCTGTCAGTTCAGTGCATGACGGTAAAAGATTTTCCCATGCATTTTTCACTTCAGTTTCAAGTTAGACACAAATTCACCACATTGGCATGCTACTTATTAAAAAGATAAAAATACTACTAGACTGTGACTGTGTGCTTAACAGCTTTAATTAGGGAAAGAATTACAATTTTATGAAGCATTGTAAAAAACAATTTAATTAAAAACGATGGAGAAATCTAAAACTATCAATTTAAAGTTGTTAATTATAGGAACAACATATTTTAAGTTTATTGCCAAATCTGAATATACATACAAATATTTAAGTATTTTTGAGACCATGAGAAGACTCTATTATGTCATTAGCGGTGCTTCATGGAATAGGCGGACCTCGGTGCTGTTTGGTGCATTTACTCATGGTGGCTCTCTGATTGGTAGAATTTTCTTTAAGCATCATGGGTAATGTAGTTTTAGGGTAATGTAACCCTAAACCCAGGGATTCCGCTGTTAAACGGCTATTTACAACATAAGTTGAAAAATTGCGATCTGAAATATTGCAAACAACGAAAGCATATTAAAGAATTAGTTTACCCAAAAATGAAAATTCTGTCATTAATTACTCACCCTCATGTCATTCCAAACCCGTAAGACCATAGTTCATCTTTGGAATACAAATTACGTATTTTTTATGAAATCCGAGAGCTTTCTGACCCTGCATAGACAGCAAGGGTACTACCACGGTCAAGGCCCAGAAACATAGTAAGGACATCGTTAAAATGGTCCATGCGACATCAGTGGTTCAACTGTACTTTTATGAAGCTACGAGAATACTTTTTGAGCGCAAAGAAAACTAAAATAACAACTTTATTCAGCAATTCTTCTTCTCCGCTTCACTCTTAGGGTGCCATTTAGGAGAGTACCACGACGCATGCGCACGCTCTCCTCTGAATGTAAACAAGGCACAGCGCCTGCGTGTTCTGTGTCAGCAGCATCAGGTGCATGCATTGTTTACGTGCAGAAAAAGGACGTGCATGCATCGTGATACTCTCCAAAATGGCACCCTAAGGGTGACGCATCAGAGAGCTCTCGTATTTCATCAAAAATATCTTAATTTGTGTTCCGAGCGTTTGGAATGACATGAGGGTGAGTAATTAATTATATAATTTTCTTTTTTGGGTGAACTAACCCTTTAACAATTTCCCTAAGAAGAAAATGAATGGTATTTTACCTCTGGAACCCGTCTATTGCACTATATTGACAATGGGCCTTTTAATCCTATGTCATTTTTTTTTTTTTTTTAATGTTAGCACCTTTATGATAAAATTACTATTTCGATTTACAAAGAAAAATAACTGTATACACTTTTGGTATGACGTATAGATAGTAAATGAAACCAGTTTAATTTAAAGTGAACTGTCCCTTTAAATTAGAAGTTCATGCACAGTTGTTTATCGCTCGCTTTAATTACTTACCGGCGACCTGGTTTACTTTCAGGAACAGGTCTCATACTCCACAGCAGACCCATGCCTTCAACTCCCTCAAATGTCCCGCCAAGACTTTTATCTCTGGAAACTGTGTATTAATAATCCAGTAAGTCCTTTTAGAATCAAAACTGTGACTGTGTGATGGTTTAAGCTGTAGTAGGCCTAGTGTACCTTTAACAGTCCCTGAGGAGTCGCTGGTGTAGCGGCCGAACGACTCCCAATCGTCTCCATCTTCAGAGCGAATCAGTGCGTGAAGAGTGATCTTATAATCGGCAGGTAAGTGCTTAACTTCAACCTCCGTTTTTTCATCAACCAAGCAGCTTGAAGGATGAACATAAAGTACAGGACCGTGCTCTGCCATGTTATACCTCACAAATGGACACCAGAGTCGCTTGGAAAGTCTGAATGAATCCAAACTGTGGCGAAGGCTTTTATAAAACGTTTAAG
Source organism: Sinocyclocheilus anshuiensis (assembly GCF_001515605.1). Lineage (NCBI taxonomy): Eukaryota > Metazoa > Chordata > Actinopteri > Cypriniformes > Cyprinidae > Sinocyclocheilus > Sinocyclocheilus anshuiensis. The sequence goes on from NW_015547684.1 coordinate 266,909, forward strand.
CTGGTCATTGTCCTACAGGACGGTGGTTCACGCAGACAGCTCCTTATTTGGACCTGAAGTTCATAGATAAACAAGCCCATAAAAACGTTACAGGTTATTGAAACTGATGATAAAAGTCTTATGTAGATAGTTTGACCAAAGTGACAGGATTTCCTGCCATAAAATGTCATAAAACTTGACTAATTTTAGAACACTGAAATTAGCAAAATAATCAGGTCTGTAGAACAACTGGGAATGCTGTAGTCTTGTTATGAGGGAATTGTTGTTTGTTTACCTATTAATTATTTACTATCGTTTAAAGCAAATAAATAATGCAATCAAATCTTGATATTATTGATATGAATATCATTATGGTGGTTTTTGTCCTTATAACAGCTGTTCTTTTTGTTATATAGTGATACATATTGTTGCAATTTGTGATAGTTGATTAGAAAAACACATTTTAATAGAAATAACGTATAATCATAAAACTTGGATTGATATTCTGCTCATTTATAAACGTAAATGCAAACTATCACTGCTTATTTCTATATGAATATAGAAAGTATGTAATATATACATTTTAATTAAAAAAAAATATTGATATTTATCTTGCTGAGGTTGATTTATGCACTAATTTCCAGTTGAAATGCTGTTGTTTCACTGGAAGATCAAGCTAGAGTATGACATTTTAATAAAAAATTAGGAGGTCGAAAATAAATATGCAACACAATGAAACATTCGTGGATAACAAATAATTAACATGCATTTAGAAAATCGAGTCAATTTCCATTTCATGCCAAGTTTCATCCTTGCACACAAATACAGAGCACCAAATTTTATGGTATTTATGGAAGATTTTATTTAATGACAAAAAAAACCCATAACAATGATTGTCTGAACATCAAACTTTAGCTTTTAGCTATCAATATTTATGGGGGTGAACACATTTTATTAACACAGCAGAGGTGATATATTGTAATGTGTGCCCTAAACTAGGCCTACTCTTCAAACAGCTGATAGCACCGCATTCAATGTACATGTCTAAAAATAAAAGACAAACATAAGTTAAAAGTAAACCACACTTTCAACTAGGTAGTTAAAATATTGAATATGTAGTGGTAAATCTGCCTTCGTTGTAACATCATAGCAACGTTTTACTTCAGAAAATGATTCATGGTGCGCCTCCGGCGAATACGAGCTCCAGGGCCGCTTGGATGTCTCCGCCGGTGGCCTGCAGGGCTCTCAGGATGAGCTCCTCATTACGGATGCCCATGTCCCGCAGCTGCTGGAGCTGCGACTGCCACTGATTCTACACATTATCAAACAGAGTCACTCCAGAATCAGTAATGCCACTTTAACAAAGAAAAATTATATTGTGATCAGACTTCACTGCATATAAAAAGGAACAGGATGCATGCAACTCAAGCTGTGCTAACAGTAATAGGAAGAATGCATGCATTTTTCTGCGACATCTCTATTTGAAGGGCTGATGATGGACTCTATAAAGATGAATCTGGTGTAAAATGTCACTGGATGTCCGGTGGTTACTCACATGTAAGCTGGACATGCTGGACACCTGCAGGGCCTGCTGCAGTGCCTGGTTAAACAGGTCGTTGGTTATAGGAGTGCCTGCAGGGATTGGGGACACTCCTGAAGAGGGACCCTGTCACAGACGTATTCGGTTTTTAAATTAGTTTATGCAAATCTAAAACATTATAGACGCATTGATGGTTACATTCCAGCTGATAACAATTATTATCATTACTGTCTGTTAACTAGTTCTGATATTAAGGGGTCACAACATCGTTTTCAACTAAAAACTGAAAACTCTGTACGCGTTTTGGCCGCTCATTTACAAGAAAACAGAGTTTTGGCGGGCTGAAAATGCAAACTTTGGAAAACGGGTTTCAAAGTGTGAGTTTTTGAAAACGATGTAGTCTCAATGTAAACTACAAAAACACACATTTGTGAAAACGTTGCGCTTGTGTATTATATGTGTGCATAGATATGTGCGCATGTGCGTAGTGTTTCTTTACAAAGTGACATTGCCATCTACTGGCCTGGCATGAATAATACAGCATTTTTTGTCGTTTTCACAGATCCGTGTGAACTGGGATCGTTCTGATGTTTTGTCTGTACACAAAGCTTTTTCAAAACCAAAGGAAACACATTTCTGTTTTTAGTGTATTGTTGTCATGTAAATGAACCCTAAAGTTTTATACTGCTTTAATTAAAATAAAAATAAAACGCTAAAAACTAAAACCTATCATTTATAAATTAAAGTGAATTTAGGCATCGCAAAATTATAAAATACTGCATGAACAATTCATATTTATTTTGTGATCTGCTAAAGATTACATGTAACAGTGTTATGAAATGATTACATTATTTCAGCATTGATAATAATAAGACATTTTTCTTGAGCACCAAATCAGCATATTAGAATGAAGGCTGGAATAATGGCTGCTGAAAATTCAGCTTCACCATCGCAGGAATGAATGATTAAATTGTTAAAATTATTTAAAAAGTAAACAAATAGAAAAAAGTTCATTTAAATTGTTATAATATTACTAAAATTATAACAGATATAACAAAAATTTGATCAAATGCACCCTTGGTGTGCAAAGAGACTTTTTCAAAAACATAAAAATAAAATCTTACAACACCAAATGTTTGAATGGTTGTATACTTTTTGCCACATCTGCCAGTGACTGATAACCAGACATAAATATTTTGTACTGGCCATGAAAAACAGTCTTTGCATTTTGATAACTGCGCCAAATAATTTTGCATTTTCCTGCACTGTTATAATTAATTTTAAAAGTTTTTGGTCAATTGGCGAACAGTGTTGGGGGTAGTGCATTACAAGTAATGCGAGTTACGTAATCAGATTACTATTTTCAAGTAACTAGTAAAGTAAGGCATTACTTTTAAATATCCAAGAAAATATCTGAGTTACTTTTTCAAATAAGTAAAGAAAGTTACTTTTTTCTCATTAATTCACTAGCTATGTTTCCATCCAAAGATGCAAATTTAATGCGCAAAACTGGAATATCGCATAAAAAATTGCGAATAAAGCACCGTTTCCATCCAACGATTCAAAGAGAACAAAATCGTCACTTCCTAATAAACTGGCACTAAATATCTCTAAGAAAACTAGGAGAAACCACTGAATATAAAAATTTTCATATATAATTAATTACTTGCGCCTCAGAGCGAGCAGATGTAACACAGTAAATGCAGTTATTGCTTTCAGAGGTGGATGCCTGCTGTTTGGGAACGCAGTCGTGTAAGACAATTATACAGAAATACTTTGATGACAGACATTCCTCAGGCATTTCAGAACGACCAAAACAACATACAGATGCTGTGAACAAGATCGGTCCGCTGGTTAGTCAAGTTATCCCGTCTCATAGCGCAAAGTCACATGACTTTTTCAATGCGAATGGTGGAATTTATTCGGTAAATGTTTTTCCATCGTAGCTTTTTTCTTATCAGATAAAAAGTTTTTCTACTCAATTGTGCGCATAAGTTTTTAATGCGCATTTTTAGAATGTATGTGCATCTTGGTGTTTGCATCCAGCATTTTTTTATGTGATATTCCAAAATGCGCATAAAAATAGGTGGATGGAAACATAGTCACCGACACCTCTTCTGTTTGAGAGAAATTGGGGGTGAGGTGCAAAGGCACTTCTATCAGCCCTAATTTCTATTTTGATGTGAAAGGGCCTTTACAGTTGCCAAAAATATAACTTTATTTTTTTTTTGTTATTAAAAACCCCAGCCCATTTGACAAAAAGTAACACAAAAGTAATGTAATGCATTACTTTCCATAAAAAGTAACTAGATAACGCAATTAGTTACTTTTTTATGCAGAAACGCAATATTGTAACGCATTACTATTAAATTCCAAATCTGAATATACATACAAATATTTAAGTATTTTTGAGACCATGAGAAGACTCTATTATGTCATTAGCGGTGCTTCATGGAATAGGCGGACCTCGGTGCTGTTTGGTGCATTTACTCATGGTGGCTCTCTGATTGGTAGAATTTTCTTTAAGCATCATGGGTAATGTAGTTTTAGGGTAATGTAACCCTAAACCCAGGGATTCCGCTGTTAAACGGCTATTTACAACATAAGTTGAAAAATTGCGATCTGAAATATTGCAAACAACGAAAGCATATTAAAGAATTAGTTTACCCAAAAATGAAAATTCTGTCATTAATTACTCACCCTCATGTCATTCCAAACCCGTAAGACCATAGTTCATCTTTGGAATACAAATTACGTATTTTTTATGAAATCCGAGAGCTTTCTGACCCTGCATAGACAGCAAGGGTACTACCACGGTCAAGGCCCAGAAACATAGTAAGGACATCGTTAAAATGGTCCATGCGACATCAGTGGTTCAACTGTACTTTTATGAAGCTACGAGAATACTTTTTGAGCGCAAAGAAAACTAAAATAACAACTTTATTCAGCAATTCTTCTTCTCCGCTTCACTCTTAGGGTGCCATTTAGGAGAGTACCACGACGCATGCGCACGCTCTCCTCTGAATGTAAACAAGGCACAGCGCCTGCGTGTTCTGTGTCAGCAGCATCAGGTGCATGCATTGTTTACGTGCAGAAAAAGGACGTGCATGCATCGTGATACTCTCCAAAATGGCACCCTAAGGGTGACGCATCAGAGAGCTCTCGTATTTCATCAAAAATATCTTAATTTGTGTTCCGAGCGTTTGGAATGACATGAGGGTGAGTAATTAATTATATAATTTTCTTTTTTGGGTGAACTAACCCTTTAACAATTTCCCTAAGAAGAAAATGAATGGTATTTTACCTCTGGAACCCGTCTATTGCACTATATTGACAATGGGCCTTTTAATCCTATGTCATTTTTTTTTTTTTTTTAATGTTAGCACCTTTATGATAAAATTACTATTTCGATTTACAAAGAAAAATAACTGTATACACTTTTGGTATGACGTATAGATAGTAAATGAACCCAGTTTAATTTAAAGTGAACTGTCCCTTTAAATTAGAAGTTCATGCACAGTTGTTTATCGCTCGCTTTAATTACTTACCGGCGACCTGGTTTACTTTCAGGAACAGGTCTCATACTCCACAGCAGACCCATGCCTTCAACTCCCTCACATGTCCCGCCAAGACTTTTATCTCTGGAAACTGTGTATTAATAATCCAGTAAGTCCTTTTAGAATCAAAACTGTGACTGTGTGATGGTTTAAGCTGTAGTAGGCCTAGTGTACCTTTAACAGTCCCTGAGGAGTCGCTGGTGTAGCGGCCGAACGACTCCCAATCGTCTCCATCTTCAGAGCGAATCAGTGCGTGAAGAGTGATCTTATAATCGGCAGGTAAGTGCTTAACTTCAACCTCCGTTTTTTCATCAACCAAGCAGCTTGAAGGATGAACATAAAGTACAGGACCGTGCTCTGCCATGTTATACCTCACAAATGGACACCAGAGTCGCTTGGAAAGTCTGAATGAATCCAAACTGTGGCGAAGGCTTTTATAAAACGTTTAAGCTGGTCATTGTCCTACAGGACGGTGGTTCACGCAGACAGCTCCTTATTTGGACCTGAAGTTCATAGATAAACAAGCCCATAAAAACGTTACAGGTTATTGAAACTGATGATAAAAGTCTTATGTAGATAGTTTGACCAAAGTGACAGGATTTCCTGCCATAAAATGTCATAAAACTTGACTAATTTTAGAACACTGAAATTAGCAAAATAATCAGGTCTGTAGAACAACTGGGAATGCTGTAGTCTTGTTATGAGGGAATTGTTGTTTGTTTACCTATTAATTATTTACTATCGTTTAAAGCAAATAAATAATGCAATCAAATCTTGATATTATTGATATGAATATCATTATGGTGGTTTTTGTCCTTATAACAGCTGTTCTTTTTGTTATATAGTGATACATATTGTTGCAATTTGTGATAGTTGATTAGAAAAACACATTTTAATAGAAATAACGTATAATCATAAAACTTGGATTGATATTCTGCTCATTTATAAACGTAAATGCAAACTATCACTGCTTATTTCTATATGAATATAGAAAGTATGTAATATATACATTTTAATTAAAAAAAAATATTGATATTTATCTTGCTGAGGTTGATTTATGCACTAATTTCCAGTTGAAATGCTGTTGTTTCACTGGAAGATCAAGCTAGAGTATGACATTTTAATAAAAAATTAGGAGGTCGAAAATAAATATGCAACACAATGAAACATTCGTGGATAACAAATAATTAACATGCATTTAGAAAATCGAGTCAATTTCCATTTCATGCCAAGTTTCATCCTTGCACACAAATACAGAGCACCAAATTTTATGGTATTTATGGAAGATTTTATTTAATGACAAAAAAAACCCATAACAATGATTGTCTGAACATCAAACTTTAGCTTTTAGCTATCAATATTTATGGGGGTGAACACATTTTATTAACACAGCAGAGGTGATATATTGTAATGTGTGCCCTAAACTAGGCCTACTCTTCAAACAGCTGATAGCACCGCATTCAATGTACATGTCTAAAAATAAAAGACAAACATAAGTTAAAAGTAAACCACACTTTCAACTAGGTAGTTAAAATATTGAATATGTAGTGGTAAATCTGCCTTCGTTGTAACATCATAGCAACGTTTTACTTCAGAAAATGATTCATGGTGCGCCTCCGGCGAATACGAGCTCCAGGGCCGCTTGGATGTCTCCGCCGGTGGCCTGCAGGGCTCTCAGGATGAGCTCCTCATTACGGATGCCCATGTCCCGCAGCTGCTGGAGCTGCGACTGCCACTGATTCTACACATTATCAAACAGAGTCACTCCAGAATCAGTAATGCCACTTTAACAAAGAAAAATTATATTGTGATCAGACTTCACTGCATATAAAAAGGAACAGGATGCATGCAACTCAAGCTGTGCTAACAGTAATAGGAAGAATGCATGCATTTTTCTGCGACATCTCTATTTGAAGGGCTGATGATGGACTCTATAAAGATGAATCTGGTGTAAAATGTCACTGGATGTCCGGTGGTTACTCACATGTAAGCTGGACATGCTGGACACCTGCAGGGCCTGCTGCAGTGCCTGGTTAAACAGGTCGTTGGTTATAGGAGTGCCTGCAGGGATTGGGGACACTCCTGAAGAGGGACCCTGTCACAGACGTATTCGGTTTTTAAATTAGTTTATGCAAATCTAAAACATTATAGACGCATTGATGGTTACATTCCAGCTGATAACAATTATTATCATTACTGTCTGTTAACTAGTTCTGATATTAAGGGGTCACAACATCGTTTTCAACTAAAAACTGAAAACTCTGTACGCGTTTTGGCCGCTCATTTACAAGAAAACAGAGTTTTGGCGGGCTGAAAATGCAAACTTTGGAAAACGGGTTTCAAAGTGTGAGTTTTTGAAAACGATGTAGTCTCAATGTAAACTACAAAAACACACATTTGTGAAAACGTTGCGCTTGTGTATTATATGTGTGCATAGATATGTGCGCATGTGCGTAGTGGTTCTTTACAAAGTGACATTGCCATCTACTGGCCTGGCATGAATAATACAGCATTTTTTGTCGTTTTCACAGATCCGTGTGAACTGGGATCGTTCTGATGTTTTGTCTGTACACAAAGCTTTTTCAAAACCAAAGGAAACACATTTCTGTTTTTAGTGTATTGTTGTCATGTAAATGAACCCTAAAGTTTTATACTGCTTTAATTAAAATAAAAATAAAACGCTAAAAACTAAAACCTATCATTTATAAATTAAAGTGAATTTAGGCATCGCAAAATTATAAAATACTGCATGAACAATTCATATTTATTTTGTGATCTGCTAAAGATTACATGTAACAGTGTTATGAAATGATTACATTATTTCAGCATTGATAATAATAAGACATTTTTCTTGAGCACCAAATCAGCATATTAGAATGAAGGCTGGAATAATGGCTGCTGAAAATTCAGCTTCACCATCGCAGGAATGAATGATTAAATTGTTAAAATTATTTAAAAAGTAAACAAATAGAAAAAAGTTCATTTAAATTGTTATAATATTACTAAAATTATAACAGATATAACAAAAATTTGATCAAATGCACCCTTGGTGTGCAAAGAGACTTTTTCAAAAACATAAAAATAAAATCTTACAACACCAAATGTTTGAATGGTTGTATACTTTTTGCCACATCTGCCAGTGACTGATAACCAGACATAAATATTTTGTACTGGCCATGAAAAACAGTCTTTGCATTTTGATAACTGCGCCAAATAATTTTGCATTTTCCTGCACTGTTATAATTAATTTTAAAAGTTTTTGGTCAATTGGCGAACAGTGTTGGGGGTAGTGCATTACAAGTAATGCGAGTTACGTAATCAGATTACTATTTTCAAGTAACTAGTAAAGTAAGGCATTACTTTTAAATATCCAAGAAAATATCTGAGTTACTTTTTCAAATAAGTAAAGAAAGTTACTTTTTTCTCATTAATTCACTAGCTATGTTTCCATCCAAAGATGCAAATTTAATGCGCAAAACTGGAATATCGCATAAAAAATTGCGAATAAAGCACCGTTTCCATCCAACGATTCAAAGAGAACAAAATCGTCACTTCCTAATAAACTGGCACTAAATATCTCTAAGAAAACTAGGAGAAACCACTGAATATAAAAATTTTCATATATAATTAATTACTTGCGCCTCAGAGCGAGCAGATGTAACACAGTAAATGCAGTTATTGCTTTCAGAGGTGGATGCCTGCTGTTTGGGAACGCAGTCGTGTAAGACAATTATACAGAAATACTTTGATGACAGACATTCCTCAGGCATTTCAGAACGACCAAAACAACATACAGATGCTGTGAACAAGATCGGTCCGCTGGTTAGTCAAGTTATCCCGTCTCATAGCGCAAAGTCACATGACTTTTTCAATGCGAATGGTGGAATTTATTCGGTAAATGTTTTTCCATCGTAGCTTTTTTCTTATCAGATAAAAAGTTTTTCTACTCAATTGTGCGCATAAGTTTTTAATGCGCATTTTTAGAATGTATGTGCATCTTGGTGTTTGCATCCAGCATTTTTTTATGTGATATTCCAAAATGCGCATAAAAATAGGTGGATGGAAACATAGTCACCGACACCTCTTCTGTTTGAGAGAAATTGGGGGTGAGGTGCAAAGGCACTTCTATCAGCCCTAATTTCTATTTTGATGTGAAAGGGCCTTTACAGTTGCCAAAAATATAACTTTATTTTTTTTTTGTTATTAAAAACCCCAGCCCATTTGACAAAAAGTAACACAAAAGTAATGTAATGCATTACTTTCCATAAAAAGTAACTAGATAACGCAATTAGTTACTTTTTTATGCAGAAACGCAATATTGTAACGCATTACTATTAAAATACTGTTTAAAGTACTGTTTTAAATTACCCAATATTGTTGACAAATAACACTGTTTTATATACTGACCAAAGCTTTATGCGCATTTGGTGCTTGACGAGTTATAATTTTAGGCCTGGTTGTGTGTGTATATATATATATCCGGAAACTTTCCCAAAATTCCCAGAAGATTCCAAAAAATACTGGAAAGTTTCCACCTTTTTGCAACCCTACTCTGGGTGGACACAGTAATGGGCAGTGTACTCTGCTGAAGTGTCCTGTACCTGGTTCCCTGTAGTTGGTGTAACAGCGCTACTCTCAGGGGTGCTGGCGAGGGCCAGAGCGGTGGCCAGCTCACTTTGAGTGATGGGCCTGGGGTAGAGACCTGCACTCCCGCGGGACCCAACACAACAGAGTGCGGCGAGGTACAACTCTTGATGGGTGAGTGCGGGTGCGGGCGGGAAGAGACTCGTGTGTGTGCGGGATGCGGGAGAATAAAATGATTCGCGGGACTCCCGCAAAATAGAAATTATCTAAACATAAAGTGTCTAAAACATAAACATTTTTATTTATCTGTTGCACAAAAGCAAAAAGAACAACTAATAGCTATTAACATTAAAATGATTGACATGCGCAAGCTAGGCAGAGTTTCTATTTATAACACGTGTTTAAAGGGTTGCACAATGTAGCCAATCACAGACTCAGCTTGTTACAGAACCATTTCATGTACATTTCTTCGATGTACCAAAAAAAATCAATATAGATTACTTTTATGTGGGCTTTTGCGGGCGGGAGCGGGACAAAACATGAATGTCGCGGGCGGGAGCGGGACCAGATAAGATATATTTCTGCGGGAGCGGGCGGGCGCGGGACAGAATCTTGCGGGAGCGGGACTGAAAAATCCGTCCCGCGCAGGTCTCTAGTCTGGGGCCCACGGTGCCGTAATAACTGAGCGAAGCTGGCCTCATGCCGGCCAAACCACTAGCAAGAGTGGACGGCCCACTGCAATTCCCCTACAGATGATAAACTGGCTTAGGTTCCAATACTGTTAATGCACTATTCCTAATGAAGAACAGTAAATCATGACAAACCGACTGGAAGTCCTCCTCGTCATCAGACATGCCTTCAAAGAGGAAACCTCCTGTAGATTAAAAAAAGTTTATGCATAAAAACTTCTATGGATCACCAAAATGACCCATCACATTATATAAATGGTGGGCAATTTTTCACTTAAACTGCGTTTAAATGGACACCCACCTGGCATGTCGCTGTAAGAGCTAGAAGACACGTTTCTGGAGGAGCTGGCACTCTGTTGGGGCGGCACGCTGCCAGCCACCGAGTGCAGCACCAGGATGATGGCATTTACTAGTGCCGGGTGGGAACTGGCCAATCTGGTGAGACAGTTAAGCTCAGGGTATCGTTTGCTTTAACCCAAAGTGCACCACATGATTCAAATGCCACATTCTGAGGCGGTTAAACCTCGGATTCAACAGGAAGTCAACACAATATGGTGTTCACAACCGTTCTACAATGTGACATCAGCCAAAATGTAAAGTTGTTTTAAAAACAAAATAAATAATTTATTATTAATTATTATAAAATCAGTACCTGACAAACTTGACTGCTTATGCTTTAAATAAGACAAATATAAATTCAATCCAAATATGATGTTTTTTTATTAATTGTATTATTATTATTATTATTTCAACATTGATTAATTAATAGTAATAACATAATAATAATAATAATAATAATAATTAATATTATAACATTACTGATTTAATAGTAATATTATTATTATTAATAGAAGCGATAATAATTATATTTATTATTATAATACTGATTAATTAATAATAGCATTATTAATTTATTTCATATTTATATTATTGTTATATTACTATTATTATTATTATTATTGCATTAGTTAATACATTATTGGGGATAATAACATTAATAATGAAACATTATTTCAACATTGATTAATTAATAATAATAACATAATAATAATAGTTTAGTAGTAGTAGTAGTAGTATTCCTAATAGTAATATTAATTATACTTTTATTATAATACTGATTAATTAATAATAACGTTATGTATTTATTATTATATATTATATATTTGATTATTATTATATTACAATAATTATTATTAGTGTATTATTATATCAGTTAATAAATTGTTGTTATTGCATTATCAATTCATAACAATATTACTGATTTATTATTATTATTATTGATGTATTATTATTTTACATATAACATTGATTTATTGATGATGATGATTATTATTATTGTTATGTTTATTATGAATTGCTTAATATGATTATTGTTGTTGTTTTTCTTATTAGTAATAGTAATCATAATAATTATTATTACTAATAAGAACACATCAACAACAATTATTATTAATATTTATTAGTTTATTAATAATAACAACCAATTTATTTGTTGTTGTATTATTATTTTTTACATAAAACTATTTATTATTGTTGTTTTTCTTATAATTAGTACTACTAATAATAATCTTATTTATTCATTTATTTTGGATCAGTTGTATGTAATGATGCTCACTCACGTGTCAAGCATGTTTGGGTCAGTGAATTGTATGAAGAGGTCTTTGTCTTGAAGAACCCCTAAAAATACAGTCAATAAACATGAATAAGTCTTCAACGCCTCACATCACAAATCACCTCTGCCTGCAATCATACAGTACCCAGAGCCACAGGATCGCTGCTCAGCCCAGGTGTTGCCACGATGATCTGGTCGAGGGATTCCTTGTTGTTCAGCATCTTGAACACCTGGAATGAGTGAACCGCTACTCAAACATGTTCCCAAGGATCCAAAACCAGCAGCAGAGACACTCATGGTCAGTAGTGAATCTGTATGCTGCTCTAGTCAACCTACCGAGTCTCTGTGTGCAGTGCTGGTGTGAAGAGCTGCCTGCAAGACACGAAACTCCCTCGCAGCTGCAACCTTGTCCACTGGCTCTATAGGAGAACATACAGGAATAAATAATGGACTGTATTCAGGGTGCACTTTTGTCTTTTTGGAGCATGCCAGTGTCCATCTTTATCTCCATTCTTTGTGTTCCACTGAAGGTCATAAACACGACTCACCGGGATGGATCTCAGGCTCAGGCCAACACTTTCTCAGGATGTGCACAGTGGATCCCGACTGAATCCCACAGGACTCCAGAGTCAAGTCATCCTTTAACTTTCTGCCACAGTACACTAATTCTGTAATGCATAGAGATAATGGGAAAACTGTTTGCAATCTTGTCAAGATTCCTCTAGGGGTTATTCCCAGAATTGATTAATTCTTTTATTTTTATTTTTTATTTTTGGAAACATGAAACTCTTTTGAAGTGACTTTAGATTTCATCACAAAAGGGACACATTTAAGTTTTTAAAAGTCATAGTTCCAGCCTGATGACTTAAATTCTATTATATATTGTTATATTATATTATATATATTACAGACATTTTTAAACAAATGAGATACACCCCATTAAGTGGAAAAAATAGTCTAATAGACTTACAATATAAACCTAAAATAATGTGTCCCTTATTTGTCCCTTGTAATATTAGTTATATTTTGTTGATGGTTAAAAAAAAAAAAAAAACTTGTGAAATGACTGTACTGTTTACAATTTAAACCATAAAATTATATACTACTAGTAAGATTGGTAACACTTCACTTTTATTTTAATTATGTCTTGTAATGCACCTTATAATGCATTTATATGAACTATTACACAGTTATAATACATTTAATACCTATAAATTCATCCTAAGTAACCAATAGAAAAATGCAGCAGGAACTCTGCAAATAATATAATGGATTTTAACTTTGGTTGCAATTATTTATGAAAAGATTGAATGCTTCTCTTTTTTTAAGGAAAAAAAAAGCTATTATTTAGTGGGATAAACTATTACCCAATGAACAGTTACTAGCAAAATTGTAATTGATACCGGCGACAATTGCAATACAAACTAGACAAAAGTGATTAGTTAATATCTGAACCACAAAGAATTCAAAGCATTTTGTTAACATACCGCATATTGATATAGCAAAGGCACATTTATCTTTGATTATCATAGTAACTATTAGCAAAGCAATAAGTATAGTATCTCATAAATAGCCAATAAAATTGAAAAGATGGTCACCAAATAAAAATTAAAAATAATAAAAACGAATAAGCACTAGTAAAATAACAGTAAATAATAAGCGCTAGTAAAGGAATACCTGTAAAAAGGCTTAAAATAACGGGCTAAACAAAACGAAACCCTTATTTAGTTACCTGAATACCTTTTAATGATTTTAATTTGATTTTGAGGTCCACATCAAATTATAACATTATAAATAAAGGCTCCAGTGTTTTTAACCAGTTTAATCAGTTCAAATGTGACAGCATTAATGCCATACTGTCGTCTAATGTTACAATGAGTCATATGCTTCGCATTATATGTTACCTGCTATAGCATATAAGTATATAAGTAAGTAAAAGCTTTTTTACTGGTGGTGGTTGATGAGAGACCCCCCACATGATTGTAAAGCGCTTTGGGTGTACGGCTATACAAATACATCATTCATTCATTCATTCATAGCTATGAGCTCAGGATCTGGTATGGCATGTTGATCTGAGCTGGCAGCAGCTGCTTGAGAGTGGAGACCCGATACTCTCCGGGAGGAGCATCTCCAGGCTCGGTCTCTGGGAACTGCAGCACGGACTTGGGAAGAGAAGGCTGATCCAGCAGCTTGAGAGACAGACGCCACTCTGACAGCGCCATTGAGCTCTACGGACTACAGATGAGGTGCCTTCTTTGGCAACGCACAGAAACGACGAATATATCTATCAATCTTGTAAACGCTGTCTGTCTTTGAAATAAACAGTATCATGCGACTGTTTTCATCCGCGCGCCATGACGTCACGCAGGAAAGATGGCGGTTCTGGGAATTGTAGTTTTCCTGATGTGTTTACAGACTGTAGTTCTCGCGTGTGAACAGAGAGGGCAGTGTAGCTGTGAAGCACTAAAAAATAATAATAGGGGTTATGCGCAACACACTTCCGTATTCTGTTAACCGGGTCTCGTCGCTTCCGGTTCAAGAGTTTTGCATATGCTTAGTTAAATATGAAGCACTTTTACTCAAGATGCCTTCAAAATAGATACCAATGATGATCATAACCAATGTCCATCACATATGCGGACTGATATCTAAAAGTTTTTTTTATTTTTATTCTTTTCACATTTAGATATAAAAATTGAATAAAATGTCAACAATAAAAACGGCTAGCTTGTTCAACTGAATATCTTAAAAGTCCATAGATATCGCTATTATTTAATACGGCTGTTAACACGTTCTCCGACAAGCGGAAGCAATGAGACCTGTTTTCCGGGTTTGGTCAGGTGATGTTCGACATATACCCTATAGGAATGTTAAAAGTAAAGCGGTACAATCAAATACCAGCCAAAATAGCCAAGTGTGTCTTTTAGAGAACCCACGAAAAGGGTTGTTATTAAAAACAAAAACTATATAAAGCATTTATGTTAATTGAAATAAACGGTAAATAAACAGAATTTCAATTTAGCTAGTTGCCAAGGTAAGTATGATTTCAATTTATTTTAACTTGATGTAGGCCTACTAAAATAACTAAAGCTGAAGTAAAATAAATAAATCAAAGCTATATAAACATGTTTGAAAAAAACTAATAAAAATTACAAACTCACAAAAAAATACTTGATTACTAAACAAAATTACTGTTACTAAACGGAAATTAACATTTTTGTTACTTGAAATGAAAACATTATCTGAATTTAAGATAGTTTCCAAAGCAACATTTCTCATTTACATTTTGTAAAACTAAAACTGAAATAAATTAACAAAAACATAAATATAACACAATTACAATGGAAATATTAAAAACAATAATAATGGATCTCAGTGATATTATATTATTATAACACTGCCCCGCAACCAGTCATCATAATAATAATAATTTCAGTCAAATTATTTGAAAGTCATTTAAGTAACATTAGGCTACTTTGAAGTAAATGCTTTGCGTTTTTCCCCAAAATGTTCCGAGTCACTTATACGTTAAATTGTAATGAATGTAATGTAATTAATAGTCTGCTAAAGGTGCACAGCCTGTTTTTTTCTTGGAACATGTAGCTGGTCTTTTCACAAACCAACTGGGCAAAGCTAGCATTAGCGGTTAGCATTTATTAACCTCAATGGCGGTTGCGCCGTTATGAATCCGCGGTAAATACCGTGTGTAATTTCAAATCTGTCATTTTTGCTCGTTGGCACAAGTGTAGTAAGGACATCTACCAGTAGGGGCTAACTACACCATACTAACACCAGGTTCACCTACTGTATAATAAATAATGCTAAATGAGCAGTTTCAGCTAGAAAACACCTTGCTTACCACTCAAATTTAGTCTTTCAAAGGTAGCATTAGCAATAATCTTAAATCTATGACTGTTTGCTTTATATTCATTCATTCATTCCTTTCCACTATGCTTTGTTTGGATCAGTTCTTTAATTTCCAAGCTCTCATATCCATCAGTTCTCGGTGCTAGTCGGGGTTTTAGTGAGGTAGGACTGTGTTTGTGCTGTCACGCAGTTATTCGCAGTGACAGATGGTCTCTTGGCTGGATAGGCTTCTCAGAGAGCGCCAGTCTCCACTGAGCTCCTCCACTCGGTGCAGCACGCCTGAGGGAATCAGAACACACCAGTTATGACAGCGATAGAGCAAGCGTCCAGACATTTCACACCCTGCGAAGAGACGCCCTGTTCAGCCAGAGCCGGTGGAACATGGCTCAGCTACAAAGGGACATCACTTTGGGCTTGTCTAAAGATCAAGACAAGTCTGAAAGTCTGCCGTGCAGATTAGAGGAACTGTGGCCGCTTCCAAACTACCACAGTGACCACTCAGACTTTGGTCATTTTGAAGTGGAAATCAGACATCCTCATTGTAGCAGGAGACTAGGAGAATTTTTGACATTTTACTTTAGAATAATGGATATGTCCTCTGGTTTGACATGCCATACTCCATTATTTCAAACATTATCTTATGCACACAACTCATTTCAGTGGCGTAACTTTGCTTTGAAAAGTGGTGGGGACACTGCGCAACTCGTTTTGCAAATTTTTTATTTAATAACCTAATTTACTTGGGGACTGGGTTTAAAGTTGGACAAACGTAATTTTTGCTTTTCAAAAATACATCGATGTACCAGGGGCGGCTCCAGAGAATTTTGAACGCAGGTGCTGAGGGGGTGCTAGATCACTGACAGAGGGAGCTGGGCAATTCAGGGCTCCAGACTCATTCTTCCCACTGGTCGCTCTTTTGCAATTAACTTTCTCAGTTGGTTGCCCTAGCACGTTTTTTTTTTTTTTTTGCGCTACAACATGCTATTAATCAATGCATGCCGATGAACTTTTATCGTAGTTCATAGTTATATGGAAACGAAAGACGCTAACATTCAATCCATTCTTTTTCATCAGTAGTATTATTTGTGATTTGAATTTTGTGAACGGGAGTTCCTCTTTTGCCATGTTATAAGCCGGGCTTCAGATGCTTTCACTTTCGATTTCACGATCTTGTCAGGTTTTACAATAAAATATAATAGTCTGTTTTGCTTACATCTATACACCTTTCACCTTTTAAGGCTAAAAAAAAAAGATGGATTCATTATTTTTAATTAAAATGCACAACAACAATAAAACAGCAAGATTCAATGACAATCTAGCTTACAAAATGTTATTAACAAAAACGAATAAGATGAGGCATGGCATAGGCCTACACGCTGTATTAGGCTATATAATGACTAATAAATTACAGAACGTTTAGCAAACACGGAGGAATCAAAAATAAAGAAAAAAGAGAGAGCCTCCATAGCATAAGGTGAGGTAAACAGCAAAGATAAGCTTTTCAAAATGAAAACAAAACAAAAAGAAAAGTAAAACTAAACTTTAAATAATTAAAATGTCTTCTTTTCCCCCCGACACGTTCATAATCACTTTGCCGGTGCTTTGGGGCAATTGCTTTATGTGCGAGCGTGAGCGCGGAATAGGCTCTAAATACGTCTGCCTATAGCCTATATTGAAGTATGGTTAATATATTATTATATTAATCAATTTAATATAACGTGCGACTAGTTGACTAGGAAAATCTTTAGTAGAGGACAGGCCTACTTGGCACAAGGAAGCTCTCCATTTTTTAAATAAAATGCTATAGCCTAATGACATTACATGTCCCACCCGTCCCACCCGCAAATTACGCCTATGACTCATTTTAACGTATAGAAATTGAGAGACTCATAGAATATTTGTATTTGTATGATTTGTACACTGTAAAAAATCAAAAGTCGAGAAAACATGAAAGTTTAAGGCAACCAGCCTCAGGAGATTTTTGTTGTATAAACTGAATACAAGAAGTTGAGAGAACTCAAAAATGCCCTGAAGCTAGTTGCCTTAAACTTTTAAGTTTTCTCAACTTTTTAGATGTTTTACAGTGTAGAGAATACACACACACACACACACTAATAAAAATTACATAAAGAAATAAAAACACACAACAAAATTACAAAAAGAAAGATTTAAATTAACATTTTCATTACTTGAAATAAAATAAACATTACCTGAAATGAAATAAAATATAAAAAAACAAACTTATTTTATTTCATCTATAGTTTCCAAGGCAATATTTCTCACTTAGTACAACTAAAACGAAATAAAATGAATAAAATCTGTATATATGTATTTTTTTTAAAGAAAGTAAGAAAAGAGAAAATGATGCATGCTTGTTAATATATTTACTTTGCGAAAAGCTAGATTTTAAGAAAACCTAAAAGTTGTTGTTTCATATTTGGCAGCTTAATGGAGTTGTCAGTTATTTTTTATGAACACAATCTTAGTCTTAGATATTTATTTTAAAATTTCTCAGGAAAAAAAAAACTGAAAATTGACCAAAAATTACATATATATATTAACAATTAAAAATAACTGTTCTCAATTTAAATGTAGTTTAATTTAATTCATTTGAATAATTACCATTATTATGTTTTTGAAAGAAGTCTCATACATATTATTATGTATACACACACACACACACACACACACACACAAACAACTTAATCTTAAATTACATTAATCATATTATAATTATATTTTGTATTATCATTTAAAATAACTTTTCTATTTTAATATATTTTGAGAAATAATTAATTGGAATAAGTACCCTTTTAATGTTTTTGAAATAAGTCTCATATATATATATATATATGTATGTGTGTGTGTGTGTGTGTGTGTGTCTCTGTGTGTGTGTGTGTCAATATGTAAATGTAAATGATGTAAATGTAAATATATATATATGAAGTTCAGATTTTTGATTGCAGATTTTGTTATCTTGGCAAATTTGAAAATTTGAGACATTGTTGGTCTTTGTCTCACGAGAAAATTCTGAGATGCAGAGGAGCTATCTTCTCATATAGCTGTTTACTTTTGCTCTTGTTCTGAAGCTTGAATGTTGCCATCCTTGAAACAAGCTCTTTTCTCAGTCACAGTACTTACTGTAAGGAAAAGTGTGAGAGAGTCCATGAGCGTATCGTGCAGCGTGTTTGCGATGTGATGCTTGATGGAGTCTCTTCCAGTAAGGTCACTTTACATTCACATCACACAGTACAGCTTGATTAATGGAGAGGCTGAGGAAGGGATTCTTTAATTTGATTAATTAGGCTCAAGACCTTGTCTGCAGAGGTCTGATGAGAATTGAATATAAGCATTCTGAAGAGCCTAGAAACCCGCATTAAGGGATCGTTATATATGGAATAAATGAACATTATGTGTCAGTCAGGAAACTCAATGAATGAGGGAAAAGCTAATGGGTTTGATTACAAGCGACCCCATTAAAACTTTTGTCCCAGTTTGGCCCCATGTGCATGAAGAGATTAGTGACTGGGATACAACTAATGCACTATCATTATCCTCATAAGCAAGCTTAATATCATGAGGGCCTTGCCCAATGATGCCACAATTATCATTATTAACACAGGCTTCATAGGAAAGAGGAAGGAACGTTTTTGTTTAGCTTTATGGCACGGTACATTACGTTTGATAGCTCAAGTTCTTGTACTAACCAAACTATGAAAGCTAGTCTCTGCTATGGGACAAAAAAATAAATAAAAAAAGGTAATTGTGACTTTTTATCTCACAATTCAGATTTTTTCTTGCAAGTGTGAGTTTATATCTCACAATCCTGACTTTATTCTCACAGTTGTGAGTTCACATCTCACAATTAAAATTTTTTTCTCAAGATTGAGTTAGCTCAGTACTGATTTTTTTTCTCGCAATTGTGTTTATATCTCACAATTCAAACTTTTTTCCTTACAATAGTGTTTATGTCTCAAAATTCAGACATTTTTCTCACAATTACGAGTTTATATCTCAGTACTGACATTTTTCTCACAATTACGAGTTTATATCTCACAATTCAGACATTTTTCTTGCAATTGTGAGTTTATATCTCACAATTGACCGTTCGCAGGGAGCTTGATTGACAGGCAATCTGACCAATCAGAACGCGGATATTATGTGCCTCCGTTGCTATCCGCCATCTTGTCCAGTGCACAGTTGTACAATGTGACAAAAATTATGCTATATTGATGTGCGCATGCCCAGTAGAAGCTGTGTCCCTTCTAGCCTTAACCACAAATCATTAACTTCGGTGGACTCAAACTTAAAATGGTGTGTTCCACGGTTGAAATAAAATACGTTCTGATGTTGGTTCATGTTTATTTCGTGCATTAAAGTACATATGAAAAGATCGGTTCACGTGTTTGAACTGAGGCAATACAGTGATCTGTCAAGACACATTAAAGAGCCACAAAACGATATTTATTATTTGATTTTTTTTTTTAAATGACTAAATTTGAAAGCTGAGAGTCCTGAGACCTTGCTTCATACCAGGAGTAAACTGCTCTGTCTTCTCTGTCGGCACGTTGTCAGTTCCCTTTCATGGGAACTTCGAACTGCGTCCTCTAGGGGTCGCTATGGGGAACGCCTCGTCGTGACCCGTGTCTGAAGCATACATTGAAAAAACACCAA
>NW_015547684.1:287803-290742 GCF_001515605.1 Sinocyclocheilus anshuiensis
CCCTACTCAGGGAACCATGGTTACATAAGTAACCTGAGACGTTTCCTCTTTGCTCTGCAATGTAGTTTTCACTGCGTGAGAGCATGAGTGAAGTGTGAGAGTGCCATTGTTTGTCGGAGATAGCAACAGTAACTAATGGTGCATGGGCGGGTCTTTGTGAACGGTCAATTCCCTTTTTTTTCTCACAATTTTGAGTTTATATCTCACAATTCAGACTTTTTTCTCGCAATTACGAGTTTGTATCTCACAATTGAGACTTTTTTTTCAACATTGTGAGTTTATATCTGACAATTCTTGTTTTTTTTCTCATAATTGAGTTTATATTTCAAAATTCAGATTTTTTTCTCACAGTTGTGCCTTTATATCTCACAATTCTTGTTTTTTTCTCACAATTTTGAGTTTATATCTCACAATTCTGACTTTTTTCTCGCAATTGAGACTTTCCTCAAAATTGTGAGATTATATCTCACAATTCAGACTTTTTTCTCGCAATTACGAGTTTATATCTCACAATTGAGACTTTTTTTCAACATTGTGAGTTTATATCTCACAATTCTTGTTTTTTTTCTCATAATTGAGTTTATATTTCAAAATTCAGATTTTTTTCTCACAGTTGTGAGTTTATATCACAATTGAGACTTTTTTTTCTCAAAATGTAGCATTTATATCTGAAGATTCAGACTTTTTTCTCAAAATGTAGCATTTATATCTGAAGATTCAGACTTTTTTCTCAAAATGTAGCATTTATATCTGAAGATTCAGCCTTTTTTCTCAAAATGTAGCGTTTATATCTGAAGATTCAGACTTTTTTCTCACAATTGTGCGTTTATATCTTACGTTGCTAATGATGTTGTGATGTTGTTGTTTGATGGTGTTATTAATGATGTAAAACTTTGTCATAAATTCAAATACACAATGACATTACTCAAACTAATTGGCCATCTCAGCAAAAAATATCATTTGAAATTAGATTTGTTTGTTTATCATATCTTTTATTTGTAAGAGTAATATAAATGCAATAAATATATATTTTCTAAATTCCATTTTTTTTTATTGAGACCAAGTCAAAAAATGTAAAAAGCGAAACATATGGATGAATACATTTGTTTAACAATTTGATCAACAACATGCATTTGAAAAAAAAAATTAGAATTTTGTTTTCATGCCAACTTTATTACTAAGCCTAACCCAGGATTTTAACTGTTCACTATGATTTTTCCCACAACAGAGTGGAACTACTGAGCTCTGCAAGGTCAATATAAGTGTAAAGATGTTTGCAAAGTATCATAAACAACTGTCTAGTAGAGCTCCATGTTCTCTCACAGGCCGACTCTCACAGAGCAAGTCTCAGCTCAAACAGTTTCAGGCACAGAACCACATTGCAGACAGGCTGTGTCTTGTTGGAAGTCCTTGACATGGAACCAGCTTCCACAGTCTACCGCATATAATCACTAGTGTAACCATTTTAATAGAAACTGCAATAATCCAGTATCAGGAGAAAGGATTCCCTAGTGGAAGGAAATCTGACAAGAACAGCATGAACAGGAGGCTGGTTATAATGTATTTTGGAGTAAAAGAGAATACTCTGTAAGCAGTATGCAGCATTGTGAAACTGTGCAGTTGCTATTTCTGTCTGATCTGACTCTTAGTAAACTAGAGGACTTGTCATTAGCTAAACCTAAAACCATAAAAAAAATGTCATTACTTAACATAAAATATAAAAAATAAATCAAATGTATTTATTTCAGCTAATTGCCAAGGTAACATTTCTCATATTTGTTTCGTCGAAGTGCTAAAATAAAAAAAAATTAAATAGGCCCCCAAAAATGTAAAAAATAAATAAACAATAAAACCTATTATTTTACTGTGGTAGATGACAAAATTTTTCCTTTTTGAGTGCACTATTCCTTTAAGACTCCAATCTTCAACCATGTGTTTGCCTTAGTTAAAATTGGTCTCTACTTGTATAGAGGATTAAAAGCTATTCCATATAAAGAACTGCACAGCGTCCCTTAAAGCCAGTTTCAATGATTGGCTTTTTATTATAGATGATTGCATAACAGCCGTCTCCAGTTGAAATGGGTCCGAGGTAAAGCTTTATGATTTAGACTCCAATTAAATTACCTCACTCACACTGACAGATGAACTCAGAGCATGGCCTTGTGAGGTCTTTTGAAGGAATGAGCCCACAATGTCAAAGTTCAGATACGGCACGGCTAATGTGTTTGACACTATGGACAGTGAATCTTGCCTCTTAATTAATTTCCTCCGTCTGACCCGCTGTACTGTCAGCACTTATAATTGCAGACACTCCTGGGCATTTTATTCTTATAAAATAGTTCTTAAAGGGACGGTACACCCAAAAATAAAAATTCTGTCATCATTTATTTAGCCATATCTTTTGAAAATGTTATTTTGTTCTTCAGCAAAACCCAAAAGGAGTTATTTATAGACAGGGCTGGAAATGGGGGGGACGCAGGGGGATGGAGTCCGGGGAGTGAATTTCGAGGGGGGACGGCGTTTCATTTCCAACTGGTTAGGTTCATTTGGAAATTAAAGGGATTTCTATATTTTATCCATTCAAAAGACTACGAAAGCGATCCCAGTTCAGTTCTGTTTGTATCTATGGTTCGCTGCGCAATGCCGTCTTTTGTGATTGGCCATAATAGCTGCAGACTGCAGCCAATAGAAATACCTCTCTATCGGTGTCCGTGCTTCTCCTCACAGAACAGATCATGAAAACAGACTGTAGTTTTTGTCATTCATTATAACAAACAAAGTGTAGAGACGATGTAAACAATAGCTTCAGTGTGCAGTGCAGAGAGCTTCATTAATTAAAATGGTAGTTTGTGAGATCACGATGAACTAGGGCTGGACAATAATTCAATATCAATATGTATCGCGATATAATTTTTTTCAATAACGGTGATATGATTTTT
>NW_015547684.1:290887-291034 GCF_001515605.1 Sinocyclocheilus anshuiensis
AAAAGTTTCGATGGCATTTTCATTTGATCTGATAAAGTATAAAGTAGCAGCGGAGCTGCTTTGATTACAGACATTACTGGAGAAACCGCTAGTGTTATTACTCTCACATCTCACAGTGCTGGCAGAGAATGAGTTTTCATTTTAAAT
>NW_015547684.1:295245-299570 GCF_001515605.1 Sinocyclocheilus anshuiensis
TCTATTTCAGATAAATAGTGTTCATATCGATATCGGAATTATATCGTATCGACCAAAATTAAGAAATATACCGTGATATCAATTTTGGCCATATCGTCCAGCCCTACGATGAACTAAGACGAGTGACATGGTTTGTAAATGTGAAACTGAATTTATACAACAGTTTTATAAATTTTTTATTTTATACAAAAGTTCATATTAAGTTACTTACATTTTAGGAACACTGTTGTCTGATTGTGCTCTATTTTGTCAACGAAAATAGTTCCAAAGTCACAGCTGAGCCGCTGTGCATCTCCAAGCAAACACAGCGCTGTTTCGTTTATGAATGAATCTGCGTTTTTGAACAAATCTAGTGAGTCAATGTTTCAATGACCCATTCATAAAGAGAGTCACCTTTGCTTCATTCCTAAATGAATCAGCCGTTTGAAAGAATTGATTGAATTAATGATTCAGTGACAAAGACAGTGACTTGCTGCCACCTACTGGCGGTTTCTGTTTTATTTTTAAAGTATAAATTGAGTAATTTAAATCGTTTAAAGGTGACATATCATGAAAATCTGACTTTTCCAGGTTTTAAGTGCTATAATCAGGTCCCCGGTGCATCTACCAACCAAGGAAACGTGATAAAGATTAACCCAGTAACTTTGTTTTGGTAAGCCTTTTTTTGCAAGCATCTGAGAAAACGAGCGCGTCAGATTTCGCCCCCTTGGTGACGTGGCAAAGGGATCTCATTATAATATTACCGCCGCTTAATCTGTAAATTTCCACCCACGGCGCCGTCATTGTGTTTTTTCACAAACGACAACGGTGTACCAGGTCTAATGCCATGGCAAAGGTTTGAGCAAAACATGCTAACTGTTCTGTCTTTGGCTGCACAGACGAGCACAGAACACTATTTAGAGTCCCAAACAAATCTAGTGAGTCAATGATTCAATGACCCATTCATAAAGAGTCACTTGCTTCATTCCTAAATGAATCAGCTGTTTGAACGAATCGATTGAATGAATGATTCAGTGACAAAGACAGTGACTTGCTGCCACCTACTGGCGGTTTCAGTTTTATTTTTGAAGTATAAATTGAGCCATTTAAATAATTTAATATTTCTGTATTCAAAACTTTATATTTAAAACTGTATTGTTATTATGAAATGCATTAATGCCACCTCTGAGTCTTGTCAAAAAGTCTGTAAATATTCCTTAATGCCACATTTGTGCTCTTCTGTGCCGTGCAAAGATGAATTGTTGATGCTGATTTCATTTGACTAGTAACTTATTCTTCCTGATTGTATTTTATTATTTTAATTGAATTTATTGTTTAATTAAAATTGTTGATATAAGTTTATAAATAAAAAATGTTTTGGCACAAAAGATGACATGCATTTAATAAAGTTATAGGAATTACAACGGTTTAAAAAAAGAAAGAAAAACTTTGAGTCAAATATCACCTTATAATGGGAAGGTTAATTTCTGTCAATGATCAGATCACAAGTGCTCCTGAAAAGAATTGTAAGCGGCATAGAGTCCTTAAGAATGTAAAGTTACCTTTTAAAAACTAATTGCAAAAGTTTATGCAAAGTGTAAACTATTAAATATCTACAAATCATGCAGTACTGTACCACTAAATAAGAAGTGTTCTGAGGGCTTAGCTAAACAGGCCAATTAGAGACCATTAATAATAATCATTCTCATTTTTTATTAAATCATTCTTTCTTTTCACTAATCTTTTTTTTTTTTATTAAACACAAGGGGTCATTAATGATGCTTACATTATAACATGTGCAAATTCACACACAATGTATCTTTAAAGGGGTCATATGATGTTGCTAAAAATAACATTATTTGGTGTAATGAAATGTGTTTATGCGGTTTAAGGTTAAAAAAACACATTTCATTACACCAAATAATGTTATTTTTAGCAACATCATATGACCCCTTTAAAGATACATTGTGTGTGAATTTGCACATGTTATAATGTAAGCATCATTAATGACCCCTTGTGTTTAATAATAAAAAAAAAGAATGATTAGTGAAATGAAAGAATGATTTAATAAAAAATCTGAATGATTAGTAATTGTCTCTAATTGGCCTGTTTATCTAAGCCCTCAAAATGCTTATTATTTAGAGGTACAGTATTGCGTGATTTGTAGATTATATTTAATAGTTTACACTTTGCATAAATGTTTGCAATTCGTTTTTAAAAGGCAACAAACAGCTTGTAACACTCCAAAGAGAAAGGAAAACTTGAAATCGCATCATATGACCCCTTTAATTTGGCCAGAATTGCAGGTGCTTGTCTTAATATCCAAGAATGTTTAGAGAAAATATTAAATAAGTTTAATGTTATTATAGATTATAAAGGGTTTTATAATTAAATACATCCGAAAGGTCATCTAAAATTACCATTATTATCCCCTCCCCCTTTCCAAGGTAGAGTCCCCCCAGTGAATTTTGGCCATTTCCACCACTGTTTATAGATGTAAAAACATAATCAGATTTATATATTTTCTTAAGAAAGTGTGAGTGGTGGTTGCCTGGACATTGTTTTTTGGTTATTCAATGTTATAAATGGTTTTTAGCATGTCGCTTTGCAGTTCTGGCTGGTTTTGAAGTGGTTTCTCGCCCAAATCAAAAGAGCTCAACTCCACGTGTATTTGATCTCTAGATAAAAGAAGTCTACAGATATTTTTTACTAATTTTACAGTCCACAGGGCAAGTCTGATTGTGTAGAAAAGTAATAACGCGCTTCTTCTCAATAAGCCACACTATTTGAGGCATCATTCATGTTTGTAGTGCAGACCTTGCAGTATGAGCTGCACAGCAAAATGTAACACACTTAGGGGATTGCTCAAATCATTAACCCTAATTATGGCAGTAATTTTCCTATATGAGCCTTATATGCAAATATGAGCTTTAGCAACCACCGCTAATAAATGGATCTTCTTTAAACACTGTAAAAAGAGCTTTTTTTCACTTTTTTCACTGTGACAATGGCTAATGCGGCAGTTTTATTGTCACAGCCATAGTTACTATGGTAAATCTGTTAAATCTGTGCAGGAAACACAGCTTTACCAATTAACGTCCTGGTGAGAGGAAGATGATTCAGAATGAAACGTCTGCCAGAAAGTTGTATTCATCATTTTATTCATAATTTACTTGGGGTTTTGTCAGAAATAACAGCCTAATAAAGCACATTATTTATATTCTAGTAATTCTTTGGGGAAGCGTACCACTAGCTTAATTTAACTGTGTCTGTTTACTGCACAGTGTGGGTGTGACTGAAACCAATTCTCACTCTTTAGGGGGCTTTGGACCGAGATGCATGATTGTTTCGATATTGGCATAATCCCTCATAATGAATCCAAACGGTGTTTACATTTTTCTTTGGAAACTCCATGAGAACAGACGTTTTTTCCATTATCATAAGTATCGACCTAAACATTTCATAAATACAGATGGTACAGTTCAAAATCATTTCAAACTAATTTAAATGATTAGTTCACCCCAAAATTAAAATTCTGTTCATTTATTCACCCTCATGTCATTTCACTGACTTTCATTCTTCAGTGGAACACAAATGAGATCTTTTGGTCATGCTTTTCCTTTCAAAAATGACACAAAAGCATCATGAAAGTATCATTAAAATATCATAAAAATAGCTGTGGTTTAAGAACAAATCATTCAGACTGGTTTTGTGAATTGAATAAACATATTCACTGAAAAGATCCAACAAAAACAATGACTTCACAGAAGAGTTCATAGATCAGAAATCACTACTTCGTAAACGCATCAAGGACTGCTAGCGCTAAGATTTTTGGTGAATAATTATAAAACTTGGATCTCAAACCTAACAAATACACTACTGCTCAAAAGTTTGGAATACCTGTGATTTTTTTATGTTTTTGAAAAAAGTTTCTTATGTTCACAAATTGCATTTATATGACGAAAATTACAGTAAAACAATAATAATATCATTTAAAATAACTTTTGATATTAATATAATTAAATTATATTACATTAAAAATGTAATTTATTCCTGTGATCAAAGCTGAATTTTCAGCATTACACCAGTCTTCAGTGCACATGATCTTTCAGAAATCAATATGCTGATTTGCTGCTCAAGAAAAATGTGTTGTTATTATTATCATCAGTGTCAAACCGTTTTTGCTGCTTAATATTTTTGAGGGAACCATTCAAAAGTTTGTGTTAAGTAAGATAAAAAAAAAAGTACAAAAAATAAATAAATACTTGCATTAACCAAGGATTCATTAAATTGATCAAAAGTAACAGTAAATGCATTTATAATGTTGCAAAAGATTCATATTTAAA
>NW_015547684.1:299761-304119 GCF_001515605.1 Sinocyclocheilus anshuiensis
CAAACAGCTTGTAACACTCCAAAGAGAAAGGAAAACTTGAAATCGCATCATATGACCCCTTTAATTTGGCCAGAATTGCAGGTGCTTGTCTTAATATCCAAGAATGTTTAGAGAAAATATTAAATAAGTTTAATGTTATTATAGATTATAAAGGGTTTTATAATTAAATACATCCGAAAGGTCATCTAAAATTACCATTATTATCCCCTCCCCCTTTCCAAGGTAGAGTCCCCCCAGTGAATTTTGGCCATTTCCACCACTGTTTATAGATGTAAAAACATAATCAGATTTATATATTTTCTTAAGAAAGTGTGAGTGGTGGTTGCCTGGACATTGTTTTTTGGTTATTCAATGTTATAAATGGTTTTTAGCATGTCGCTTTGCAGTTCTGGCTGGTTTTGAAGTGGTTTCTCGCCCAAATCAAAAGAGCTCAACTCCACGTGTATTTGATCTCTAGATAAAAGAAGTCTACAGATATTTTTTACTAATTTTACAGTCCACAGGGCAAGTCTGATTGTGTAGAAAAGTAATAACGCGCTTCTTCTCAATAAGCCACACTATTTGAGGCATCATTCATGTTTGTAGTGCAGACCTTGCAGTATGAGCTGCACAGCAAAATGTAACACACTTAGGGGATTGCTCAAATCATTAACCCTAATTATGGCAGTAATTTTCCTATATGAGCCTTATATGCAAATATGAGCTTTAGCAACCACCGCTAATAAATGGATCTTCTTTAAACACTGTAAAAAGAGCTTTTTTTCACTTCTATGTTCGTGACAATGGCTAATGCGGCAGTTTTATTGTCACAGCCATAGTTACTATGGTAAATCTGTGCATACATCACAGGAAACACAGCTTTACCAATTAACGTCCTGGTGAGAGGAAGATGATTCAGAATGAAACGTCTGCCAGAAAGTTGTATTCATCATTTTATTCATAATTTACTTGGGGTTTTGTCAGAAATAACAGCCTAATAAAGCACATTATTTATATTCTAGTAATTCTTTGGGGAAGCGTACCACTAGCTTAATTTAACTGTGTCTGTTTACTGCACAGTGTGGGTGTGACTGAAACCAATTCTCACTCTTTAGGGGGCTTTGGACCGAGATGCATGATTGTTTCGATATTGGCATAATCCCTCATAATGAATCCAAACGGTGTTTACATTTTTCTTTGGAAACTCCATGAGAACAGACGTTTTTTCCATTATCATAAGTATCGACCTAAACATTTCATAAATACAGATGGTACAGTTCAAAATCATTTCAAACTAATTTAAATGATTAGTTCACCCCAAAATTAAAATTCTGTTCATTTATTCACCCTCATGTCATTTCACTGACTTTCATTCTTCAGTGGAACACAAATGAGATCTTTTGGTCATGCTTTTCCTTTCAAAAATGACACAAAAGCATCATGAAAGTATCATTAAAATATCATAAAAATAGCTGTGGTTTAAGAACAAATCATTCAGACTGGTTTTGTGAATTGAATAAACATATTCACTGAAAAGATCCAACAAAAACAATGACTTCACAGAAGAGTTCATAGATCAGAAATCACTACTTCGTAAACGCATCAAGGACTGCTAGCGCTAAGATTTTTGGTGAATAATTATAAAACTTGGATCTCAAACCTAACAAATACACTACTGCTCAAAAGTTTGGAATACCTATGATTTTTTTATGTTTTTGAAAAAAGTTTCTTATGTTCACAAATTGCATTTATATGACGAAAATTACAGTAAAACAATAATAATATCATTTAAAATAACTTTTGATATTAATATAATTAAATTATATTACATTAAAAATGTAATTTATTCCTGTGATCAAAGCTGAATTTTCAGCATTACACCAGTCTTCAGTGCACATGATCTTTCAGAAATCAATATGCTGATTTGCTGCTCAAGAAAAATGTGTTGTTATTATTATCATCAGTGTCAAACCGTTTTTGCTGCTTAATATTTTTGAGGGAACCATTCAAAAGTTTGTGTTAAGTAAGATAAAAAAAAAAGTACAAAAAATAAATAAATACTTGCATTAACCAAGGATTCATTAAATTGATCAAAAGTAACAGTAAATACATTTATAATGTTGCAAAAGATTCATATTTAAAATAAAAATAATAAGCTGTGCAACTGTACAATGAGCCATTATTAATACTTGAGCACCAGTGATAACTAATAACTGAGCAGCAAATCAGCATATTAGAATGATTTCTGAAGGATCATGTGACACTGAAGACTGGAGTAATGATGCTGAAAATTCAGCTTTGATCACAGAAATAAATTACATTCAAAAAAATATATTCAAATAGAAAACACTTCAGTTAAATTGTAATAATTTTTAACTTTTTTCTAACAGCTTACTGTATTTTCCATCAAATAAATGCAGCCTTGGTGAGCAGAAGAGACTTCATTCAAAAACATTAAACACTTAATCATTCCAAACTTTTGACCAGTAGTGTACATTCAGAAGATTTAAAATGTATTAACAAGTCATGTGGACTTTTTTTTGTTGTTGTCATTTTGCAGCTTCACAATCCCTGTTATTTTTCACTTATATTATAGCGAAAAAAATCACCTTCTGCATTCCACAGAAGAAGGGAAGTCATATGGTTTCAGAGCAGCATGAGGGTGAAAAATTAATGACAGATGTTTCATTCTGGGTTAACTATCCAAGTTTTGGGAGGCTTGCGGAAAGTTTCAGTTCTTGTAGTCACTTGAAGCTCTTTGCTTGGCTGGAATGTATGGGAAGTGAGTTTGTGTGCTTTTATCGGAAACAGTTTGCGTACTGCAGCTACGGAGAGCTCTTTTCTTCGAGTCCGGGCTGGAGTACGTTTTACGGTTACATCTGGGCGTCAGAAACCTCGGAGGTGAAGATGAAAACACAGAATCGGTGGACGACAGCCTCGATGATCTCATTCCACTTCTATCTTCATCGTAGTAGTCATCGTCACAGCATAATGCGTGATATAGCGTCTTGTCGTAATAATGGAGCCGTCCTCCAGATCCAAAGAGCCAGGAGGCTTTAGGGCTGTTTGAGGCCTTTAACGGTCCATTGAGGGCAGGCAAGTCTCCACAGCTCCTGCGGTAGAGCTCTAATTCTTGTTTCTTGGCTGTGGTTGGGCTACGGACCCTGTCTAGCAGAGGGTTGTGTGGTAAGTGGTAGTCGGATAATGTCTCATTGTGCAAGAGGTCACTACAGTCCTCGCTGCAACACACTAGTGTCAGGTCATCGTCTGAGTCGAGGTCGATATCTGATGTTAACTTGTCGATTTGTGCCACAACCTGAAGAGAAGAAAAAGAGAAAATTGAGTACATGTCTAGAAAAAGCCCTCGTGATATCTGAAGCTTTTGTAGTTTGCCCCAAAAATGAAAATTCTGTCATTATTTACTCACCCTCACGTATTTTCAAACCTGTTCCGACTTCATTTCTTTAATACAATATCACACAATATGTCCATACAACATCAACTGGGTCTGATCTGCTTGTTTTCCTCAGAAAAAGAAAAGCCCTGCAGATTTGGAAGGACATGAGTGTGAATAAATTATGACAGAATTTTCACTTTTGGTTCAATCATCTCTTTTTTTTTTTCAGTTGTTTAAAAAATCCATGAAATTGCTGTGTAAACTCAACTCAGATGTTTGGTCTATTAATAGAAAACTGCGAACAGAAAACTAGCATGTTAAATATACTATTTTATTATTATATATAACATGATTTTGGCAGGAGGTACAAGAAAAAGTAGATCACTACGCTGGGAAAGCAATATTAAATACAAGACTTTATTGTATGTAGCAATACTCAACATCAGCACAATCTCCACTGTTCAGCATAATGTAAACCCCCAAAATACCAATATAAAACTGTTCTAAATCCCATTATAACAGAACATGAAATATTTACAAGTTTCTTCTTTTTCTTCTGGCTCAAAAACATATAAAATTACACTTGCTTACAATATTAACTCTCCCTGTCTAGTCCCATGCAAAGCACACTGGGAGCTAGAAATGTCTCAGTCAGGTTTAATAAAAAAAATCATGTACAGAGCTGGGTAAATTACTTACAAATTGTAGGGCACTTACAAATTTAAACTTGTAGATAATAAAAATCAAACCTAAACTATTTTAAGGGAGACATAATATTCCCCTTTTTACAATATGTAATATAAGTCTCTGGTGTCCCCAGAATGTGTCTGTGAAGTTTCAGCTCAAAATACCCCACAGATCATTTATTATATCATTTTGAAAATGCCTATTTTGAGTGGAAGCAGAAACACGCTGTTTTTCGGGCCTGTGTCTTTAAATGCAAATGAGCTGCTGCTCCCCGCCCCCTTTTCCAGAATAGACC
>NW_015547684.1:307322-324236 GCF_001515605.1 Sinocyclocheilus anshuiensis
AGTTACAAAAAACAGTCGGTTATGTCTGTGAAGGTAAACAGCCGGGAAATAAATCGCATATTTATTTTAGATCTGTGTGGCAGCAGTAATATACATTAAATAAATAAATCAATCCACTGCTCTCTTGTCTCCTCTGAGGCTGGGACTCTAAACAGTGTTCTGTGCTCGTGTGTGCAGCCAAAGACAGAACAGTTAGCATGTTTTGCTCAAACTTTCGCCATGGCATTAGAGCTGCTACACCGTTGTCACTTGCGAAAACACAATAACAGCTACGTGGGTGTAAACTTACAGATTAAGGGGTGGTAATATTATAATGAGATCCCTTTGCCACGTCACCAAGGGAGCGAAATCAGACACACTCGTTTTCTGAGACGCTTGCAGAAAAAGGCTTACCAAAACAAAGTTACTGGGTTCATCTTTTTCACGTTTCTTTGGTTGGTAGATGCACTGGGGACCTGATTATAGCACTTAAAACCTGGAAAAGTCGGATTTTCATGATATGTCACCTTTAAGAGGTCATGATTTAGCATGTATTTGTATGATGTGATTTATTCGAAAATAAGCATAAAGATCCACTCCTAACCTAACCTGGTTATTCATGAAGTTTTGGCCTATTAGTGGCTAATTTGAATGACTTTGTATCTTATTCATACATTTTTGTACCACCTGATTTGGCTCAAGTGACAGTTATGTTTAGGGTGGGGTTAGGCGTGGACCTTCATGCTTACATTTTTTCTAGAAATAATATGTTTTCGTTCAATTTACATCATTCATTCATATAAAATCACCACTTTGTAAAATAGTTACATTTTCCTGTGAGATTGGGTTGGTGGGGTTTAAGCAGACTGTACAAAAATGTTTAAATAAAACCATCTGAATTTATACAAATTTGCCACCAATTTGCTAAAATCTAGTTTCTCAGAGTGTTGTTGAAAACACCACGATATTCCACAGTATTTTCTGAAGAATGCCTGTAGTTTTACACTGTGGCTGAGCTTAAGCCATAAATGAGTAATAAGTATATATATCTGCATATATCTATCTATCCGTTCCATCTTTATGTTTACCATCTCACCCCATTTCACCCACTGGCATTGGAATATTTAGTATCTGTTTGTGCTGAAGGGAATTTGTCCTCCTGCTGTGCTAGTAACTGCATCTTACATAAGATCTCAACCATACGCTTAACAATATTCCTTCTCTTGCTTTACCCAGCTCTTTTTCTGAGCAGGGTCTCAAGGCTGGTTCTCACAAATCAGAGACAAAACAAAGCACAGGCGTAGCGATCCTGCAGATCATAAAGTCTGTCTGAAGATTTTAATCAGATTATAACATGCATAAATGGTTATATATGACGCGATATTGTTCAGAATGAATCATATGACTGCACTGCAAAGACATTATGTTGCCTCTTGTCAATATTAAGCAGCTTAGTACATTATTTATGACACAGTTATGTTTGATTTCTCAGGATTTTGATGATAAAGCACTGCTCGGATTGAAATAGCAGAGTTATTAATGACAACTTGTTCTGTCATTCGCTGCTTCTGATTTCGATGAGCTCAGTGCTTTGCTGCTGCCAAACTTTCTCATCGTATTCAATTGCAGGATGTGGCGTTCATGATATAGCAGATCGGCTATTCAGCGGCGAGCCACAGGCTGTTGGGATTCGGTAATGAGCAGTCAAACGTAAACAGGAAGAGCCCAAATGACAGGCATTCAACAACCAGAATATCCATTCACAACACACCTGCTGCTCAAAAGAGCACACAATATGCAAACAATGCCAAGCTTTAAGCAAAGACTGTACAAACATTATGTACTGTATTTGTGAATAGGTTATGTATCGAGCCCTGCCAAGTATGATAAGCGCCGTGCGGTTATCAGAGAAATCCATTTTTGGGACTCCACTGAAAGGCTCCTGTCTGGAGGAGGTATTAGATCATCTCTCGTGGGGTTGTGCCCTGTGCGCTGCTGTCAGACAGTTCACGTTTAATGCATTCCTGCCAACTGCACGCTAACTGATTGGAGATCAGAGTGCCGCTCGATTGAGACCAGCTCTGAAACAATTGCTACCTTGTGAGGGGCGGTTTAACTTGAGGAGCCTTGCACTCCTTGCAAAGCAGAAATGCTGACCTATAGAAATCCCCAAGTGTTGTGATTGTTGTAGGAGGCACTGCTCATAACAAGTGGCTAGTGCACTTGCTGTGTGCTGTGCGCTTGTATTTCTGTAGCTTGGTAACTGCATGATGTATACAACACCAGTGTTGGGGAGAAACCAGTTATATGTAATGGTGTTATGTAATTTAATTACAAAATAAATGTAACTATAATCTGTTACAGTTACTGAGAAAAAAATGTGTAATTAAATTACAGCTACTTGTGAAAATGTTAACGATTATAAAGGGGGTTACATCTGAATATTTTCTGTAAAAAGCTAGGATATTGAATAATATTAAAGGGGTGGTTGATTGCGATTTCACTTTTTAAACGTTAGTTAGTTTGTAATGTTGCTGTTTGAGCATAAACAATATCTGCAAAGTTGCAGCGCTGAAAGTTCAATGCAAACGGAGATATCGTCTTTTAAAATTCTGGCAGTTTAATGCCTACAAAAACGGCTTGTAGGGACTACAACAAGCTACTTCTCGGGTTTGTGACATCACAAACCTTGATAAGAGGAAGAGAAAACTAGAGGTGCACGTAAAAATCTATTCATATATGAATCGCGATTCTGTCTTCTAACGATTCTAATCTTATTTTCACATAGCTATGAGAAGCGTTATACATGGATGCACATGCGGTACTGGATTAAAGCTTTAATCAGGATAAAACCGTATATTAAAATCAGAATCAGAATCTTATAGAAAAAAAAGCTTATAGAAGCAGTCGCGTTTACAAATAACAGCGTATCTAAAAGTATGAGACAACAACAAACAAAAAACATACCATTAAGAGTAATGCTTGCACATGTTCTGCGCGATCTTCTTCACTAATATCCTCTGCATCTCAATCGGGCTCAAATTGTTAAGCAATATAGACGACGCCATTGTTTACAATACAACCGGAGCACATGCCGCTGAGGTGAGGGGCGGAACGATTAGACGCGCACTAGAGGCGGTTGAGCCAATCACAACACACTGGGCCAGCTAACCAATCAGAGCCCATCTCGTATTTCTGAGGGAGGGGCTTCAAAAAAGCAGGAAATGATCAGCGCGTTTATAGGAGAAGGGACAGAGCGGTGTAGAATAAAGGTAAATAATGTGGAAAAATAATGCTTTTTTTTTTTTTAAACGAAGCATTAACACATGTTAGACTGCACTCCATAAACAAAATCAAGCCTAGAAAAAAAACAGTCAACCACCCCTTTAATTTGTTGCTTTGCCTTTTTTTGATGTGCACATTGCCTCCTGCCATTTAAAGTCCGTTTAATAAAGCAATGCTATTCTGATGCTTTTGTTTGAATTTGAAGTGCACCACATCTGCCAATTACATCAATCCACATTGCTGCTGAAAGCTTTAGGGCCAGATGTACTAACAACTTGCACCAGCGCAAACCATCTTTTGGCATTAAAATAGTACTGTCAGGATTTACTAAAAACGTGCAGTGAAGAATTAGCGCTAAAAAGGTATGGACACAGTTATTTTTGCGTCTGACCTTATTGAATATGCATTTCAATCATGACAACCCTCGGAAGATTTTAGCATGGTAATCGTTATGAAAATGTTAATGTATTTGGTCTTGGCGGAATAGATCTGCTATGCTGCTGCTGGTTATTGCTGTAGTTGTAGATAATTGCTGCTGCTGCAAGCAAGTATGGGAACTTGCTACTGCCAATGCATACGGCGATACAGTGCTGTGAGTATTTAAGACATACTGCTGCTGCACAAATAGCATATAAAACAACCCATAGATCTATACAGGTGGAGCTGGGGAAGGTGGTGGATTTCAGAGGAACTCTGAAAGCGCGCTGCAAATGCTCAAGTGAATGCTAACCAGCCATTTAAATGTAAAGTAGCAAGCTCATTGGCTGTGTATGCAGCATGAACCGATCAGCTTGTGCCAAGTCGTTTAACGCTGTGAATATAATCAGTTATGTTAATACCTGTCAGCCTGCGCCATCTAGAGTTTCATGACTGAACTATGCATTTGTAGGAGTTTCCCTTTCAGTTGCAAAATTTATGGGAGGAGAGTATTTAAATTAATCAAGCAAGATTGAAAAGTAATCAAAAAGTAATCAAATGTAATCAGTTACATTACTTTAATAAAATAATTTAGTAGTTACACTACTGATTAGGCCTACATTTTAAAAAGGGTAACTTGTAATCTGTAACCTATTACATTTCTAAAGGATCCTTCGCAAAACTGAGCAACACCAAGGGCATGGATTTGAATGATGGTATGCATGATGCATAAAGTTTACTTGGATAGTGGCTGCCGAATGCATAGAAACTATACAACATTACTATTACAATACTAATATTTATGTTTTTTTTCTTTGCTTTCAAACATATAGAGCTTTTTTTAGTGGAAAACCAAATCTGTTGTTGACAACAGATTTAGTGAAGTGAAGTGAAGTGACATGTGGCCAAGTATGGTTACCCATACTAGGAATTAGTGCTCTGCATTTAACCCATCCTAAGTGCACACACACAGCAGTGAACACACACACACACACCGTGAACACACACCCGGAGCAGTGGGCAGCCATTTATGCTGCGGCGCCCGGGGAGCAGTTGGGGGTTCGGTGCCTTGCTCAAGGGCACCTCAGTCGTGGTATTGAAGGTGGGAGAGAGCGCTGGTTATTCACTCCCCCCACCTACAATTCCTGTTCAACTCGCAACCTTTGGGTTACGAGTCCGACTCTCTAACCATTAGGCCATGACTTCCCCATTATAAACCATTCTTATTACAAATTTAGGAAGATGGGCAGATATTGTATTTTTAAACATTATAACCGACTCAAACTCACAGCACTTGCAGAGATTGAGTTTATGTAGAGTAGAATTTAATGCAAATCGTTCCAAAACACTGAAAACTGTTATCATGTGTGGCTCACGTGAAAAAGATGACATATTTATATTATTATTTGTGATTTGATATTTGTGCTGAACCATACCACTATCTCTGGCATTATTAGAATGAATTAAAAAATATTTTTGGCCAACTGACGACAAATTCACTCAATATTTTTGTTTGATATGGTGGTTGTCTTGGACTTTATACCGAACCCTAGTGGTGTGGATGAAGAATTATGCAATTTTTTTTTCAGTTACTAATGAATTTTTTTAAGGCATTATGCGCATTTAGCCATGATTAATTTATTTCCGCAGGTGAAAGTGGTCAGTAATTGGGGGGTTACAAATATAAAGTGAGCCAAATACTTGTTGGTCATGTGATCTCAAAATGGCAGCTCCCATGAGGTGACCCTCTTCATGTAAAATAAGACACCATTTTCTAACCATGACTAGCATCTTCTGAGTATACATAATTTATAACAGTTTTCAAAAGATCTATTAATTCCTATTATGTACTAGAACAATTTAACAGATCTTTTACAAAATACAGAAGTTATAAAAGTTATGTTTCAGAACTTTCAGGACCAAAAGCAAACAAAAGACAAAAAGTCCATTTGGAGGATTGTTTGGATCCCCTATCTAAATCTAATTAAGTAGCTGGTGCAACAAAACCCATGACATTCTAAAAGTTACAACCCATACCATTTTTTTTTTATCCAATTTGTCTCACAGTCATCTTACTTGCAGAACCCTCGGTCTTAGAGTCAGATAATTGCCAAACCTTTCCAGAAGGCTTTTAAACAGAGAGTGTTTGGAACAGAGTGTGAGTCAGAACAAGCATTTGACCAATTTAAACTTTTGCGAGAGGAAACCTGATTTGAAAGCAGTAAGAAACAGACCCATCACCACCATTGGGTTTCTTAAGCGATTGATTTTTACCTGGAGACTCCAAAACATCTGAACCATTAGATTCAAAAACAGATTCTAACCTCATACATTTTTCATCATGTATTGCTGCCTTCCCCATATATTTGCTCTGAAAATAATCTCCATATGCATTATCATATCTATCTACATATATATTTATGCATTTGGCAGACGTTTTAATCCAAAGTGACTTACATGGCATTCAAGGTATATGTTATATAAGCTACTGTTGCCTTGGTTTTGCTAGCAGCATGCTCTACTGTTTGAGCTACAGGACCACTGATTACTAGAAGAGCTCAAGGTTTGGCCAGTTAACTATGCATCGGGAAAAATGTGTTACTACATTTAATAGTAGCCATGCATTCTGACCAAATAAAGTTCTTCGAACTTAGCTCAACTTATTATTATTATCATCATCACGCTAGTAATGCTATCTAATTCATATTAGGGCTTATTTGTTCCATCATATTTCTTTTTCCGCGTTTTTACAGTGTTGCGCGTTATAACCAATCACACACGATTCCGTTGAGTTTATGAACACAATGGCCAATCAGAGGTGTTCAGATGAGTCATCACTGAAACAGCGGAGTTTTGTTGTTCATTGCGCGCGGGCTGACTAAATTCAGCTCTCTCGCAAATAAACAACAAAGTGCAGATGCAATTGTGCTTATGCAATGTAAGTATACGAGATTTATTCATCATACAGGTGCATCTCAATAAATTAGAATGTCGTGGAAAAGTTCATTTATTTCAGTAATTCAACTCAAATTGTGTAACTCGTGTATTAAATAAGTTAAAGCCCACAACCTTTCACTTACTAAATCTCCCCATCAGACTGTGCCTTTTAACATGTCATTCCTTTAACATTCAGAGCAGGCCTGTAATGTGTGCTTTACCTCCCGGAGCTCTTTTGCCACGTCCTTGAGCTCAGCAAGAACTTTCTCCAGCTGTTCCATGACCATCTTAATGTGCCTGCGGATCTCTGCTCTCCGGTCAGGGCTCTGGCTTGGTTCAAATGGTCCTAGCGCTATGCTGTGAAACATCCTTCACATGGGTACGACAGCAGCAGCCAGGAGGGGACAGGACACTGGGCTTCATGTCTGAAGCCCACCACAGTGTTGTTTGGCCTTATCTGAAAGAAAGACCCATTCTCTGGTCCAAACATCTTAGCATAGTTTTTTGCTGATGTTAGGAAACTTTGAAATCAGTCCAGGAACATCTAGTATCTCTCTGTAAATTCAAAAGGAAAACTTTCAAAAAGAAAGAGGTCATCAAAAAAATTGGAAAAGTTTCAGCACTGGAACAAACAGTTCTCAGCAAAGCTTTGATCTTTTCCGTATGATGTTAAAATGAAATCAAATGGTATCATTTTTGGCATGAAAGAAGCTTTGTTCTTAAGACAGCTAGCAAATAAATAAATAAAACACCCTTTTGAGCTTCTATTTTGAGAGGTTTGTGACATACCGAAAGTCAGTCTACCAGCTTATGTGGGATATTTGCCAATCTTTTTACCGGTTCTCCACATCTACATATGCATCCTCTGTTGCAACTCCACTTTTTCAAAAACGTATGCCATACAGTGTGTTTTCCATTGATGAGAAAGCCTTCAGAGTAGGTGCCATCAGAATTTGATGTGAAGAATATATGTATCCAAAAAGTGCACTGAGAATAGTAAGAAAAACTCACATTGCCAATCGAGCTGGCAGAAAAAGAACACATCCGATGTGACACCTAGGAGGAAGAGCCAAAAATTGCTTCTCTCCGAGGCAATCCTGACAGATACTGCTATGAAGAACCATCACCCCGAGACAAAGAGCATTCCGGACATCCTGTTCAGCTAACCCACACCAGAATTTCAGTATAGCTTGTCTTCTCTTGGCTTTTGTGGCTTTGGTTCAGAATTGATGGCGTTTGGACTTATTGCTGCTCCATATGTCTATAAAAAGCTTCCGCAGAGTTGCCAGCTTTTCCCACTGTGCCCTCGTACCGTGCAACGTATCTCCTACCCCATCTGAGCACGCTCAGATAACACTAGAGACGGATACATGCTCAACACCTCTCTTGCTATGTTGTCCTCTATCAGTCACTGATGCTCAAGCACTTAGGAAACCTCCCCCTTCCCTCTCTCTCTCCCTCATGCACTCACCCTCAAACACTCGCATTCGTTCTCTATGATCTTTCTTCCATAACTCTTCCCTCCTCTTTCATACTTGCTACCGTACACACACTACCCTTTAGTCCCACTCACCCTTGTCCTGTCACTTCCATCCTACTTCCGACAAACACATCAATTCATGTACACTTCCAAGCTTGCTCTCTGCTCAGATCTTTTCAACCACTTGCCACCTCAGTTGGGGAAGCAAATTAATTCAATTCAGTGTTGCAGTGCAGGCTCTTGAATCGTGAATGCGACGGCTCTGCAGCAATAGAAGCAGACCAGATTATCCCATTTAGATCAGTAATAAATAGAAGACAGACGCAAGTACATCAGGAAACTGCTCGCCCTAACCATAATTATGCGCAAGAGATGCTTCAGCCTCCTGTATTCATTTTCCTGTTGCTCTCTTCAAATCACGAATCGACCAGGGGACTGTGTCAGCAAGTTTGAAATTCTAATTTACCTTTCTATAATGATTCTTCAAAACATCCTGCGAGGCTTGTCCCAAACAAAGGCCCTCATTATTTCTTAGGTGTCTCTGGTGGGAACTCTGATGAGAACTATCGGGGAAAAAACAACAGGGTTTAACACAAAACAAGCAGTTGCTTGAAAAGTGTATTCAGGCATATGGTGCTGAACAGCTATCTAGAATAACAGATACAATTTGAGATGAAAGTATTGAGGAAAGCTAACATGACCATTTGTGCTGTGAACATTAATGATGCCTCAAATAGTGAGACTTGCTGGGGAGAGGTGTGCTTTTGCTTTTGGAGCATTTGGACTATTTTAGCCTTGCAGATGGTAAAACAGGCCAAAATAATTTAAAGGACAGACCTGAGTCATATCTTAAGGGTGATATATTTTTTTATTTAGGTTAATAAGAAACCACCTAAACACTCTAGCAGTGCATGGCAGCCACTCTAACAACTTCAAAGCAATGCAATGAAACACCCTAGCAGCCACAAAGCAATGCGATTAAATTCTCAAAACACCCTCGCAACCGCAAAGAAACACAATAAAACACTCAAAACACCCTAGCACTCAAAAAGCAATGCAATGTAACACTCAGAACACCCTAGCAACCGCAAAGCAATGCAATGAAATACTCATAACACCCTAGCAACCGCAAAGCAACACAATAAAACACTCGAAACACCCTAGCAATCTCAAAGCAACACGAGTGAAAAAGTCAAAACACTCTAGCAACCACAAAGCAATGCAATGTAACACTCAAAACACCCTAGCAATTGCAAAACAACATAATGTAACGCTCAGAACACCCTAACAATCGCAAAGCAACACAATAAAACACTCAAAACAACCTAGTAATCACAAAGCAATGCAATGTAACACTCAAAACACCCTAGC
This sequence comes from Sinocyclocheilus anshuiensis, assembly GCF_001515605.1. Taxonomy (NCBI): domain Eukaryota; kingdom Metazoa; phylum Chordata; class Actinopteri; order Cypriniformes; family Cyprinidae; genus Sinocyclocheilus; species Sinocyclocheilus anshuiensis. The sequence continues at coordinate 316,792 of NW_015547684.1, forward strand.
AATTGCAAAACAACATAATGTAACGCTCAGAACACCCTAACAATCGCAAAGCAACACAATAAAACACTCAAAACAACCTAGTAATCACAAAGCAATGCAATGTAATGCTCAGAACACCCTAACAACCGCAAAGCAACACAATTGAAACAGTCAAAACACCCTAGCAACCACAAAGCAATGCAATGTAACGCTCAAAACACCCTAGCAATCACAAAGCAATGCAATGTAACACTCAAAACACCCTAACAATCACAAAGCAATGCAATGTAACATTCAGAACACCCTAGCAATTGCGAAACAACATAATGTAACGCTCAGAACACCCTAGCAACCACAAAGCAATGCAATGTAACGCTCAAAACACCCTAGCAATCACAAAGCAATGCAATGTAACACTCAAAACACCCTAACAATCACAAAGCAATGCAATGTAACATTCAGAACACCCTAGCAATTGCGAAACAACATAATGTAACGCTCAGAACACCCTAGCAACCACAAAGCAATGCAATGTAACGCTCAAAACACCCTAGCAATCACAAAGCAATGCAATGTAACACTCAAAACACCCTAACAATCACAAAACAACGTAATATAACGCTCATAACACCCTGGCAATCACCAAACAACGTAATATAACACTCATAACACCCTAACAATCACAAAGCAACACAATAAAACACTCAAAACACCCTAGCAACCACAAAGCAATGCAATGTAACACTCAAAACACCCTAGCAACCGCAAAGCAACACAATGAAATACTCAAAACACCCCAGCAATTACAAAGCATCAATGCAATGCTCAAAACACCCTAGTAACCACAAAGCAATGCAATGAAATGCTCAGAACACCCTAACAATCACAAAACAACGTAATATAATGCTCATAACACCCTAACAATCACAAAGCAACACAATAAAACACTCAAAACACCCTAGCAACTGCAAAGCAATGTAATGCAACACTCAGAACACCCTAGCAACCACAAATCAATGCAATGTAACACTCAAAACACCCTAGCAATGGCAAAGCAACACAATAAAATACTCAAAACACCCCAGCAATTACAAAGCAACAATGAAATGCTCAAAACACCCTAGTAACGGCAAAGCAATGCAATGAAACGCTCAGAACACCCTAACAATCACAAAACAACGTAATATAATGCTCATAACACCCTAACAATCTCAAAGCAACACAATAAAACACTCAAAACACCCTAGCAACTGCAAAGCAATGTAATGCAACACTCAGAACACCCTAGCAACCACAAATCAATGCAATGTAACACTCAAAACACCCTAGCAACCGCAAAGCAACACAATGAAATACTCAAAACACCCCAGCAATTACAAAGCATCAATGCAATGCTCAAAACACCCTAGTAACCACAAAGCAATGCAATGTAACACTCAAAACACCCTAACAATCACAAAACAACGTAATTTAATGCTCATAACACCCTAACAATCAAGAAGGCAGCACAATAAAACACTCAAAACAACCTAGCAACCACAAAGCAATGCAATGTAACACTCAAAACACACTAGCAACTGCAAAGCAATGCAATGTAATGCTCAGAACACCCTAGCAACCACAAAGCAATGCAGTGAAACGCTCAAAACACCGTAGCAACCGCAAAGCAACACAATGAAATACTCAAAACACCCCAGCAATTACAAAGCAACAATGCAATGCTCAAAACACCCTAGTAACCACAAAGCAATGCAATGTAATGCTCAGAACACCCTAGCAACCACAAAGCAATGCAGTGTAATGCTCAAAACACTGTAGCAACCGCAAAGCAACACAATGAAATACTCAAAACACCCCAGCAATTACAAAGCAACAATGCAATGCTCAAAACACCCTAGTAACTGCAAAGCAATGCAATGAAACGCTCAGAACACCTTAGCAACTACATAGCGACACCTTTGCAACTACCCTGGCATTGTGGCGTGCAGAATTAGCATGTTCAAACACTACTCACATTTGCTTTAGAAAATATTCCTAGTTGTTTTGCAGTTGTTGTTTAGATGCTTGCCACTTTGAATGACAGCATGTTCACAGGCACTAAAAATGTATTGAAGTGCTCCGTTTTATTAAAAGTTGAAACTGAGGACTAAATGCTGAGCTTTTGAAATTTGCAGAAAGCTAATGCAATCCTAATTTAGGGCTAAGTACTAGCTGTTGAAGGAAACTTATTTCAATGCCCTAAAATGATGATGCAGATGGTTTTGTTTTCATTCACTACTAACTGACTTATTGTCCTTGAAACAGAATACCAGCTCAGAAGATTTTTGTAATCCACTCATCTCATCACTAAATGCATTTCTTTCTGAAAAGACTGAAACAAAAACACAGTTCCTGATTTCATACAATTTTTTCACTGAATGCAACCGGTGTTTCAATTAAATGTTATAACAAGGTCTTTCATTCAAGAAGATATACTGCTTCTGTAAAACTCTTTCAAACAGTAGTATGCTAATGTTGTAATTGTATTTAGTTCAATTAGTAGCATAGTAGCATCTCATAATATAATATGGTTATTTTGCATTTTTTTATTCAGGTTTGTATACATTTTGTATACAATTTGTCAGTTTGGTCAAGGAGTCAAGATGCAGATGTTATAAATGACAGATGACATTCCTTCAAATTGGCATTATTGTCTTGAAAATACTAACCCTCACTTACAAAGTCCTTCATAACCTTTTCCTTTATATGTATCTGAATTACTTCAACCTTTTTGCAAATGTAGTAAATCATGTAGTATTCAATACATACACAATAAATAATGCTGAGTATACATACCATATACTGTAAATAAGTAAGTGTTGTAGTATGATAGTATGCTTTTTTTCAGTAAGTAGAGACCAAATGCAATCCACCCAGGCTTTTAGTGCCATCTACTGGTGCATGTGCAATTCAAAACAGAAAATTTCATTACAGGGTGCAGTGTTATTTCAGTATCATTGAAATACTATTATGCTTTTTTCATATTATTATTTTAAGATTTTGTTTTCATTTAATGCTAGTTGAACCAATTTATTCGTTTTGCTAAATATGTATACAGTTTTTTATTTCCGTTTTAATTTTTATTTTAGTACATAAAGTTAAACTAAATGAAAATTAGAAATTTTGCCTTGGCAACTAGCTCAAATAATAACTTTAATTCTAGCTAATAATAATAATAATAATATAACGTGAGTAAATGTCATTGTTTTCATGTTAGGTTTAGTTGACTAACAGTTTCATGACCCTGAATGGACTCAAGACACAGAATGCAACATTATATGTTTATTATCCATCAGGGAGAGACAAAATAATATAAAAGTAATACAAAATGAACCAAAAACAATTCACCTCAAACTTCAAAAACAACCACCTTCAGAAATCACAACTATTGAGCTTCATGTTTGCATGATTGATTGATTTCCAAGTACAGCTTTTCTCAGGAAACCTAACATGTTAAAGTGTTTGCGTTGCATTCAATACAAATTAAGTACAATAAACATAGTAGCTGAAGGAAAAAATAAGGCTAAATTGATATTAGTACAAAATAATTTAAATGTTTGACCCATATAAGTCAAGAAATAAAATAAAGAGAAGTAGATAAAAATGAAAACCTGTAAAATGTACTGGACTGTAGTTCTTGTCTCCAAGTCAGCAATACATTCCACTTTAGACGTGACAACATAATTAACATCTATACACATACAGAGTGCCTTTGTACACACGGCACAAGGTTTGGTTCAATTCACAAATTTACCAAGCACCACACACAACTCACTATACAAAGACAACTATCTGTTTTGTGTAACTCTACTGGCATCTTTCCACTCACTTAACTTTACAGTATGAACAAGGCTTTATCTACTGTTGGGATACATAGGCATGAAGATGAGGGCACAAAAAACATGGCGGGTCTTGGAAAGGACAGTGACCTTAGCTTTTGCTGGTGTGGCTGAAATATAACATTCACACTTGTTGATGTGATCAGATCATGCATGACAGATATCGATATTGTTTCTGTCAGTGTTTTCTTATTAGGTTACTGTCAGAAAACAAACAAGTACATTTTTTTATACATCCGGTCCACTAGAGGGTATAAGAGGACTGTGGAGGTCAGTTAGGGACGAAAACTCAGCCAAAGCTTTGCACAGGAAATCCTGTCTTACCAAGCCCCACAATAGTGTAATAAACATCACATTGTGGAACAATTTACGCTCAAAACACCCAAATACACACATTATCGAAATGTCAACAAAAAGCTATTTACAGAAACAAAAAAGCACAGAAAAACTCCCCAAACGTACATGAATAATATCACACATGGGCGTACTGATGTTTCACAGTTCTTGAAATGATTGAAAGTATTTTACAAGCCTTGATAGAGACATTGAGATGACATATTACATATACTGTACACTATTATTTTTATCTATTTCATACTTTATTTTCATATAACTACGACCTAGTTCCACAGTCAACCATCTATTCATCACTAACCATCTCAGACTGTAAATTCAGTTGAATTGGAACAATGAATCTAAATAAATGTTCTACTATATATTACAAATCCACCATTTTCAAGTCCGAAAGAGTTTAAATAATCTCTAAATATCTGTCTTTTTGAATTTCACACAGAAATTGCTTGTCGATGCATAATAGAGAAAATATTTTCAGAAAAATCATCAAACATGGACGTAACTGGGGAAATTTGAAGTACTACAATACATCACTATGAGAGTAATCAATAATTAATATGATAATGTATATATATTATACTTGAGACAATATTACTTCATAATGTGCTTTACTTGTAGGGTTTAAACCAGTGGGGAATAAACCACCCAGAAGCCATATTTTACATAAATTACTAAAATTCAGTCTGAAATTATACGCAAAATAACAGTTACGATTTCTGTGACGAGAACATTAAAATATCAGCCTTCATCGCAGATTCAGATCATAATGGATTGAAATCCAAGCCTGTAGCTAAGAGCAGATTAAATATTTACTCTATTTGAGAAATCAACTAATGTACAAATGTACAACATGTACATGTACAAATATTTCGTCCAGTGGATTTCGTTAGCCGAACCTCGGCTACAGTACATCAGCAGTAAAATGAGACGATTAAATCCTGAAAACAATGTTAACAAACACAACCTCACTCACTAAAATGTCAACAGCCTTTAACCCAAACAAAAATACATAACTAAAACAACGTAAACATATGGCTTTTCTTGTACCTTCACGAAAAAACAAACAAACAATGTAATGTTTATAAACTTCCCAGCTAACAAAAATGTTCTAAGAACGTTTTGCTAACGTTCCCATTAAGTTATGAAAACGTTATTTCAGAAAGTTCTCTGAACGTTCAAATTCTAACAGTTTTTTGATGTTTAAAACGTTTTTTTCTTAGTTACAAATTTTAACGGAACATTCTGCAAACATTATGTGAATGCGTTCCCTGAACATTCTGAAACTAGTAGTAATATTTAAAAAATGTTAGATCCAGCTAAAACGTTTTAGAAGAAAAACGTTCCATGAATGGTGCATGAATAGCATAGCTAACATTTGCGAACATTATTAAAGACCAGATAACTTTGAACAAACATTGGATGTTAACATTGGACGTTTGCTCATAACTTTGAGAGAACATTGCCAAAGTTCTCAGAATGTTCCCTGTTAGCTGGGTTTATACTTTTTCAACTGCAAGATCAAGTAAATACCAGTCAATGCACTTCCAAAAGCTGATAATTTCTTCTCTTTGTGCATAAAAACATACGTTTAGTCATAAGATGTGAGAGTAAAGATGCGTTTGCTAAATAGTGGAAATGTGTTCTTGAATACTAACAGCCAAACAAAATATAGAACTGGCTTGCAAATACCACACAGAGGAATCTGAGAATCTAGTTACTATAGAAACATAGTGAGCTTTGGAATGTTTCCTTACTGGTGCTCTAGTTCAGCCATGTTTGAAATACGATAAGTGGAGAAACACTACATAACAGTTAATTAAATCTGCCTTAATACCACATGGAGAGACTGATACTTTCCTATTGAGGGGTTCTAAAAACCGAAAGCAACTCTTTAAACTATCACACACTTTTAAAACAGTTTAAGCAAAAGCTTATGTATTGTTGTACTGGTGGAAATTCGTTTAAATTCAAATTGGTTTGATGTATCTTTCTTTTCTCCCTTCCCCCGTTTCAACCACTAACTTTATCCCTCTGGATCGCCCTCCCAGATACCCTGTTTCTGTCCCCTCCCCCCATTGTGGCTGAAAGGGATCTACATTGGCTCATCGTAGTTGTAGGTTGGTGCGGCCGAGTACTGCTGACCCTGCATGGTCCCCTGTGCAGCCCCCATAGCTGCCTGCTGTGCTGCCTGCTGGACGTGAGGGTTCTTCCAAGCGCCGGTGGTCCATTCTTCCTGAGCCTTGCTCATGCTGCCCCCGCTGCCACGGTAGAGGTTGTGAACCTGACACAGAAGAACATTTTATTGCTCAAATGTTGCCCTTTTATAGCTCAGAAGGTCACCCGTCCTAACCAAGCAACAAGTTGTTTATTCACTTTGACTAAATCAGAATATATTTGAATATATTTAATATACAGATTGCTTTCATTTAAGCATCAACTTTGCTACAAAATATCTACTTTGCTCAGGAATCCTAAGAAAAATAGACCAAAAATTAGACAATTGTCAATATTTAGAGGATAGATCTATAAAATTAGACACAGGAATATTTAAATTGTGCCCGATAAGTAAGTCAGTAATTATTTTCATAGAACCAATAAGCAATAAATGGCAAATATTTAATAATAATAGTCTAAAATAATCTAAACTGTTTCCGGTTACTGTCGTAACCTCGGTTCCCTGAGAGCGGGAACGAGACATCGTGGAGCTTCTCTGTTTATGGGAACTCCTTCCCTTCCAACCTTTCCTGAAGTCCTATTGGCTCACAGCCAATTGTCACAAAGTATGCAAATCGCATGCAAATACTGACGAGCTCGAGTTTTACGCCTGACAATTACGCCAGAATCTGTTACTGAACGCCGCTTAGCTGGTCGAGCAGCGAACGCGGCGATCTCCGCGATGTCTCGTTCCCGCTCTCAGGGAACCGAGGTTACAATAGTAACCGGAGACGTTCCCTCTCGAGCTTCACTCGACATCGCGGAGCTTCTCCGCTTATGGGAACGATATATTCCCCAGCGGGGAACGAATCGAGGCAATAGCGGCCACATAGATTTTCAGAGTTGCCGGTAGACATCCACTATCAAGTCAAGTCAAGTCAAGTCTGCTTTATGTACAGCACATACACAGAGAATTGAAATTGCGTTACTCTCAGACCCTTGGTGCATACAGATAACACTAACAGTAGAACATAAATACAGATAGATACAGATTAAATATAAAATACAACTATACAAATA
>NW_015547684.1:324315-324396 GCF_001515605.1 Sinocyclocheilus anshuiensis
TATTCAGACTGACAGTGTGTGTGTGTATTTGGGAGGGGGGAGTGGGAGAGTCCGTCAGAGGGTCAGAGTTGTCAGAGTTCA
>NW_015547684.1:327870-337077 GCF_001515605.1 Sinocyclocheilus anshuiensis
ACAAAGCCCTCTGCCGCGGGTCTTACCTCCCTCGACGTGAGCTCTGTCCGCTCGATAGCATGTCAGCTGATCGAGATGAATAGCGCAGTCCGGAACGCTGTTTTTGAGCCATGTTTCCGTGAACACAAAAACACAACATTCTCTTACAGTCCTCTGAGTTGAGCGTAGTAGTCGGATGTAGTCCAGTTTATTGTCCAAAGAGCGTACGTTAGCCAGTACGATGGTGGGGATAGCTGGCTTGTGTGGGTTAGCCGCTAGCCTAGCCCGGATACCTCCGCGCTTACCCCTCTTCTGCTTCCTCTCACGCCGCTTGTGGCGCCTCCGCTGTGGGCGAGATGCAGTAGTGGGGGTCGGTGATGGTGTGGGCCTCCGGAGCAGACCGAGATCCCGCAGCTCTTTGGCGTGCGCAGAGTTTAACTCTAAAAATGTGGTTCTGCCGACATCGAGCAGAAACTCACGACTGTATGCGCGCTTAGAGACAGATAGACGCGACGAATACTTACAAAAACACTGCGACTCACAAGACAAAAAACACGAAAACACCTTTCTGTCGGGAAAGAGAGAAGCCGCAGCGTGTGAACGCGCCGCCATCAAGTATCAGAATAGGAAGCCTGTACTTAAAAAATGCAGAACATCCAACACGGAGCAAGCAGCCGGGTCGATATGAACATCACGGCACCATCTCACAAACACTCCCCATTAAACGTCTCGTGGAGGGCACCCACGCCTCCGCGAGCATGCCGAACACACGAGAATGCAGGGTGCTCAGCTCTTCTGATATCCCTGAAGCAGCCACACATGAAGCCTCCATAACTTCGGGTTCGGGTGCCACACCGAGCCGCTTGCTTGAGACAATAGATTCCTTCCTGATGGGGATTGGCAAAGGCGGTGCCACCAGCAGCTCTGTCACGTCCAGGAACCAAGGCTGGTTCGGTCAGTTCGGGGCCACGTGTATCACCGAAGCCCCCTCCTCCCTGATCTTGCATAACACCAGAGGCAATATCTTGATCGGAGGAAATGAGTACAGCCTGGCTGCTGACCAAGGCGATGTCAGAGCGTCCCTTTCCAGCGGGGAGTGAGACAGAGAGAAGAACAGCGGGCAGTGCACATTCTCGCTCATCGCAAACAAATCCACCTCTGCTCTTCTGTAGTGGGTCGAAATAATCCGAACTGACTCGGGGTGCAACCTCCACCCTCCACTCTCCTTGAGGAATCCCTTTCCTCGAAAGCATGTCCGCTCCGCGGTTCAGGAGACTGGGGATGTGTGCTGCTCTGATGAAGAGAAAGTGACGGTCCGCCCATAGCAGGAGATTCGCTGCCTGCTTGTACAGCGCCCTGGAGTGCACACCTCCTTGGTGATTTATGTACGAGACCACAGACATGTTGGTGCAAATCAGTACATGCCAAAGAAGGAAGTACTGTTCCAGCTGCAGCCAAAAATCCTTTAGAGCCAAGAACACCATTTCCAGCTCCAAGCAGTTTATGTGCCACCAGCTCTGAGGTTCTGACCACAGCCCCGAAGCCGGCATTGCCCTCGCATAATGCACCCCAGCCGCGAGTCGATGCGTCCGTCGTGACCACAATGCGCGACATCACCAAGCCCAGAGGAACTCCCCAGCTGAAGAGATCTGGGTTGTGCCACGGCCTCAGAGCATGAGGCATGTGTACTAAACCCAGAAGACACACCGCTGATGCTGCTGCCATGAGTCCCAGCAGCCTCTGAAATTCCTTCGAGTGAACAGAGCGGCCCAGCCTGAAATGGCACAGGGAAGACAAAATGGCCGCCAAGTGCTCCCGAGAGAGGTGAGCGCGCACAGAGTCGAAGATACGTCGAAGATACACTCCCAGATACGTTATAGATTGGCTCGGGGCGAGAATGCTCTTCTGCATGTTCACACATAGCCCTAGGGACTCCAAGTGATGAAGCAGCATGTCTATATGGCTGACTAGCGTGTCCCGTGAATGAGCTAAAATCAGCCAATTGTCCAGATAGTTCAGAATGCACATCCTGCTCGCTCTGAGGGGGGAAAGTGCTGCATCCATGCACTTTGAGAAAGTGTGCATGGCCAAAGCCAGCCCAAACGGAAGAACAGAGTACTGGTACCCATCTCTCTTGGGTACCACGAAATAGCAGCTGTAAAACCCTCTCTCCAGCTCACTTGGAGGGACTCGCTCTATTGCTCCTTTTTCGAGCAGGCTGCATACCTCTTGTCTCAGAACCAGGGCATTTCGAGGCAATGTTAGAGACTGCACCATGCCATTAAAACGGGGTGGTCTGCGTCTGAATTGAAGGGCGTACCCACGCTCTATCACACCGAGTAGCCAGCGCAAGATTCCGGGAATAGTTTTCCATGCGCTCAGGAACTGACATAGTGGCTTTAGCGTCTTGGTCACTGGATGTGCTGGCAAGTGCTGCGTAACCTGTGTGGGCGGTGGCTCTGCACCGCTCTGAGGCGGGGCGAGCGGCGCTGAATTGACTGAGTGAGGAGGAAAGAGCTCTTTTTGTGCGAATGTATGCACTTTTATTGAACACATGTTTATCAAGCACAAACTTGATTTCGGGACAGCTTGCGGTGCTTGGGCGCTGGGCCGATAGCGCACACTTCCCTCCTCTCCGGGCTGTCAGGATGGCAGCTTGGCAGCTGATGGCAGGCAGGAGTATCGGCGCGGACTCCTCTGCTGGCCGTGGCGCCTCTTCCTGGGTCCCCACACCTTCCTCCACACATTCGGCTCCTGGCGAGGGGGAGCAGCGGTCGCAGTAGCGGCTGCGGGCCTGTTGTCCCTTCTCTGCGCTGGGCCGTGCGCCGAATGCGCTTTCGTCATGATCCTCACGAGCTCCTACTGGAGGTCTGGGGGCCCCTCGCTGTCAGGGCAGAGATGGACATTGAGTCCTCATCCTCTTCCTCCCGGCTGAATGACACAAAGTCTGAAATGTTCAGAGGAGGGTGGAAGCAGTCCTCGGGGAAGGTGACTGGGGAACAGGGCGAGTCGATGCTCCCGCCTCTGGGAGGTGGCTGGGGGGGCCCACCAGCGGCATGCTGGCAGCAGGGGGCCTCACCCCAAACAAGCCACGAGCCACGTTGCGGCGAGTACAAAGCACGCAGGCTGGCAGATCCGCACAATGCCCACAGTCGGACTAACGTGCCTCAGCATGGGCCAAGCTGATCTGGCGGGTCGATAGGTCCCGCGCAGGTCTTGCAGAACGAAGCCATTCTTCAGGTTGTAGAAATTAACAAAGAAGTGAAGGAGAAGATTCTGACGTAATTGTTGTGTGCACCACATTTATACTGATTTGCATACTTCACAACAATTGGCCAGTCATTTGGACTGGCATGAGCCAATAGGACTTCAGGAAAGGTTGGAAGGGAAGGAGTCCCTATAAGCAGAGAAGCTCCGCGATGTTGAGTGAAGCTCGAGAGGGAACCACTTGTTAAAGACTACTGTTACTAGTGTTCTTTTTTAAAATATTAAAAATATTATATATATAAGCCAATAATTAATTTCATACAACCAATAACTGATAAATGGCAGATATTAAATAAAAAGATTATTCTATAATATTTGTCTGAAATAATAATAAAACCCCCCACTGAAATCAAATGTTTTCAAGTGAGTTTAGGCATCACAACATTATAATGTACTGTATAAAAATGGTTATTAATTTCAATTGCTATTAAAGATTATTATTCAAAGATCAAAAATTGTGGCTAATACGTAAGCCAATAATTGTTTTCATAGAACCAATAACCGATAAATATAGATATTAAATAAAAAATAAAAGTAATATGATTCTATAATATTTTGTCTAACAAAAAAACACACACTAAAATCAAAGGTTTTGAATGTTTTAAAGCATTTAGTTATCACAACCTTATAATGTATAGTATAAAAATTGATATTTCAATATTTGTTAACTATTAATGTTACTAAATTAGTTGTGTATTTTTAATAATTAAATACTGTGGCTGATATGTAAGCCAATAATTATTTTCATAGAACCAATAATCAATAAATTGCAGATATTAATAAGAGTAAAGAAATACTGTTAAAGATTTCTGTTACTAAATAGTAGTGTTTTTAACCATTTAAAATAAACTTTTTTTTTTTTTGGTAAATCTCAGCACAGTTCAAGACCCTCTTCAGAAACTCTAGAGAAAATGTGAGATTACTGAGGATTTTTGTGTAGGAGAAATTAATTACTGTAATTACTGTGTTGGAGAAAAATTATGTTAATCAACAAAAAACAATATTGTTAATGTGAAGGTATTACACACAGCCTAAATTAGTAATTGCTTGAATTTTAGGAAATATCATGAGATCTGTGTATATTCAAAACAATGATGATGGAGGAACAGTAACAGTACCTTGGTGAGGGCAATGAACGAGAGAACAGCCACGGCAGTGAACATTATGGTTGGAATCAGCATAACAATAGCAGAGCCAATATTAGTGCTGAAAAAAGTGATGGTGGCCAGCCAGCCACTGTAATACAAACACATAAAGAAGACATATTCTCCTCATTAACAAGGTAGTTAGAAAGTAAACTAAATGCAAAGCTTGTATGAATTCAGAATAGAACGTAACATCCTAATATAACCTAAACAGACCATAATATATGTGCGCTAAAAATATTACATGACGCAAGAGAGTACATGAGTCATTTGAGTTTCTATAGGGTAACTCAAACTGAAACTGACCCAGCTTTGCTGTATGTGTCCACACTACTGCTGGGTTGCAAATAACCCAGGTTGGGTCGTTTTGCAAACCACTTTTGGGTTAAATATGGACAAACCCAACAGTGGGTTATTTTGACCTAGCATGTTGAGATGTTTATTTAACCCATCATAATAGTTTATCTATCTATCTATCTATCTATCTATCTATCTATCTAATTTCTTATACACAATAAGCAGTTCTTACCATACTCCCCATCCTGGGATTCCAACACTCTGGATGATACTAATCACCACTTGTGCCATGAAGACGAAAAAGAATGTCATGAAGTTGAAAGAACTGTCTGTCCTATGAAAGAAAGAGTGAACTGCATTGGGGTTGTGCACAATGACATGATTACAACTCAAAGACTGTTTTAAAACATCTCGGAAGCCACAACATTAATTGAACTCACTTGAAGGCCTTGTAGATGGGCCTAAACCAGCACACGTATGAGCATGGGGTGAACAGTATTAGCCACAGAATGGCCATCCCAAAATTGGTTGCCCCGCCCCCTCCGCACATCCATGCTAGACAGCCAATCAGGTTCACTGCTAGGGTGGCACTATTTACTGTGAGTGAAAAAAATATGAATTTAATTTAAAAACTCCTTTCATTCCGTTAGAACTAAATATCTTTTATATATAACATAGCATTTGTTTCACAATTTGATGTTGTAGGTGAATACATTACAAGGAAAGCTGAAATTACCACATCTACTGGAACAGGGCAGATACCAAATCTATATGCTAAGTAATCTAAGTCAAAACTATAGTACGTTTTAGATACTAATACAAATTTGCATTTATCTCCACAAACACTTACTTTCTCAACTCCCAGACCCATTTCAAAATAGTTCCCAATTTGTGAGCCAACAAAAAAAAAGGGATTTTGTAAATATCCTACATGTCAAAAGCAAATCTAATGCTTGTGATTCTCATTATAGCATAGTAAACTGGACAGCAACACAAGAGTAATATGACACCCCACATTTTGACTTGTGGACTGACAGTTCAAAATGCAAAACCTGTCTGTACAAGTTTTCCTGTGTCTGTTTCTCTCAGTGTTTACAGTGAAAACAAAAGTGACACTGTAATGCAAATACAGCCACATGATTGCAATCTACTCAGTGCACACACCACAATGAACATTAAACGATATGCACTGAGAATACTGCAAAAATATATATGCTGAAATATGAACGTACATATCCATAGGTAATACAGTCGTTTGCACATTGTACGCTGATGGTCTGGGATCTCGTTGAAGTCTTGGTAAAAACATGGTTTCAGTGGAATGAACCGTGGAAGAGGAGGGAAATTGTTTTCTGTGTGAAAAAAAAAACACAATTAATACTTAACTCATTGAGTTCTGGTTCACCAACAAAACTAGTACTATTTGGACATGTACCATGGTAGGACCATGCAGTACATTACAGTACCATGTAAATACCACGGTACTCGAATATGTTAACAATTCATTTTGGTTTAAGAAAATTGTGAGCTCTCACCTGCCATGGAGATTCTTTTTTCAGATCACCAACGTCAAACTTTAATATTTAAAAACCTGTAAAAACACACATTACAGACACACAGCAAATTCACATACTGAATGCAACACTGTAGAGAGTGTTCATAATACAACAGGTTATAACCTCATTAGTATATTCCAGCATGAAAGGGAGGCTTATCCTTTGAAATCTATCTAAACTTTACTAAGTATAACCATACAGCCTGGTAACAATGAAATAACCTGAGTAAACACAACTTAGCACACAAGCTAGATCCCTAGTAAAGCAAATGATTCCTTATTCAGTATTACAAACATGACATCTATAAGCCTTAAGCAGCCTGCAAGACTGACCATGTTTACATGCACATTCTTTACAGAATGGTTAATATTCTGAATCTGATAACACAGCAATTTATTTACTGATTTAAAAAAAAACTGCAGCTTCAACATTCTTTTTGAGGTATTACTTTGTGTTTGTAGAACAAAACGTAAAAATATATTGACCACAAAAAAGTTATTTTATAAATCCAAAGCTTACAAATCTTAAAACTACACTGTAAAAACTGCTGGGTTAAATATAACCCAGCGCTGGGTTAAAAAGGGACAAACCCAGCTATTGGGTTGTTTTGACCCAGCGGTTGGGTTAAAAACAACCCAACCGCTGGGTCAAAACAACCCAACCGCTGGGTCAAAACAACCCAATAGCTGGGTTTGTCCCTTTTTAACCCAGCATTTTTTAGAGTGTATTTCTAAAAGCCCACAGGGAATTTCCAAGTTTGCCTCCAAACTGACGTCGGATCGACTGAACCTAGCTTTATTTTTTTTACACCTAAAATGACTTATGTTTAGAGATTCACATAATATATATTAATTTACTGTAAATAATCCAAACAAGATTAATATTCCAAGTTCAGATTACTAACATTTTTAGAAAACTTTACAAATACTGGTTTAATTTGTTCATGGCAATCAGGGTATTTGCATGATGCTAAAATAAAACAGTAATATGGCTAATAGTAATATAACAATATTTCCGAACATATAAACCTAGTGATTGCACACTGTAACGGTGGATTGTTATTATCATAACCTCTGATTTGATCCTCAAAATGTATCAGGAATACCGGTTAATGAGGCCTGGTAACGGAATCATACATTATTACATGGTATACATGACCACATACAACTGTCAAGACGACACGATTAGAGTAAACAGAATGAAGAATGATTCGAACAATTCGAACCTTGGTCGCGGTTATTATAAATCGATTATTTGTAGCGAATATTCACCAACATTTATACCTAGCGGCTATATTTTTAACCAATTATTTATCATGCAGCGTTTATACGTAACGATTATAATCAACCGTTTATACGTAACGATTATTATCAACCGTTTATTTGTAGCGATTATTATCAACGATTGCTGGTCGGTTTTTCTCGCTCGGATCGAGCCAAACCCGGTTGCAATGTGAAGGGCACGTCGCCGGGGTGGTTCACAGATATGAAACGATAATCTAGTTGCCATAACGTTATAGGCTATTCCATTCATCCAAATGGGAGGTATCATTATAAAACAAAAGATGAGATTTGGAAGAGAAAACAAAAGCAAAAGAATATTTAGCAAAAGCATTTCACTCATTTCAGAGCGGTATCGAGGTCGAGCAGAGCGCCCTTCAAGGGAAAAGACGGTGCTGAACAGGGAGGTGTTTTATTCAACAGTGCAAGCGAAGATTTCATGCATTTCTGTTTTCACCTGCATGTAAGACACAATGCATCTGTTCTGAGTACATAAATGTGAAAACCACGGGTGAGAAAGTGAAAAGCGTTCGCCTTACCTTCTCTCGTCCACTCGCATCTAAAAAACCACTTTCCATTCAGTGATCGATGCACTTGTGATGTGGATGTTTTCCAAATCCGTTATCTTACTTAGGAGATTATATTGGGAATATGGGAGTGAAAACAATCGCGTCACGGTACTCCTACACACGCACGCGCGTCGATGAGCATCCGTTCCGCGAGGGATGAGCGCGTGCGATGCTGAATAAATCAGGCCTCGAGACTCGCGATACTTCGTTCCTTCTCTCCGACGCGAGGCCGCTCTCCGCGGTCCTGAAGCATGTATATTAAAGGAAGAAAATGAGAGAGATAGGTACTGCCAGTAATTCCTGGCATGCAGTCATGTGACATGTGTACACATTATCCATGGTGACTGAAGAAAAAGGAAGTGAATAGTGACTAGGTAAGATAATAAGGTTAATTCCTAGTAAAATAAATAATAATAATCATAATAATAATACAAAGAAACGGCACGTAACACATTGAATAAAACTTACAATTTTGAAGTAAAAGCTTAAAAACTATTTTCTTGTAAAAAAAAAAAAGAAAAGTGCTGCAATACTCTCTATTTACAAACATCGAAAGTGTACAGTGTCATTTTACAGTGAAATGATCACACACAGTCCATAACATAAATTTGAGTAACAGACGCATACATTAGGAGGGAAAAAATGAGAATGATGACAAAACACTGAAAGATATATCATTTCTAGTTCTTAAAAAGATCATGTTTGCACGGGAGTCTTACACAGGAAAAGTCTGGCTTAGAATGGAAGCTTACAATTTAGTCATTTGTAGCTGTATTTGTGTATAAATATCACAGTAATTTAAATATTACAGTAATCTGTGTATATATAATTTATAGATATTTTCTATACATTTATCACCTTTTATACAAACAGATTGTTATCGCAACTTAAAGTAATTTGTATGTTTTATATAAATAAAATATTACACTACTTACAGTAATTTGTGTGCATGTATTATATGATATTAATGCATATTATATATTATATTTCTATATATTTAATACATTTATACATTTTATACATACAAACATTGTTATTACATTACCTACTGTAATTTGTGTATATATGTACACACACACACACACACACATAAATTATAATTATAATATGATAT
>NW_015547685.1:0-259 GCF_001515605.1 Sinocyclocheilus anshuiensis
ATCAACGTACGGAACCAAATTAGAACAATTTCCAGATTGAACTAACACATATTCAATTTACTAAACTATTTTGACTAATTGAACTTTGCCACCTGTACCTATATAACCTGATGCCTGCACCAGTACAGTAACTGTCATGGAGGTGTCTTGTTGTTTGCTGTGTTTGTCTGCTTCTTCTGCCTTTCTTTCTCCAGCGCTCGCCGATGTCTTCAGCTCAACACATCGCCGATCGAAGGGGGGTGTGTAGGGTATCAGACCG
>NW_015547685.1:1494-11479 GCF_001515605.1 Sinocyclocheilus anshuiensis
GTGAATGCGTGTGTTCATGTGTTAGATTAGTTTATATGTCTTAGATTTATCCAATAAAGTCTTATTCATATTGAAAAGAGAAGTATCTTGTGTTTTGTGATTACAAGTTAATGTCTTAAACTGCCGATCTTGTTACTGTGCTAATAAATAGTGTTTTCACTATACTTTGGATATTAATGTCCATTGCAGAGTTGATGTTATACGGCTCGTTCAATTAATCGCTGGCCGTCTCAGTGATCAGCCGTAAAACAGTAATTCTGTCCAAATTCCCTTTAAAATCTTAAATGATTCCCTTTGAGCTAAATTGACCTGTTTCCCTTACGTTTGGGAGCATCTGGAAGCCTCTGGGCTCTGTCACGATCTCTAGCTGGAGTGCAAGCTACTCAATATCGCTTTCATAATCGCAGGTGTTGGTGAACAACGGCTCTACGTAGTAAATGCCACTCCATCTGAACGCACGTGATGGAGATTTACTATTAATCACAGAACCGGCTTTACTCACGAGATGTGCTTGACAATCGCATGCGATTTATCGTGCAACCCTAATGATGAGTCCAGGCAAAGGATTATGGGGAATGTAGTCTGTGAGCATGGCAAGAGTCAGGGGTGGAGTGCCCTCTGGTTGAGTTCACCTAACCTCTGGAAGTTTTGTTTTTTTCAGAACTCCATGATGCAACACACACACACACACACACACACACACACACACACACACACACAAAAACACACTCACAATGTATGAAAGACTGGCTCATCTTTATGGTGCTCTGAGTGACTCAATGATCTGAAAAAAAAAGTCGGTCACTAAGAAATAATTAAGGTCATTAAACATTTTCACTTCACCCAGTAGCTAAAAGTTTATCTGCCAATAGATGAAGTACCTAGTGCATATCTCAGTGTACTCAATGACATCATGGGAGTCTGCGGAGCGTGAACGAGTAATTAGTGTGTTCTGTGTATAATTGTGTGGTTGAGGATACTAGATGAGCACATACAGACCTCCCTGCTAATCTAGTGGTGCTAATTCACGACGGCTGCTATGTAATCAAGTTGCTCCCACGTGGGTATACTAAATCTAGCCCTTAATCATTGCCCTTAATAAAGGATGCAAATTCAATTAACTACCTCAATGATTGCATTGAATCATAAAAAACATAAAAAATGAACGCTAACTAAATGGAAAGTTAATTTAGGATACAAACACCAATGCTGTGGAATGGATTCATGATTGAGAGGAAAATATACATGAAGTTAAGACATAAGAGAAAAATAAAAAAGAGGTAGAAAGAATTAAAAATGAAATGATTGAAATAGCATCTAAATGCCAATGCAAGATAGTTAATCTTGCCTTATTTGCACTGATTATTGATCATAAATATATTGATCAAAATATGTAAACATCATCACATAAAGTGTTTTGAAACAAGTTTATCGCTCTTACTATAGAAAAATAAAATTAAAAGTTTGTTCTGTAATCTAACAACATTTAGTCACAGAGACTTGCAAAGTGCAAACTGTCTACATTGTGTCTATCTAAAAATTAAACTAGTGTTAAACCATTTGCAGTCTAAAATAACAAAATTTTCCTGTTTTAATAAATTGTAAAATATAATTTACTTTATAATTTAATTTAGTGATAGTAAAGCTGTGTTTTCAGCATCATTATTCCAGTCTTCAGTGGTTCAATGGTTCTTATATGTTGATTTGGTAATCACAAAGTGTGGTATTATCAATATTTATCAATTATCAATGAAACATGATACATTTTTTTCTATCGTGATTCTATGATAAATAGGAATCTGTGGATTTTAGGATGAATAGAAAGTTCAAAAGAATAGCATTTGTTAGAAATAGAAATCTTCTGTAACATTTTAAATGTCTTTACTATCACTTTTCATCCATTTATTGCATCCTTGCTGAATAAAAGTATTCATTTCTTTTGAACATTTGAAGAATAGTCAAACATAGTGCACAATGTAGTGATAATTATACAAGTGATGGAATCATAAAGTGGCATGTGGTTTTTGCTGTGGTAGCAGCAGTGTGGTAAGAATACCTGAGGTATTAAAGTTCAGGTAACAGTTATTGTTGTAGTAATTTACTGATACAGTATAGTATAAAGAAATATTAATAAAACATTTAATTGTACATATATTGATAAAGATGGAGTTGTGGTGCCAAATACTTGTGGTAGTGCAAATGTTTCTCTAGTTACCGCATGTAGTCCAACAGTCTAGTGTTTCTCCTTGAGGTGGAAGGTGTCAAGGAATTGAAAAGCCTGCCAGCCATATTTTGGAAATTCCCCAGACGTTGTATGATAAAGTTTCTGAGTTGTTCATACTAAGAAAATAGACTTACAACAGTTACCTGAATTTCTATGAACATGATTCCACTTTCATTCTGCTTCAAGTCAAGTCAAGTCACCTTTATTTATATAGCACTTTTAACAATACAGATTGTGTCAAAGCAACTGAACAGCATTAATTAGGAAAATAGTGTGTCAATAATGCAAAATGACAATAGTAAACACTAATTTTTCAGTTAAAGGCAGTTCATCATTGAATTCAGTGATGTCATCATCCAGCTCAGTTCAGTTTAAATAGTATCTTTGCAATCAAGTCAACGATATCACTGGAAATGAAGTGTCCCCAACTAAGCAAGCCAGAGGCGACAGCGGCAAGGAACCAAAACTCCATCGGTGACAGAATGGAGAAAAAAACTTGGGAGAAACCAGGCTCAGTCGGGGGGCCAGTTCTCCTCTGGCCAGACAAAACCAGCAGTTCAATTTCAGGCTGCAGCAAAGTCACATTGTGCAGAGGACACATCTGGTTCCTGTGGTCTTGTCCCGGTGGTCGTCTGAGACAAGGTCTTTACAGGGGATCTGTATCTGGGGCTCATCTAGTTGTCCTGGTCTCCGCTGTCTTTCAGGGCTGTAGAGGTCCTTTCTAGGTGCTGATCCACCATCTGGTCTGAATACGTACTGGATCCGGGTGACTGCAGTGACCATCTGATCTGGATACAGACTGGATCTGGTGGCAACGGTGACCTCGGAATAAGAGAGAAACAGAAATATTTTAGAAATAATATAGTTTAGAAATAAAGCACAAAACCTTTTTTTATATGTATTTACTGGCTTTTATTTTAGACCATGAATCAGTCATTCAGGCTGTTAGACTGTTAACTGAAAGAGCAAATAAATTATTCAACTATTAAATTAAAGGAATAGTTCACCTGAAAATGAAAATTTGCTGCAAATGTACTCACCCTCAGGCTGTCTACAAATGCTAGAAACGTGGCTTTCTAAGGAAAGATTGCTATCAAATATTGCTTCCTTAAATTCGAATTACAATTCTGCATCCTGTTTGCTTCCAGATTAATTCTGAATAGAGAACAACAATGATCTGCCAGAAGCTCTGAACTTGGAGGAGGATCAACGTTTAGTTGTTACGGGGCGAACGAGATGTGAGACGTGTGGATCCATGTGCAAGGCTTTATTTACAAAGGCGTGGTCAATAAACAGGCAAGGGTCAGATAACACAGGTATATCACAGGCAGGACAAAGAATATTCCTAGGGCTAGCGTGGGTCTTCGATCGGCGAACAGTATCCAGAGGTCTTGACAAGAGGGGTAATCCAATAACACGAGCAATAGTCCAGGTGAGGTGCAAACACAGTCCGAAACAGCAAGACAAAGGGGTAATCCAAGAAACACAGGCAGAAGGTCAGGAAACAGACAACAAGGCAACACAAAGTGGCTAGACTTAGACTAGAAATAGAACTGGGAACAAGGACCAGGCACTAGGAATAGCTCTGTAATGTAGCTATCGCTAGAAGAGTGATATGCGCTAAACAACACTCGGCAGTTTGAGAAGGATCTGAGTGAGTGTTATATAGTGTGTGTGTGTGATTGGTTACAGCTGTGTGCAATCAGTGCAATGGATGATGGGAAATGAAGTCCAGGATATAGTGTAACAGTCCATGTAGTGAGTGGGTGACCTCTGGTGGTGAGTGAACGAAAGTTCATAGACCGGATTCGTGACAGGAGTAAAGAGCCTTGCTAAAGGACACACCTTAACAAAAGCAAAAAGACCGCTAACACTAGCTTGCTCTATTCTTTTTCTATTCTATCTTTTGAATTTTATTAATTATATTATTTAAAAAAAAAACTTGCTACGTGTACTGCGTTAAGCAAGTCCCATACAGTACAAGACAAGTAAGTTAATTCAGTAAAATAAATCCAAACAACCCAAATAATTGTCTATTTTAGATATTTCAGATAAAATATTTCAGATAATATATATATATATATATATATATATATATATATACAGAGAAAATCTATATTTATGAACTATATAAACTTGTATATCATTGTTCTTTTGTTGATTTTTGATTGCTTCCATTGTCCTCATTTGTAAGTCGCTTTGGATAAAAGCATCTGCTAAATTACTAAATGTAAATATAACGCAGGAGTCAACAGTCTGGTTTAGGTTGGCATACATCCTAGACTGTTTTTTCAGTCCATCCCAAATGACTGGAAAGAGTTCTATGTGATTGTCCCCAGCTGAAACGGACCACTCAAGCGTGGCATTGAAAGAGTCAGGCTGGGATTGATAGGAGTTTACCTGACATGAAAGCCTGTCTCTCTGCCCTTACTCAAACCCATTTTCCCACACTGAGCCTTCACCACATGTTCTAATGGAGATGACAACCAGCCTGCTCAGCATGCCAGTCTCACTGTAGAGTAACAGCTGGGCCACCGGGCTCAACGGAAGAACATACTTCAATAGCTGCTCCTACCTCATGCTGAGTTTAATATACTACTTTATCATGCAGCCAACACCTTTGAATGATGGCACACTTTAGCAAGGTGTTTAGATATACAGTAGGATTTTGGAAGTTGAGGCAGAATATGTTGCTTGGTTGGTTGTTGGTTAGTTCCTCCTCATCTGTGTATTTAGCTTTTGGTTAAATGTAATCTGTCAATGATTTGATTCACAGTATGCAAATATGATGGATTTGTGTAATCTTTACTTATCATCAAACCCCACTGAAGATCATTAAGGACATCCAGTGTAATGTATTTCGACACCATTTGGGTAAATCTGTCGATACAGACACGAAAAGCACCATTGATTCATAAAATAGGTATTGCTACTGTAGCACTCTTTGCAGGTTTTGTAAGGATATCCATTTGTTTGTTAAAAAAAAAAAAAGAGAAACTAATACAGGAAATGGTAATACAACATCACTAAATAGCTGACACTATCATCTGAAAAAATACAAAACGTTTGAGATATAAATGCAAATCAGTTTGTTGTTCTTACACCAAACCCTTGGCCCCTCAGCTCTTTGATGGCTTATTGCTTGCAGGAACACTAGAGTCATAATGAAGTCAGTGTCAGGTAAGGCAGGGTGGGAGATTTGCCTAAGCCACCAAACAAGAGTGCTAATTAAAGTTACTGTCAGTTTCGTTCAAGCACTTTCTGCTTTGGAACCAGAGAGGCTTCTCAACGAAAATAGAGCCGCGGTTAATTCTTACACATCCTGACAGCTAATTATAAATAAAATATAATGTTCAAAGAGTACTAATAACAAGATTTGAATATCTTTATATTCAAAGCCAAATTAGTAATGAGCTTTATGCTAACTGCAAAGAAATTAGTCATTTCTGCTGAGGGAAAAATTATGTTATGCATATTTGAAATGGTTTAACTTATACGAGAGCTAAAGAACATGCTGTAGTCAACAAACAACCTCACCAAACTTAAAACAATTGTTCATGATATTTTCATGTCATTCTAAGCCAAAATTACTTTCTTTCTTCTGTGGAACACATTTTTTTTCTTAATTACTGACTGTTGAAGAACTTACTGCATGGTCTTTTCCATGTAATAAAATGTTACTGGTGTGGTACCTTTTCAAAAGGTACTTTTTGTATCTTTTAGGTATTAATATGTACACTTTTGGTACTAATATGTACCATTAAGATACCATTATGGACTCTTTAGGTACAAAGGTATATCTTTTAACCGCCCCAGTGACAGCTGAATCTGGGTTAGTTCACTTAAAGAAAACTTACAAGTAGTATGAGAGCATCCTTCAAAGTGTACTTTCATAAACTAAAAAGTAGGCTAGATGCATATAGCTAAACTACACCTATGTTTTCCTTTGTAGTTAGAGTGTTGTTGCAATACAAAATAAAAAATGTATTTGTAAACTAGTTGTATACTCAAACTTTACAATTGTTACACTTAAACGTGGGCCAATTTAGTCCTAAGAGACTGCTAAAGTAGTACACTTACAAGTATACAACTAGTACATTGATTTTAATATATACTTACTACATCAAGTATATCTGGAAGTATACATATGTAATCAGACTTCACTGCTTTTACATTTAAAGTTTAATTTGATAAACTACTGAAATAATACACTTACAAGTATATGACTAGTACATTGATTTTAGAATACTTACTACATAAAGTATACTTGGAAGTATACATATGCACTCAAACTTTACACTATTACTACTAGTATATTGATTTTAGAATACATACTAAATTTTTTAGTATGCATAATACATAATATCTATTTCTATTTAAACGTCTCCACACTGTTTCAAACTGACATTTGTTCTTTCTGATGACAGCTGATGTAAGTTGTGACAGATCTACGCACAACAGAGGTGTCACAACCTTGCGGCTCCCTGTGAGCTCCCAGTGTCCCAGACAGATGCCACCATGCACTTATCATTCCCCCTGGCCTGGAGCTCATGAATGAGACAGTGCTGTCACAGCGGTACGATCCAGTGTTAACTGGGCAGGAGAATAGGATACTGACGGAGAACGATGGGAAGTGAAGACTGCATCACGACAAGTTTGACTGCCGTGCGAGCGGACTAAAGAAGGTTGAATCTGTGGGGTTTGAATGCTGGCACAGCAAGTAACCACGATGAAGTGGAACCGCTTGAGTCTCTGGGGCATTTCTGCTCTTCTTTTGATCTTCCTCTGGTTTGCAAGGTTCCCTGCTCATTTGAACGCACCACCAACATCATCCATTTTTTAAAATACTTCCTTGATTACTGGATATTTTGGTTACCTGTGATGAGTAGGGTCCAAGTAACTTAGATGACAAGGAAAACAGCTTTGATAAGATGAGCAATTTGGCACGTTATCTCATTCATGAACAATTAGGTTACTTATTAGTTACTTGACTTAGGACAAAAAGACAAATCAAGAAAGTTTTTTTTCCTGTCTTGGAATAACCCTGCACATCTGAACATCTGAGCATTTGTGGTTAAAAAGTATATACATATTATCATTTTTTTTAGAAAATGGCAGATGATTTAGCTAGATAAGACCCTTATTCCTCGGCTGGGATTGTATAGAGCCATTTGAAGCTGTACTGAAACTGCAATTTGGACGTTCAACCCGTTGAGCACCATTAAAGTCCATTATATGGAGAAAAATCCTGGAATGTTTTCCTCAAAAACCTTAATTTCTTTGCGACTGAAGAAAGAAAGACATGAAAATCTTGGATGACAAGTGGGTGAGTAAATTATCAGGAAATTTTTATTCTGGAAATAAACTAATCATTCAAGTACTCCAGACCAAATAAGACACTGAGACATTTTACAAAATATCTTCTTTTCATTTCCACAGAAGAAGGAAAGTCATACAGTTTTGGAATCACATGAGGGTAAGTAAATGATGACAATTTTTTATTTTTTTTGTATTGAATATCCCTTTAAACAACTTCAATGTAGATAAGTCTGCCCATGAAATCTGAAGGACATACGCTATGGCTCTTTGGTCTGAAAATATCCAACAAAGTCTGTTTATACTGTATGGATAAGGCTTTCACTTAAGCTTCTTCCTTTCACATTGAATAGTTTTTGTCCTTTTATGGCTGAAATTTGATGTTTGTTATCTGTGCTCTAAAACTTGACACATTTCATAACATGGTGCAATTCAAGACTAGACAAACATGCTAGATAAACATTCAAGAACAGGTCTACTGGCATAGTCTTTAAGCAAATTTCATCAACAGATAAAAGTGGCTTTAAAATAACGCAAATATTCACAACGTTGCGTAATTGTATATTACCAACAAAGTCATATTAATGTCAAATTTTAAATACATCACCCTGTAGCTAGTGGAATGACTCAAGTGACTGTGAGGAACACAGAGTAAACTTAACAATACTGTTAAGACTACAAAGGTCAACAGACTTTGTCTTATTAGCTATATGACGCAAAATAAACAATATAAAAATGTAAATAAATAAATAAGTAAAAGGCACGTCAGATAAGCTAACCCAATTACCACTTGTTTCTGTATTCACTTTGACAAGTTTGGCACAGACCATGTGCAAGCTAATTAAACGTTCAGTGGAGAGTGTTTTAGTCTGGACTTCTGCATTCAAACAATTCCCTGTAAAACACACACACACACACACACAGTTTTGTTTTTATGGTTTATGGGGACTCTCCATAGGCGTAATGGTTTTTATACTGTACAAAAACAACACACAAAGAAAAAGAAAAAAATAATTAAAATAAAAGCTTCACTTGCTAATTAACAACCAACTGCACACTTTATTATTATTTTTTTTATTATTATTTTTAATCTTAGCAAATCATTTAGCTGCCACAAATTGGCATTACTAAAGCATCAAACAATGTCTATCTCGTTTATTTATTTTGTTGTTGTTTCCCATTTGATAGGTCGAACTTTGCCACCCAGGACTGTCTAGATGTTTACTCATGTTTACTATAGCTCACAAGCAATCTGGTCCAGGCGTAGTACTATCAACTCTGACTGATGTGATGTCAGCCTTCTATAGAGCCTTCCATCCTCTGAGAGTGGAAGGAGGTGAACTGTACTTGGTTGAAGGCTGATGAGGCCACAACCACAGGCTATCAGTCTCACAGCTGGCATGTCAGGACAATCTGAAGCAGGCGTTTGAGGAAGAACAGCCTTTTTCTCAGGACCCGGTCGGTCACAGTGGAGTCAGTCAAGAGGCCAGTGGGTAATTTGGAGTGAGAGTAAACTGTCACAGTTACATTAAAATCCAGACAACATGGCAGTTAATGTGAGCATGTGTCTTATTTCAGTCTTTTTGGCTTCTTTGCGAGTGAATTCTGTTGACTGGATTGTGACAGAAAAATTAAATAATTACATTATTAAAGATGCAGTATGTAATATTTACAGGTAGCAGTTGAAAGGGGTACTGCAGTCCAAATTCAAAACACTGAAGAGCATTGTTTCTTCCGTCCCCTCCTCCTCAGACTCAATGCTCAACTGGGTTGCCAGATTGAAGACCTGCAACAGGAATGAACACAACTGACAATGGAAGGCGACGTGCCTTAAACGGTAAGTTGATAAGTTGATTTATCCTTGTTTTAATATTCCTCTGGTCATAGAGCTTTTTAGATGAATGCTGAGGCTTTTTAGTTCAGGTAGAATCTGGGATCACTGACCCAGTTTGTTTGCTGGCTTCCATGGCTGCAGTACGCTGTGTTTTGCACCAACTGGCAACCCGAGGTGGAATCAAACAGATCAAAACAAAAAGAAATTCTGACACAGAACACACATAAAATAACTGGCTGTAGCATTGTTTTTAGGAGAGATAAGCATGTGAACTTATCATGCTTCCTAAATTTCAGCAAACATATGATGGTATTTTTATGCTTTACTGTAGTACAGTCAAATGAATGAATGAATGAATGAATGAATAAATAAATAAATAAATAAATACAGCACATTTAATTATTACATTTGAAAAAGTTATTTTTGATTTTTTTTTAATCTTCTATTAAAATGTTAATCTTATGAATGTAATTTTATTCTATATGACTGCTTTATAGTAAGACAAACCAACTAACACCACAAATTAAATAAATAAATAAGTACATACATATTACAAAATTAGATTAAATTGAATGGATCTCCTATAAAACACACACACACACACACACACA
>NW_015547685.1:11698-15924 GCF_001515605.1 Sinocyclocheilus anshuiensis
AAATATATATATATATATATATATATATTGTATTTAATACAAAAACATAACCCTGTGATGCATCATATAAAACAAGATCTGCCAAACAGCCACACCAGGTTGAGACTACTGCAATTTTACAAAACATTATCAGTCAACAGGATATTAAAGTGGTATTCTTGCACAAACACACCGTATGGGGAAAAAAAAGCCAATTACTGTAAATGCATTCCACTTGGCAGATGCCCTAAAGGCTAAACCTAAACCTTTTAAAAATGCTGGGAAATGTGGCTGTTTACTGTTACAGTGCTTTAAAAAAAAAATACTTGACTCTATGCCAGCACACCTGCCAATATTTGTTAGTGTGAGGTTTTATATGAGAGCTCTCTGAGAAATGTTCCCAGGGGTGGGAGCCAAAATAATGAAGGTTTTAATGTCCTCCCTCTGATCAGCTTGATCAGTGGTTGCCCTACAGCAACCTCACAACATTATCCGTGAATTAAATATTATTGTCTCATTTTTTAAAAAATCCAGTCTTTTTCCATGGTGCCAAAAGTTTTTTTTTCATGATTGCCTTTTTTTCCAAGCTGGCCCTCACTCATTAGAGGAAAATAACATAAACTGGTTTTGCTTCAAATGCAAAAATTACAATAATCAGCCACTAATTTATGCAAGTAATTAAGTCAAATTTATATGCAAACCTTCATGTAACTTATATAAGATGCTAATAGAGTGGATGCTTAACAGATTAAACGCCCAGCAAGACACTATGGTCCCATGGCGCTTGTGATAATGGATTAAGATACACCACCCAGATGAGATCTTATGTTCTCCTCTCTCACTTTCCCTCATTCAGTGTTGCCTCATATCCAAAAGTCTTACATACAAGTAATTATTATTACTATCTATCCATCAATCCATCCATCCATCCATCCATCCATCAGCATAGTTTTAGACTTTTTATTTTTTGGCTGATCTTTTGTTACTTCTGCATCTTTGCCTGTTAATGTTTAGCTTTATATGTATCTATATATTCCATTGCCTGCCTGTTATAGTTTTTTTTTTGTATAGTGGCAAATTTAGCATTGTTACTGGAGGAACAATGATCAAAGACAAAATCCTTGTTTGAATCAACATGTAAACTGAAAAACAGTGCAGGCTTTACTTTGAAACAGTTTTTACTCAGAAATTGCTAGTAAATCTCACAAATAATTAGTAAGAAATGGAATGGTACGTAATACATTGAATTAAAAAAAAAAATTTAAAGTAGAAAAACTTAAATAGTATTTTCTTGTAAAACACTCCAATAATCTTTATGTAGAACCGTTTTTCCTTTCTTGTCCCACTAATACTGTCACATGTAAGTCTGTTTTGCTTTAGTTGTGTCTTTGCCATTTTACCAGTTTTCCCTCTGTGTTTAATTAGTTATACAGTTAACCTGTGTTCCATTAATTAAGTCATTAGTCCCTCACTTCCTTTTGTATTTATACTCCTTGTTGTGTTCAGTTTCTTGCTGGTTATAGTTTATCGACGTGCTGTGCTACGTTGGTTTCAGTTATCTCCTGTGTTCCTTGTAGATTCATTATTAAAAGACTGTTGTGCATTACTTTTCATTGTCGTGCACTTATTAAACAGCACCTCAGCATGACAAATACGCTTTTTATTGTTATTATTATTTTTTTTTTTTCAGGAAGAGCTTAAAGGGCTTCACTGCCACCCACTTGACCTGGCACGAGGTTCTGTCAACAGCCAGAGGGCTTTAAATGCAACCTTTCAAAAACAAGCCAACACAGCCAGACATGTGTGTTTGTGCCACACTGTAATGATACGCATCCAGAATGATGCATTTTAAATTGTTCAGGGATTATTTATGCATCTCCTTACATATGCAGCATCTTTAAGTCAGTGAAACATTTGAATTATGTATGGATACTTATTTTGTGTAGATATGAACAGAATAAAATTACACTTAAGATTCCTTGTATACAAGCAGGTTTATTTAACCTCTTCAAGGAACTGAGCTCTGATATTGTTCATATCACAAAGTTGTTATTTTATTTTAATTTATTACTATAAAATATTTAATTTTCTTTAATTTCTTAAAGTACCTAGGTCCTAATTCTAATTATTGGATTTGGCCTTGTCACCCATCACTCACAGGTATATAAATTCAAATGCAGCATTGACAACTTGAAAATAGAGTAGAAAGGCAGCAAAATAGCCCAAGCTAAAAAGCTTTTGCTGGTCCACATGGGAATGAGCATCATATTCCTGTACTGCTAGACATGCCTCAGTCAGCTGTAAGTAATGTTTTTGTGAAACAGAGTCATCTACAACAGCGCTAGCAAGTGCCAAAGTGGGCACAGTGTAAACATTATCTATACTCATTTGCAACACTCACTATTGAGTTACAAAATGCCTCTGGAAGAAATGTCAGCACCAAAACTGTTGATTCACCTGGGATTCTGTGGTCATGTAGCCACATACAAGCCTAAAATCATTACAGTATGTACCACGGCAAGTGTGGTCTGGAGTGCTGTAAAGCCTGCACGTTCTCTAGAGCGCTCATGCTTCACCTGGCCATCTGGCAGTTCGAGGGACTCATTTAGATTTGGCAGATGCCACAACAATTACCTGCCCATATGCATATAGTGCCAAGTTTAACATTGTTAGTGGAGGAATAATGATCAAAGTGAAAGAGTTGATTAAAGATGAACGAGTTTTTACTCAGAAATTGCTAGCAAATGTCACAAATAATTACTAAGAAATGGCAAGTTACACACTGACTTAAACATGAAATTTTGAATTAGATGTTTTTTATATTCATTCATATCCAGCTAATATATTCAAATAAGAAATTTGTAAACAAACAAATAAATAAATAAATAGCAGAGATTGCATTGAGTGATATGACAGTCACCTTGTATCTATACTCACACTCAGTGGTGTGGATACAGAATCACGCAAAAGTTTTTGATCCTCAACAACTTGAAGTTCCACTCATCACGTATGAGTATTTTAACAGGAAAATAAATACATACATACATACATAAACAAATAAATAAATAACATTTCAAATAAAATAAGCGACGGAGCAGGTGGGAGAGAAGCCCGAGGCAGAGACGGAGAGCCGATGAGCCAGGGCGACGTGGAGGATCCAGAGGCCCAAGGCGGAGCAGATGGCGAGCGAGGTGTAGGTGGGGATCTGGAAAACCGTTGTGGAGCCGGAGCAACAGAGGACCAACGTGGAGCTGGAGGGAGGGAGGAACCCAATGGAGCCGGCGAGATGGATCGACGAGGCGCAGCCAGAGAAGTGGAGTCCTGAGGCGATGGTGGGTCGACGACTGACCAAGGCAGAGCGGGAGGGACGAGGGAGCCCGGCGGAGCTGGCGGAGCAAAGATAAGGGATCCTCCAGCCACAACGCCGATGGAGATTGGCAGACCCGCGGCGAACCCACATCAGAGATCAGTGGGCTGAGGGTGAGTTGAGGGGCTGACAGGGGACAGCAGAGGCGGTGGTGAGGATTGATGAAGAGGTGGTGGGAGAGGGAGGCTGGGCTGTGTGCTCTGAGCTGTCCGGGGGTTCAGGAATGGTGTGTGCTGCCCACACACACTAGATGGCCGCTCCCAGCACTGGGAGTGCCAGATATAGGGGAACGACCTCTATGATCGTGACGGGGCAGACAGACAGTTCTGGGTAGATGGATAGTTCGGGCACGAGCTCCAGGGTCGTGATGGGACAGACAGACAGTTCAGGGCAGACAGACAGTTCGGGCACAACCTCCATTGTCGTAATGGGGCAGACAGGCAGTTCAGGGCAGACATATAGTTTGAAAATGGCCTCCTTGGCCGTAACAGGACAGACAGAGACTTCAGACAATGACGGGAAACTGGTTATTTCTGAATAAAGGGAGCCAAAGGGAAGGAGGAGCCTGACAGAGCTGGAGGGCCGGAGGGACGAGACGCAGCCAGAGGAGTGGAGTCCCGAGGCGACGGATGGTCAACGACAGACCAAGGCGGAGCTGGAGGGATGAGGGAGCCCGGCGGAGCCAGTGGACTGATGGGCCACGGCGGAGAGGAGGGAGCTAGGAGCCATGGTGGAGCCGCTGGGTCGACGGGCCGAGGCGGAGTCTGGGATTCTCCAGCCACAGGGGATCCTCCAGCCATGGTGACGATGGAGGATTGCAGACCCGCGGAGCTAGCACCTTACAGATGGTGGGCTGAGGGCGAGCAGAGGGGCTGCCAGA
>NW_015547685.1:16401-31241 GCF_001515605.1 Sinocyclocheilus anshuiensis
TATCAGCTCACCCTCAGCCACGGTGCAGGGGGCGGAGCTCCTCTCCGCGCTCTCACTGTCCGCGGCTTTCTCCCTCGCGGCAGGTGTTGTAGATGGCTCTCGCACCTGGTCTGATAATCCGAGAGGCTCTGACTCCATGGCGATCTTCAGCTCTGTCGCACTCCTTGGTGATGGCTCGTTGGTCGCTACGGACTCTGGCTCTCCGTCAGCGATGGGCTCGGGCTTGCGATCCGTGCAGCGGGGAGATGGTGGGCTGGGCTCTGGGTCTGGCTGTGTTCGGGATCGGGGGTAGACACTCTCCATAGGCTTCCCTCCAGCTCAGTCCAGAGGTGTCTGGGATGTCATTGGGGCGATAGTAATTTGCCCTGATCCAGAACAGTGAGTTCAGCGCAGCGTCGTCGAACGCCGTTAAAACGGCGAGCTAGCTGAACTCAACCTTGCGGGCTAGGGCAGTGAACTTGGCAGCGAGGGGATCCAATAGGAACTACGGAAACAAAAAAACACCGAATAAAACGAGGAAACAAAACAGAGGGGGGACACAAAGTAATACTGTTTCTTGGTCGGGTCTTCTGTCACGATACGCTGCCGGAAGGAACGAAGGAGCCGTGGATAAACTAAACTGTCATTTATTAAATCCAACATACAGGGTAAATCCACACTTGGGAGGGAAGGAAGACACACGTACACAACTGGTAGACCCGACAAACACAGACTGAACAGACTGGGGCTAAATACACAGGATAACAAGGGAACTGGGAGGAACACAGGTGAACAGAATGACTAATTAAGAGACAACGAAGACAGGGACAACCAAATAAGGGCACATGATGGAGAAACTGGGTCACGGGGAGCACATGGGGAGCAAAACACAACAAAGACAGTCCAATCCTGACAAACATTGTGGGAAAATCAAAATGTACACAGCTTCTTCTTATGCTGAACTTTGATCTTGGAAGTACTTTTCCACAACTTTTTGTATTTTCAAGATGCAGCTTTTTAAATCATTGATTATACCAACAATAAGAAATTAAGGGACAAACATTCTTTTTAAATTATATATATTAATTACTTCTTTTTTTTTTTTTACCTGAGGTTACACTAAAGGTAAGAAAAAAAAGTAGCTATAAATAAAGGTAAGCTTCAGAAATCAAAATGTTTAAAAATAAATAAATAAATAAAAAAGCAAATAAATAGCCGTTTTTTATGCACTTGACAATTTCATCTATATCCAAATTATTTCATTTTATTTAATACTGTTATGTCATAAAATGCCTTTTACATGGAAAAGATGACAAATTCTTAAGAAACTCCATGACTAAAATACTCAAGGAGAGGTTTGTCACAATATTTTGATAATAACCTTGATATGGGACAAACAAACAATTTTTTTTTATAAATAAATACTAATAATAAGGTTTAGGTTAACTTTTTTTGGTTAACAGTTTTTCAGAAATAGTCAGAATAACTAAGGTGAAGAGAAACCTCTAAACCAACATCTATTCAAATATTGGAATAGCAATGGACAAGTAGCGCAAAAGCAGGACAATCTTTTCTATCCGCCTTTTCCATTAGAGAATAAAAATTATTTTGACAAAAAAAAAAAACAGAAATCTAATTACACAGGCAAGATGGGAGTCTGAGGTATTGGCTAAGGATAAAACAAAGGGCACTGATCTCTCAGATAGTCCCAGAGGACCCTCAGGAGCAGTCACCCAGTGATGACCAACAGTGCTAACAAATGTCTCCTGTTCCCTTCTCCTTCCTTTGTTCCTAAACAAACAGCACCTCTCTGACAGTGGTCAGGGAAGTGTTTAGTCTGCTAATGTACAGGGAAACAGAAGAATTGATGGCAGACAGTGCTTCTATTGTCCCACTAGTTACTGTGGGAACAGATCCCACTCTCTAACCTGGATTGAGCGATCCAGGGCAGAAGAAAGTTATAAAAAAATAGAAGAAAAAAAACAGGAAAACTATACAGCTGCATCTGCTGCATTCAATTTTCTAGGGAGCACTGCTGAAAGAGAAGATGAAAGAGCTGACCACAAACAATGTGTAGCTTTGCCTTTAGCAATGCCAATGGCACCTACCAAACTGAAAAAAAGCTTTTCAACGTTGGTGGATTTGCCTCTAGTTAAAGAAAAGTGTGTTGTAGATTCACAAGACGCACTTTGACAGACAGACTGCTGAACAACCAAGCAAAGTATCAGAAAACTCAAAATGTACCAAAAAAAAAAAGTTATTTATGAAGTTATAAAATATAGCAGTGTACATTTGCCCCACTGAGAAATGTACAACAGCACACGCATCAGAAATCATTCAAATCTGTAATTTTATGACAAGAAAGCTATTTTGGGAGAATTTCCACTCTATGAAAAATTGTGTCAGTGAAAAAACTTCAAAGGTTCACTAGTGATGGTTATGTTTAGAGGTGCACCTTCATGTTTATATTTTTTCCTAAAACTCTCAATTTTCATATTAAAATTGCCACCTTGCAAGAAATGATTCCCTAGAGTGGAGAATCATTCCAATCTGCCATTTTAGGACAAGAAAGATATTTTAGGTCAATTTCCACTCCTAAACATAAACTGTGACTGGTGTGTAAGCAGATAAATGTACGAATAGAAGCAAAAATGTACGAATAAAATTGTACAAATTCTACAAATTAGCCACTTTTTTTTTTCTAAAATGTAAAATAGATGAGAATTGATATGAGATCATGCTGAACCATATAATAAATTATACTAGACATTGACTGGGTTTGATGTATCTGCATTTGCTTTGCTTTGATTTATCAGCATTTGTCTTGAACAAACTGCATGTATTCCCAGCTTGCGGTGTGACCTGACGTTGAAATGTGGTTGAAATAATTTCAGTTATTGTTTCCAAGTTGGTTAAAAAAAAAAAAAAAAAAGTTGAAACAAAGTTTAGTGCTAAATGGTTGTAAAAATGTTATTAAAATACTAATAAATCAACACTGAAATTTTAACAAGACAAAGATGTTGAAACAGCATTGCAATAATAATGCAATTGCAAATTCTAAGCAAGGTTCAACCTTGATCACTGATTCCTTGATCCTGTGAATAAAAATTTAAATGCTGCCTGGGTTTTTATTGCATGAATAAAGAACAATACTGTATATATATATATATATATATATATATATATATATAGTAAGAAAAATACATATTGGTAACACTTTGCAATAAGGTTATTTGGTTAACATTAATCGCACGCATTAGGTATAATAAACAAACAATGAACAAGCATTTATTAATCTAAGATGATGTTCAATTGTACAAACATTAATTCATTTTGTGAATTAACATTCACGTAGATTAATAAATGGTATAAGCATAATAAACATAATTTTAAAATATTATATAATATAAACAACAAATGTAAAATAAGCATTAAAAAGCGTTTTACTTTCATATATATATATATATATATATATATATATAGTAAGTAAAATACATAAAAAGTAAGTCACCTTTAAACTAGCAAAATAATAAAGTGAACATTATAGTTACCTACACAACGTGTACCTATATGAATGAAACACGTCATCAGATTTTAATTGAAAGGATTAATTATTGCCACTTTCCTTAGACGCCAGTGTATTTAAGAAAATCACAAACATCAGTGTGTATTTAACAAAATCTTTTTTGCTGGTAATCTGAAACCGTTGTGATATATGTGATATATGGTCCTTCAGATCTTTGCAGGGGGGCTTCAGAACATCATGGAGGGGGCTAAGGGGGCTTCGTAGTCTAGCCAGACCTAGCCGGGGTCTGGAACTGGACCACTGTCCGGCATTTGAATATGCCTGGTCTAGAATAAATAACAAATGCAATATAAAACAAAGTCATAATGCCTTGTTTTTCTTTGCCTTATTCATAAAAGATTTCTCATTTTCCAATATTTCGATTTCAGTTGGGTAAAGGAAAGAGAAATGTGCATGTCTAAGAACAAAGGCACAAAGTCATGACATCACAGAACACATCAAAACAATGTAACTTGATTAAATAATTAAAAGGTATTCCTTAGCCAGCCTGAGCATGCCGCTGTGAGGAACATCCTGTGAGCTGATAAGGATCCACCACATGTTTCCTTTTGATGTTGATGGAACTTGATATGCTGTATGCTTTTGTTGACACTGATGACACTGAGCAGGATCCTTCCACCCAACCATATGGATCCAGTCAGAAGTCTGTCCTCCTGTTTCTGATGAGGACATCGAGTAAAATCAGCTTCAATGAACAGGAGCAAAAAAACCCATGTGAGTAGAGATTAATGAGCAGTGTTTTAATTGTCTTATACACACAGTATTTATGGAAATAGCAGCCTTATTCTAAAACATAATTATTTTTTGAGAATAGAGATATATCTATATGTTCAGTATTAAAGGTGCAGTTAGTGATTTTTGAGTAAGACTGTTGATATTTGAAATCGACAGACAAACAAACAAAAAAGACCCAAAAGAAACATACGCCTCCCTTCACTGCTCCGCCCCCAAATTCACAAACACACTATTCAACACAGGCAATGACAAACAGCTGGTACATCAGACAACTTATACAATATAATATGAAGCCAAGTCAAGTCACCTTTATTTATTAAATAGCGCTTTATACAATACTGATTGTGTCTAAGCAGCTTTACAGTGTCAAACAGGAAAATAGTTTGTCAATAATGCAAGAGGACAATAACAAAGAGTAATTTTTCCAGCTAAAGTCAGTTCATTGATGATTCAGTGAGGTCATCAACCAGTTCAGCTCTCTTCCAATAATATCTGCAATCAGTCAAGCGTCCTCAACTAAGCAAGCCAATTGATAGTTTTCACGTGACGTCACACCCTTACAGGAACGCCCACATGGAAGGCAAAACATGGCTTTCCTCCACTGACCGCCAGTTATTTTTATGAGGTTTGCATTAAAGGGGTCATATGATGTTGCTAAAAAGAACATTATTTTGTGTATTTGGTGTAATGAAATGTGCTTAAGTAGTTTCGCTTTCACAACGAAACACACGGTGGACTAGAGTGAGCGGTGGCGGGCTTGAGTGAGCAGAGGTGGGCGGGCTTGAGAAGGGCGCGGCCGGCGGATTCGACAAAGGAATGGCCGGTGGGCTTGTGATGATGCATACGTTGTACAGGCAAGCAGATGAACCAAGAATATAAAAGCAATGTGCAATGTTTAATATGAAAAGTTTTACCATAGAAAACCATTATAAAGAAGACGCTTAACCATTTAGCGCATTCCGTTCATATTCCGGGCTCATTTGCTTGCCTGCATAAAGCATGCATCGTCAATAAGGTGTGTTCTGAATTTGTTCTTTTAATATCACTGTTTTAAAGGCACTTTAAGTGTTTTCACATTAAATGTTTTAGAATGTCCCGCTGTTTTTAGTTTTTGAAATATTTTTTTTGATTTATATGGATTGCCAATGGCCAAAACTTGCATTTTGTTCATATATCTTTGTTTTATTCTTTTGAGAGGTGATCTAAATATTTTTGGATTGGAACAGATAGAAAATTGACAGGCTTGTGCTGCAGTTCTATGGATGTTTTGCTCGCCAGGTCTTCGGCCCAGTCACTTGACTGAAAACTATGAATGGCGACAGTGGCAAGGAACCAAAACTCCATCCAAGCAGCCTAACAATCCTTTAACGGGTTAGAATTATAGAAATGTGATAGTGTATTATGTGTATGCCAGGTTAAAGAGATGGGTCTTTAATCAGTAAATCTGTTTTTGGTAACACTTTCTATGAAGCCCGTATTTATAATGCATTACAAGGGTATTCTTAAGGCATTATAATGAATGCATAATGCATTATAAAAAACCTTATAATATGTTGTATCATCTCATAAATAATCACAACAACAATTATAATACATCGTAATACTTACGCATTAGTGGTTATAACGTTTAAGATTATGATTATTTATAACACACAATTAATACCATATTAAATCCACTTAATTTATAATGGAATATCTCATATTGTGACATTGTTTATTTAAGATCTGCACTACATCTTCTGAGTGGTTAGGAGTGGTTGAATGTTTTTGAGTGTTTCCTGTGAGGTTAATGTTAATTTTGCTGTGAGCAAGTTTAAGATTAGTTGTAATTCTTTCAAATGAAAATTTTTTTTTTTGATATTACATTACCTTTTATTTTGATGGTCCCCTTAGTCTATTGACTATAGGCAACTTTGCAACTACGTGCCAACTATCTCTCATTTAGAGTATTAGAAGACTTAGGTTAAGGTTAGGGTTGGTATAGAATAAGTTGACGTACTTGCAAAATTGCTTATAGTCAGTAGAATGTCTGTTGGGGGACCATCAAAATAAAGCGTTATTAAGAGACATACTACTAATACGCCAATGACTGCTAGTTGACATGTAGTTGCAAAGTTACTTATCAACAGTTGTCTAAATGGTACCATCAACATAACCACACTGATATTACAATAAAAACAGTTCAAAGCAAATGTGTACACATTCATCTGATCTGATATCTCATTTTATGGCTGTTTGAGGAAAAATATATTATTATTATTATTATTTATAAGTGGTCTTGTGTCTGCTTTAAGTAAAGTGAATTTACTTTACTTAAAGCAGACAAAGACCACTTAAATTATAAAGCCTTTTGGGTGTTTTCATGAAGACTTTGTATTTGTCATTTTACAGTAAAAACACTAATAAGATGTACTAAGTTATTGTGCATATCTTAAACAATGGCAAGATATGAGACTTATAATACGTTATAACTATTGGAAATATAATTCATTGTAACTTAAGTTGATGCAATATGTTCATTGTATGTTATATATCATCATACTCTTAAAAGCTATAACCACACATAAGTATTATAATACATTAAAAATGTTCTTGTGATTATTTATGAGATGATACAACATATTATAATTTTTTTTTTTTTTTTTGTAATGCATTATTCATTCATTATAATGCCTTAAGAATACCTTTATAATGTATTATAAATACAGGCTTCATAGAAAGTGTTACCTTATTTTTCAGCACACACAGAACAGGCAGCTAGCAAATACCTACAAAATTGTCTGATGTTGTTTCACTTACTTAAGCTGGCATGAAATGAAAATTCACCTTATCTATTTTCAAAATGCATGTTATAGGTATTATTATAAATTATTATTTCAAGCATTTTTTTTTTTTTTTATTTATTTTATTTTTGGGACCTCATAATTTTTTATAAAAATGTTATAACTGGATTTTCCAGTGAAATGGCAGACTTCTCTCTGATGACATATGCAAGAATTCAATCATTTAGTCCACTTAAACCCACCCCTGCAAGCTCACATTCATCTACCTCCACTTTTGAGTGAGATGTTGAGTTGTTTTTTTAACCATAAAATGAAAGTCAGTAGGGTCAAGTATTGTTTTGGACTCTATTGACTTTCAATACATAGACAAAAACAACTGAAACATTCTTCAAAATACTTTTCTAAACCTTTAAAGTAAGCATGACATTTCTAAATCTATTTTCTAAATGCATGTTATATATGTTTATTTTTGTTGTTATTGTTGTTTCTTCTCTCTGGTGACATATGCAGGACTTCTGTAATAATTTATTCCGCTTGAACCCCACCCCTTTCTTACAATCAACTACAAGCTTGCATTCAGATCTGCCCCTATCCAACCAATAACCCATGCATAGAACCAAGATCCTTCCCTACATTTTATCCTTGTGGGAGATGGATGTCACAATACAGAAGAAAAGCTCTGAGGCTACTTTTTCGCTAGCCCCAAACCCATTTCACATACTGTAACTCCAGCATCTTGCAAGCATTTGAATCCAAACCTTGTGAGAGCTTACGCAGCCACAAGGCATGCTGGGTAATGTCCGGGTAATGCCACTAATGTTAGTTTGGTTAAAAATGGCTAACACAAAGTAGTTTACGCTGTTGGCATCCATGTTTCTTGCGGTGAAATGTTAAAATGTTGCTATGGCTATTTTAACAGTGAGCAACAACTCTATTCTGTACAAACATGGAATGATATTTAGGAGATTTCCTACACCAATAAATTGCTCTATTGTCTGTCCCAAAACTACAGTATGCCTATAACTCATATGATTCATTTACTTCTGAAGCTCTTGCAGCATGTGCAGTGTTCATATTTTAGTGTTAGTTTGTGTGGTTAAAGCAGAGCATGTATAGTCTTTAATTTGAAATGGGTGAGCCCAGAGAAAAATGCTTACATATTTTCGTTTAAACCACACTTCACTGTTATATTTTGCCATACAGCTGCAACGGAGCAAAACCAACTACCAAACTATTAGAGGGTTTGTTAACTCTCAGAAAACCTAAAAGCTTTTGAAATAGTTTTTGTTTGTTTGAATTGTAGAGACTGAAGGATACACTGCCTTCATTGAAATGTCAGGAAGCAGCCACACACTTCAAATGGACTCCGACATCTCTTCAAGGAGAGGTTTTCCGTGTCAGCACAATCTGATTGCTCACTCCACTTGATTCTGTGACTTCATTTCTAAGCTTAATAAGAACATGATGTTAATCCAGTGACTTGATCGAGTTCGACGGCCTTTATTGATCACAAAAGCCCATAACGTCTGCCTTTTACGCTGACAAAGCTACCAAGCTATGCATTTACTCTCTTCCTCTCTGATATTCCAAAATGGACAATAAAAGTTTCCATTTTGTAGGATCAGGCTATTTTAATGGTCTAAAGCTATATGCATACAGTAATTCTCAATTAGCTGTAGACCAGTGACCTTAACCCCTAGTAAGCATTCCATCATTGCACATGGCTGCCGATAACTGGTGGCTTACATCACCCATTAATGCCTATCCATCAATGTCTTTTATGTTGTCTCTTTACTCTTGGCGAGGACTCAAACTGATTAAACATTCAAATCTAGAAGCACCACGGTGCCAAATACATAAATATGTGCCTCACTCAGAGGGGTAACTGAAGTATTAGACATTTAGAATAATGAAATGTCACCATACATGCATTGGCACTAACAGCAGACCCATTTGCCTAATTAAACACTGAGGACATCATCGGATCCCTTGTTATAGACAATGGACCTTTTTCAAATTTCTGGATTTCTCAGCAGCAGAAGTCATCATAGTTGGGTAAACTTCTATAGCAGTGAATGGGGGACTACCACAAATACATTTTTTTTGCATTCCCTTTTGCTCAAATAGCAAATGAAAAAGTCCATGATAGTGTTTTCATAACTTAAAAAAAGGGGGGAATAGAGAGAGACTGATAACAGCAGTCAGTAGAGAGAACGATGTCAAATTTACCATCACTAGTTAAGGTTTTTTTTTTGTTTGTTTTTTTTTTGATGCAAAGGTAATTAATATAATACAAAGTATAGTGTTATAAATGTACATACTTTTTTTTTTTTTTTTAAATGAAGATACAAAAAACTTTGGAGCGGGGCTGGCTCCAGGCATGGACAGGGTTGGGCTAAGCCCACCCAAATGACAGTCTTGCCCACCCATTCAGAATTGGATAACGATTGCGTTATTTTGGTAACACTTTAGAATAATGGTCCATAGTTAACAAGTAACTATGCAGGAAGTAATAGGTAGTACTACATTAACACTTAACTTAATACTATTAACTAATGCAGAAATATTTGCGCGCTATCACGGGGAGATTGCAAGTTACGGGGAGTTTAATAGGCTACATGAATATGTTTCATATAGCCGACTGAAATTACCTGAGCAATTTTAATGTTCTAAAAAACCTGCTCATTCAATAACGTGCATGGACGGGGCAAGAGCATATATGAGCATCTAAAATGCATGTAGGCTATACAGATCAGTTGAAAGTCTACCCATTTTGGATTGCTGTTAATGCTGCATGTAAGAATGAAACGTCTCGGTTACGTATGGTAACCCTCGTTCCCTGAAGGAGGGAACGGGGACCTCCCGTCGGATCGTTTAGTTTACACTCGAAGTAGATTGGTCTCTGTAAGCGAGATCCCAATTCGTCGGTCATCCGACGTGACGTCGGTAGTGACCGACTGAAAGGGAACTGAAAGTAAAGAGCTTGTGCGGTGAAAGCTGCGTTCGTTGTAACAGTCGGCTGTAGAAACGTAGCGTTCCCCGACATAAACGACCGACAATATCCAGTAATGCAAACTATTAGAATTTTTTTTGTCAAATTCCACGGTTGTGAATGGAAAGTAGGTCTGCCATTTACATGATTCATGTAACTTATAATTGATTATGATGACAATAGCATTTTTCTGTTTTGCGTTTTCAACTGAAATTGAGTGCATATTGTAAAATAAAAATATTATTTGCAGTTCAGATTGATTACTTTACAAAAAAAATGTATTCTTGTTCTTTTACTGTTCTTTTTTTCTTTAATTTATTCCCCTAAATCCATTATTTATTTAGTTTCTTTAAATAAATACCATAGTGGTCTGGTCTTTATATTTTCCTCAAAACAACTGGTCCCTCCAATGTTCTAGACATGATTACAGCCTTGTTTGGTTTAAATAAATAAGTTAGTTGAAAAGAGTCACCAGTGTAGAAACAATAATCCAGAGAAATAGAACAAAGAGTTTTTTTTTTTTTTTACTATTCAATAAAGAAAAAAAAAGTTTAGTTTGCTGTGAAAGTGCATGATATTCTAGGCTGCCCATGAAAGCTTTTTTCAGTGTACATATAATATAGTTAATATAGCAATATGTACAGTATAAATATCTTCTAGACTATGTGATAATATGACGACTAAAAAATGCCCACCCAGGATATCTACCAGCCCACCCTTCTATAGCCGTCAAGAACCGGGCCTGGAAAGGATTTGCGATGCTGATGACCCTTGAAATGTGTCATCACAGTCTTGTGAAAAAAGTCCATACTATAACAGTCTTAGTCAAATGATATGTTCTACATTCTGATTACGAAGAGTGGGTCAAATGTCAATAACAAACAATTTAGTAATGGATTATTGTATAGTAAAACTATGATAAATACCTTCAACAAATATTTGTTCTGTTTGATTATCTGCATAAACTCTACTTAGACAGTAAGAAACTGTATGACTGGCATGCAAAGTAATCAATCACATCTCCTTTATTCTTATGTGTCATTTAGTGGCAGATTTATGTGAAATAATTGTTTTTTCAGATACAG
Source organism: Sinocyclocheilus anshuiensis (assembly GCF_001515605.1). Lineage (NCBI taxonomy): Eukaryota > Metazoa > Chordata > Actinopteri > Cypriniformes > Cyprinidae > Sinocyclocheilus > Sinocyclocheilus anshuiensis. Next base: position 27,562 of record NW_015547685.1, read on the forward strand.
TACGTCTAGTAATATTCATGTAAGAAATTCTTCAGAAATTTATCAAATTAATCACATAAAATATGACTACATAGTCTTCACCATATGAATTAAATACACATTTATTACAGATGTTATTCACAGAAGAAGTTTAAGTTATTTTCTAATTTTCTTTTGTTGTCTGATTAAGGACACAGACAGCAGCAGGTGTATAAGACTGCTGTCACTTTAAGACCTAATCCACAGATCCGACATATTAACACAAATTCAATTAATTTTTTCCCCAACTTTTTTCCTGGCTGTATTAACATGAATACTCACCAAGAAGAGAAAGCTGTGTTAGCCAATCAGATTTGACTCTTTGTGTGCATCACACATGTGTGCAATAGACTTGCATTTCCACTTCACCCAATTGTTTTCCGATACAAACCTCACAGTATTATAGCTAATACAACTGGTGCCAGAATGGCAATGTCAAATTTTATCATAATTTATAAAGTCGCCTGATTCAAGCTTGTTCATGTGATTTAGAGTATTTTGTCTTTTGATGGTGGCCATGCTCTCCACCAGTTTTTCATGGCTTCAGAGCTAAATCAATTTGACACCAAACATTTTAGTCAACAAGACATTTTGGAGACGTTAAAGTGCTTTTTGGCAACACATCAAATACCAAAAATGTATTAGTTCGGCTGCATTACCTTAAGCCATCCCCACTGGCCCATTCCCCATCTCAAGTGCTGCCGACTTGTGTAAATATGAATGAATTATGTGTGACACGTATTAACACCTGAGGGATCATTATACAATAAATCACACAGATGGGTGGAAATAAGCTGTACAGCCACACATTGGGACAGACACATTAAAATGCTGCTCATAAGCAGCAAGTAGAAAGTGCATTGACTGTTGAAAACACATGGTGCTGAAGACCATTGCAGGTCCTCCTTGACAAACAGACAAACAGACATCAAACACAAAACCAAAGTTAAGGATGGCAGCAGGCAGGACAGAACATCTGAGAACTGTGGTGGAATAAAAGTGTGCCTTAGAAACTCAGAAATGATGGACAACCACAAAATTAAATAAAAGTGGCACTTAATCGCTTAAAACAAAAACTGACCAGTTTAAAATGAGAATTTGACGTCACAATTTGCTTCTTGCTGCATGAATTCCATTATTCTGATTGTGAGATTCTGAGAACGCAAAACATTTGTTATAATGTAATGCATAGTAATTACATTCACTCAGACATGTGTGTACTCGCTTTAAACAGAGGGTTGATTTATGTCTTCATTACAGTGTTATTTATAGCGACTAGCTCAAAACCAGCACTTCAATCTGAAGAATAAATTGTTGCTACACAGTGAGCATGTAAAAGGACTGCTGACCCTCTTGTGTTTGCACTGTTGATGCAGTGCACTTCCTTTAAAGCAATTTGTTTAATCTCTGTTGGCTTCCACCTCAGCTGCGGAAATCACCCTAGATGTGCTTGAAATACATGCAGTTGCCCTTCTGTGATATTAAAGACACCTTTATAAGGTGTGCCAAACAGAATCTGTAATGAAGTTGATGACCAGGGGTGTAAAAATACTAAGCGATTGTAGTTAAATGAAAGCACAGATACTATGTCCAAAATTGTATTAATTAAGAGTCTCAGTACCTATATGAAATAAGTACAAACATTATCCATATTTAATTGACATTGAATATTTAAGTTGAAGTTTTTTATATTTACTTTTTATACCGCAGTACCCTCAAAGGGACACCTCTTCTTTACCGCTAAAGTGTGCATATTAGTACCTAGAGTATTAATATGTACCCATAAGGTACTCTTATGATACTTTTATGAACCTTTTAGGAGCAAAAATGTACAAAGGTGTCCCTTTGAGGTTACTGCCCCAGTAACAAGCTGTTATATCCCTAAAGCTACAATTTTTGCACATTGTTTTTCTGAGAGTGTAGCCAGAGAGAGAGACCAAATAGTACAATATTGAGATTAGGGCTGGGTATCGAGTTGCCTCGCACAGACCGAATTGCCTCGATACCATCGAATATTGGTTAATGTCTTGTCGTTCAGTACCAAATTTTGATACATAAGGGGTTAAACTCATCAATGTCACTGAGCCAATAAGCATGCAGCATGCTTGATGTGCCTAAATCAAGTGCTGGTGATTGTTTCTGGTGAGGCATTAAGGAAAAGCACTAGTTTATGCCTGTTATGCCCAGAGACGTGGCTCACACGTGAGGCTGTAGTGTTTAAGAGTCCTAACCCCCATAGATGTAAGGCTATGTCTACACTTGTGCATTCTTGTTTTAAAACGGCATTTTAAAATGAAAATGATCCTCGTCCATACTCACGTTTCCAGTGCGTTTTAGAAAAGATCTGCATCCACACTACACGACTCCGTTAACTTTTCTGTCGTAACCTTGGTTACAAGTGAGGTTAGTCACTCACTGAAAGCACTTGAGATGCCAAGGATGGCACGTCCAACTTGTAAAGCCTGGCAAAAGTATTCTTTGAGGACCACCTGCCTGCAAAGCACATATCCCTTCCCGCTGCTATAGTGACAATTGGTCAGTTTACTATACTGGCATTATCCTATAAGGTTTCGGGATTTTCGAAGAAGTGGAGGAGTTACCACAGTAAATGCTTTGCAATGTTGAGTCAACGCTGGAAAGGGAACGCGTGCTACGTGACCATTCGTGCACACTGTAGCATCATGCTACATAAAACAATTTATAAGATTTATAATATGCTTTTACTTAAAACTCACTTTAAACCACCTTTGAGTGTTTGTAATAACTTCCAATTGCGATCTAATGTGTGTTTTGGCCATATAATGTTGATGAAATATGCTATTTGTAGCTTTTTATATCAAGCTAATAGCTACACCTGCTTAGCATTTCTTATGTAAACACCCTGTATTGATATGAAAATAGGCAGAATCTCATGAAAATCACATACAAATCATATACTCTCATAATCGCGTGTTTATTAGCTTCATGTTCATCCATAGAAATGTTTCCCTGGGTTTCTTCTGTACAGAACTGAATGTGGAAATGTAATGGACGTTTGTCATTAGAGACAGGGTGGGTTATGAATGCATAATATGGCTGATATATGAGCAGCGAGCTTCCTCTGAGTCAGAACAGCGATCACTGAAGAGAAAACACAGGCAGGCGGCGCTGAAAGCAACAAATGCTCATCAGTAAATCAGTGGAAAATGAATAGAAATGATGATTCTGTCTGAGCTATGCGTTTTAAAATTAAAACGCCCCTGTGTAAACATAGCCTAAAAGATGTGGAAACTGAAAACTATTTGATCTTTATTAAAACTATTTGCACTGATTTATTGTGTTGGTTATATTTTGTTCCTTTGTGCAGTGGCTCAGGACCAGTGTTGGGCAGGAACGCATTACTTGTTATTCATCTATTGCACTAATGCAACATGAACTAATGTACAATATAAGCGATTAACAAGTGCAAGCGTATGCAGAGTTGTGCTGACATGTGCGTGCTCACGAATCCTCTCATTATATCACACGAATTGTAGACATTATGAAAGATTCATTATGCATATATTTATTGTGTTATAACAGAGATTTGTGAGATTGCGATGAAATGAGATGTCTTTTAGAGGTTATAAATGCAGCGCTCTTTGCTGGCATTCTGCCATGCCAAACCATGCACGCAGCAGCCG
>NW_015547685.1:31268-33316 GCF_001515605.1 Sinocyclocheilus anshuiensis
ATTTTCAGAGTAACTTGCCCAACACTGCTCAGGACACAAGTCTATGTAAAAAATGTCTGATACTGAGATACTGGGAAAGTTGGCTTCAGGACACAAACTGTTCTCAGAGTCGCCAAATGAAGATGATAACTACAGAAATGGAGTCACACGTCATGCTGACCAAGAAAGCAAGCAGAAGCCTGTTAGGATAGAAACCCATCAGCGAGAGGATTCTTAAAGCTCAATTCCATGCTAAGTTCCAAAGGTGACCATTGTTCAGTACTATGCACTAACAAATGCTGCAGACCAAAAGACTAATGGCAGCTTTTATGAGCAGCTGCAGAATATGCTGGATGAGACACCAAAAAGGGACATTGTCATCATACTTGGTGACTTCAACGCAAAAAGACGGAACACAGGCAGAGAGCTCATCATGGGCACAGAAGGCCTAGGAAACAAAAATGAGAATGGAGAGCTGCTTGTTGTTGACTTCTGCGGATTAGTGATTAGAATAACTCCACTCTAGTGATTAGTCTTTTCACACTACAAGATCCACAAGGCAACATGCACTGTAAAAAATTAATGTGACATCTACAGGAATTTACTGTGTTTGTGCACAGGAAATTACTGTATACTAGTTCACAGTAGAATACCGTAGTTTCAGTCAAAATTGCAGTAATGTAAGAAGTACTGTGAGTGTCACAGTAACCAGCAATGTCTTGTAGAAAATCACAGTAACTTCCAATGTATTATAGAAAACGCAATAACTAATTATGTACTGTAGAAAATCACAGTAATTACCAATGTATTGTAGAAAAAACAACAAGCAATTATGTACTGTAGAAAATTACAGTAACCAACAATGTGCTGTAAAAAAATTATGGATATTATTTATATCCAGCTTAGTTTTCACAAGAGAGCGTGCGCGACTATTTGTAACTTGAATGTGTAGTGCAACTGTGTCTCTGGTGACCCGTGTTCGATTCCTGGCTTAAGGTCCTTTGCCGATCACATTGCCCGCCAATCGCTACACTGTCCTGTGTAATAAGCACAAAAAGGCAAAAAAAAAAAAAAAGGTTGCACTTGCAAATTAGTGAGTTTTACTTTGCAGTTACATGGTCGCTACTGTAAATGAAAACAGCGAAAATATGGTTATTTCTTCTACAGTAAGTTAATACTGTAGTTACTAGCTGCCAGTAAATTACTGTAGTTCCCTTTCAGTCAGTCACGTTCGACGTTACGTCAGTCGTAACAGACGAATTCAACGGGGGTTGCCATCCAGTGCTGCTAGAAACCTCGACGTGCTGCAGCTTCCATTCTGCGTTCTCGCCGCGACCTCCCCTGGGCGCTTCAGCACTCTCTAAAAGAGTGTTTCCTTTAAAAAAAAGAGCAAATTCTAAAAGAGCTTCACGAGCGACGGACGTCTTTTTAAAGATGGCTTTCCCGCTCGTGCGTTTCTGGATGAGGTCGCTTCCTGGCTTCATCTGACGGTCATGATCGCTGTATCTCGTGCCTGGGCTTGCAGCACGCTGAGGCAGCGCTCATGGATGAGTCATGTTCTCAGTGCGGGAACATGACCATCGCGGTGTTGCGGTCTAGATACCTCCTCATTAAACGGGGGGGTATCCCCCTTGCCATGCCCCGTTCTAGCTCCTCCGGTTCTCGGAGGGCTACTTCGGTTCATGGTCAGGGAGATCTGAGGATCACGGTGAGAGCTTCCCCGTCGAATAAGTCTCTGCGGGCCTCTCATTCCTCTAGCACATCGCACCACCTGGTGTTCCCGGATGAGTGTGCTGGATCCTCGGACAGGGCGGGGTCCAGCATCTTGTGCGGAGCACAGGCGGATGACAGGATGTCGATCGCTGCATCGGAGGGCGAGCTAGGCTCTGGAGATGAGGATTCGGCTGCGCTGCCTCCGTCAGGAAGAGTGGCGTTGCCCGAGTCAGATCCAGAGCTGACTGCTATGCTTTCCCGGGCCGCCGAGAGTGTCGGGCTGCACTGGAGGCCTCCTCCTTCTCCCGAACGCTCGAGGCTGGATGATTGGTTCCTGGGGGCGCAAGCCGGTCGTC
>NW_015547685.1:33606-34204 GCF_001515605.1 Sinocyclocheilus anshuiensis
CGGCCGCAGCGTGGAGCTGGCCGCAGGAAACCGGCGCAGCCCGCCTCCGCCCCTGCCAAGCCCGTGAAGCGCCAGGGCAGGCGGCGTCCCTGAGACGGGCGACCCGGAGTTCTTGGATCCTGCTCTTCAGGAGATGGTGACCGCACCACTCCTTCCCCCGGAGGAGGGCCGGGTGGAGAATCCTTTGTTCCCGTTTTTTTCTGTTCCGCCAGTGGCTACCCAGCCAGTGGTACCCAAAACCTCAAAAAAAAGAGCAGTTTCCTTTTTCTCCGGGTCCCAAGAGGGTGAGGATGGCAGTGCACGAGACCCAGTCTCCACACGGCCGTCCCCCTCTCCCTTCGCCAGTGGGCCAGGTAAGTGGCGCGCCGCGCACTCAGACCCCACCCTGGGACGCACTGCCTCCGGGGTTAGGTCCCTGTGTTCCACTTCGCTGCCCCAATGCGGGTACGTCGGTGGTTCGCCTAGTCTCGCTTGTTCGGTCGCTGGGGGCCTGGTTAGCGCTCCCCAGGCCGTCTCGCTGGCTCATGAGAACCATCAGACTCGGCTACGCGATTCAATTCGCCCGGCGCCCTCCCAAGTTCAGGGGCATTCGGTTCAC
>NW_015547685.1:37958-43900 GCF_001515605.1 Sinocyclocheilus anshuiensis
AACGTGACTGACTGAAAGGGAACGTCTCGGTCACTTGTGTAACCCTCGTTCTTTTCTACAGTAAGTTACTTATCACTTGCTGCCAGTTAATTACCGTGCTTTTTATACAGTAAGTTACTTGTCACTTGCTGCCAGTTAATTACTGTGAATTTCACAGTCAGTTTCTTACAGTGTGGATCTCTCCAGATGCTAGAGCAGAGGACCATATTGATCACCCTCTAGGACATCAGGGCATACAGAGTTGCCAATGTTGGATCTGGCCAGGAGATGAACAGGTGAGTATAAATTTAATTATGCAGTTCGTGGAAGAAGATACTAAACTAATGAGTCTTTCTTAGAGATGCAGATGAGATTGAGTAGCAGAACCGGAGGATGAAGCATACACCTCAGTATGGAACAGCGCTGGAGCAGAGGACAGATATCACTTGGAAACACACTCCTGGACCACTCAAGAGTAACACATGGAAAATCATTTGGAAACAAAAGGAGCAGGAGATCGCTGAAAAGGGTCTGTGTTCTTGTCTATGTCATTGAGTGAACTGAGGTATGTGCTTGTATGAGGTGAGTAATGAGAGATGCCAGTTATTATAACTCTAGTTTCTGGGATCATTGAGTGGTGGTGGTGGTGGTGAGAGAGCCTGGTGAACCTGTGACAGTTCTTTAAAGTCTACATGAAATTGTAATTGAATAAAACATTATTTTACCCTGTAAACGTTAACTGATTAAAATTTTGGTTTTAACAGTAAAAATATTAAAGGGGTCATATGATGCGATTTCAATTTTTCCTTTCTCTTTGGAGTGTTACAAGCTCTTGGTGCATAAATAAGATCCGTAAAGTTGCAAAGACTAAAGTCTCAAATCCAAAGATATTCTTATATTCTTTATAAAAGTCAAGAGTCAACCACACCTACCTAAAACGACTCGTTCTAACACGCCCCCACATGTCTACGTCACGATGTGGGAAGATTTGCATAACGCCGCCCAAATGTTCACGCAAAGAAAGAAGGCATAACTTTTATTCTCGCTGTAGTAGTTGTATACAACACTGTTCCAGAACAGTTCAACCCAAATATTCTGATGTGTCCAGCGCATTTTATGGAGGACAGTTTCCTGATCCTGGAAGAGTAGACTACAATGCCGGCTGTTCTGACTCACAGACTGTAAGTACGTTTTTTTTATATTTAAAGGATTTGCCACTGACAATTCAAACGCGAGTTTTGAGCAGTGTAGATTAGCACTTGTTGTTTGTCATTTCTCTGATCACAAATGCAGACATGGTTTTATGTTTACGCGGCGCGATGCGATGCAATGCAACACGTAAAAAGACAGTATAAGTCATTATAATCCGTAATTATGTCCCCACTGGATGCAACAAATGTCTCGTTTATAATGGGTTTTAATGTTTTTTTCTCATTGCTCCGGCCGGACAAGGCATCACAATATGGTAAGGGGCGTAACATTTCGTCACACGCTTGATGTATTCGGCCAATCACAACGCACTGGATAGCTGGCCAATCAGAGCACACCTCGCTTTTCAGACCGATGAGCTTTGTAAAAATCAATGCGTTTCAGAAAGGCGGGGCATAGAGGAGAAACAATAATGTACAGTATGTTGAAAATAATGTGTTTTTTGAACCTTAAACCGCATAAACACATTTCATTACACCAAATGCACAAAATAATGTTCATTTTAGAAACATCATATGACCCCTTTAAGTAAAGTACAGATTCCCCCCAAAAAAGTATAGTAGTGAAGTACTATTACTCAAATAATTTTCCAACGGTCTAAAATAAACACATTTCCTTATGGATTGTAAATGGATTGTACAGTTTTCTTGATTTCATACAAATGACAAATCACATACATGATTTGCTCAAAACTCTACAGTACACTACAGTTTTCAAAGATTCAATTCTTGCTTTCAGAAGAGGGAAAATTAATACCACCACACAAACACAATGAAATTCAGTGGGGTCCATTGTGTTTGTTGTGAACTGATTTTCATTTTGAATCATGTTGGGTGAATTCCTCCAGAAACTGTGTGTAAAATCATATTTCCAATTGTTTGGTGAGGTAGGATGAAAATAAGTAGCATGCATATAAAATATCTAATTATAAAGATGTCTCTTTGGGAAAAATGTGAGAGTAACATGTAATTCATTTGATGGAGTACATCACAGTAATACACCATGCGTCAATTATCATCTGAATCAAATTTTAACAAAGCCACACTTACTGTGTGTCAAAGGATTTTAATATTCCCTGCCCTTTGCCACTATCTGAAAAGATTCATCCATCCAAAAAAACAAAATAACAAACAAAAGAAAAACAAAAAAACAATACAGCTTGTTTGACAGGATATGACAATTTGATACAGTAATTGGGATCCATCCTTAACTGGTCCCGCAGTCATGCTTGACTTGTGTAGTTAACTAATGTAATTTTTAGAAAAGAGGGCCACAGGAATTCTCTGCTGCCTCCAGCTGCTTGATGTGTAATTACTGTAAGTTTTACAGGTATATCTCATGCTGAGGGGACCTGTCAGTTCAATCAGGAAAAATCTAAAGTAGACAAAGAGTTGGAGTAGAGCCGGTTACCATACCACATGAACATTTTGATCAACTAATATTTTTAGACTATTAAGACTATATTATTATTAGAATTATTTTCTCATATAGTGGTCCCAAAAAGCGTTTGGACAATTTAATTAGATAGCAAAGCCAAGTTGAATCTGCAAACAGATGATATTAGAGCATTAGAATTAAATTTCTTGGGCCATTTCTGCAATGACGAGTGTGGTTCATCTACAGGTGTAGTTCATCACATTAACTATGAACACATTTAATTTTTAACAACAGAAAGTGTTTGAACTTTTCTAAGTGTTGTATTACTTAATTACTATTATTTTATAATTTCCACTGTAACAAACCACCCTAACAAATAAACGTTTAGTTTAGGTATCAACATATTTTTTGAGCCCATTGTAACTAACCGCAGGCACCTTGATATCAATTTGACATCAAATATTAGTCAAGACTTGATCAGGATGCTGTCACATCATTTTAAATCCGGTTTGGATGGAAATTTCTTCCAGTGGTAATTGGGTGAAAATAGGAAGTTAATACCACACTGGAATTGGTTTAATATGTATGCAGGCCAATATGTTTGACGTTCAGTTTACATTAAACCAATGTCATGTCAAGTTTTTGACCCCAGTTTAATTTGAATATTTGACCTGATTTTTGATGTCAATTTGATATCTTTTGAACATCAATTGCCCACTGGGTTATTTTAGTATTATTTATATATTATAGTATTTAAATAATATGAAAAATATTATATAATATTAATATTTTGATTGTTTTATTCTAATATTTTCAGTTATATTTTTTATTGTGCTTTTTAAATATTTCTATTTAGCTTTAATTTATTTTATTTCAGTATTTTTTTAATTGAATACTTCAACTTTAACTTATTTCAGTTAGATGCCAATGTAATTTTAAGTTTAGTTTTAGTTAACAAAACAACTCTAATATTTGCGTTTGTATAATTTGATAAGTAAATGTGCTGACGCACTGCTGATGGTTGCGTCTGTTCATAAGCAGTATTTACAGCAGTCTAAAATCTCTATGCACAGAAGCCTAAATAATAGTAATAAAAAATCCTACACACTTTATGTTGTAGTCTGAAGCATACAAAGCAGGTGGCAATTCGTTCTCATCCTCTTTTTTTATATAGTGTGCGTAAAGCTGCTTGATATTCAGCAGCGCTGCTTTTAGGGAGTGCTGAGCACGGCAGTACAGGAGTGTCATGAGGAAGATAAAGACATTGTGTAGGGTTTTATGACACTGTTTGGTTTCCTGCCAAGAGATTATGCAGAGAAAAGTTCCAAAATCATGATCATCGATCAAATCTGCTTTGTCAAATACAGCTGCGTGACTGTGTCAGCTGCAGGGCTTATATATTTAGAGAGGGGAGGAAGGATAACTCCAGGTTTTGAAATGATTTCCATGAATTTAAATATTGATCTGCTCCAGTATCTGGTGTTATCTAGAACAGCAATGTGACAGTCAGGCATGCCAAGCTCAAGTTTCCACAGTCTGTGTTCATTTAAGCTTAAAATATTTACAACTAAACACAGTCTGTTTGATCGGCCATGGTTCCAGTGCCATTTTATATGATCACAGCTCAACTGCATTATTCCAAGGTAATGAAAAAATTCTAAAAAAGGTACTGATCCCATCAGAATGTGCTGTCATATGCATATTTTACTTTAATTAAAAGGTCTTCCTGTCACAGTAATCATAAATCAAAATGTAATTAGCTTCACAGAGGTTGCTTTAAACTGAATCCAATATTTGTATTTATTATTATTGTCCATTTGTTTAGCATAAATATATGGACTATAACACCCACATAATTTGATGTCATTTAATTAATAAATATTTAATTAAAATGTACAATATGCATATTTAAACATTTATATTTACAATAATATGCAGTTTAGTTAAAAAAATACATGGACTAAGCTGCTGAATGTTCATACTGTGTCTTGTTCATTGTTAGAACATTCAAATTAAAAACTGAAGAAAAAAAAACAAAAAACAAAAAACACAATAAACAGTCTATTCTGTGATTTGTGCCCAACTGTTCTATTCAGTAAACAATCCAAAGTAATGCTCTTTTTCACATACACACAATTGCATGAATCTCAGGGTCGGTCATTCAAATAGATTCAACTTAAGAATATAAAGTGTGGAGTCCTTCAATGTTTTTAAGGGTACAAGAGAGGAAATCTGTCTGAAAAATGGAAAACATAGTCATGTGTGTGTCATCAAACAAGATTTTAGGTTAAAATATGAAAATATAAGGCAAATGCTTTTCTGCAAATCAACTTTCTAAAAGTATTTCAGGTAAATAGTCATTTACTTACAGCAGACTTTGAATGAAAAACCTTTGTAAGTAAAGTCAAACTGGCCTGAAAACATAGTAAGACTTAAATGAAAGATTTTAAATGTGTCTTTTGTCCACAGTACAGCATTTTCTGTGGGTGACTTCAGTGCCAGTAGAATATAATGGCATCAAGGTCTTATTTAGGTCGGTGAGCATAAATCTGTACTGTGGTTTTTTTTTTTTTTTTATATAATATTTTCTCTTTGATGTTTGTGTTATTATTGGATGGAGGTGAGCAGCAACCATCCACATTTGTGCTTCTGAGAGTGTGGAGGTGCTATACTGCTGTGATGTTTTTTTAAATAACATTTTCTCTTTGATGTTTGTGTTATTATTGGATGGAGGTGAGCAGCAACCATCCACATTTGTGCTTCTGAGAGTGTGGAGGTGCTATAAGCCCCTTACAGTGCTGCTAATAACGACATTCAAACATCCATCTGGAAATAAACAAATTTCAAGCTAAATTCTTATGTAAATATAGTACCATGAAATCATAGCTCCTTTGGCTCTTCATATAATCTTATCTCAAAAAGGCAATGAGCAAACTGTACACAAGTGGTGGTTAGCAGTTTTCAAGAATGAGGAAAACAGATGTCTATTATGAATGGCAAATTGTGTCCAAAGATCCAATTTTTTTTTTCTTTTATTCATTTTTGTGTCTGCAGTCTTGCTAAAAGCTGTCTCAAAATACTAGCATTTACACACACACACACACGCACACATATATATATATATCACAAATGGCAATACTCAAGAATCAAGATTGTGAACAAGCAAACAGACTTATTTGCTACTTATTTGCTGGTAACAAAAATAATATATACAATTCAAATTATTATGAATTATATGGGTTTTGAACAAATTGTAGTTGTGTAAAAACTATATTTTTGCGAGTGGACATCAAGTTTCTCAGGGGAGCGCAAAAACATTTAAAAATAATTTTTGAGACTTTTTAGGCATTAGCCATCCTTCAAAAAAAAAAAAAAAA
>NW_015547685.1:44162-51141 GCF_001515605.1 Sinocyclocheilus anshuiensis
ATTTACACACACACACACACACACACACACACGCACACATATATATATATATCACAAATGGCAATACTCAAGAATCAAGATTGTGAACAACCAAACAGACTTATTTGCTACTTATTTGCTGGTAACAAAAATAATATATACAATTCAAATTATTATGAATTATATGGGTTTTGAACAAATTGTAGTTGTGTAAAAACTATATTTTTGCGAGTGGACATCAAGTTTCTCAGGGGAGCGCAAAAACATTTAAAAATAATTTTTGAGACTTTTTAGGCATTAGCCATCCTTCAAAAAAAAAAAAAAAAGCAAATGGCTGCAATATAACAAAGAGTGAAAAATTTAAGGGGGTCTGAATACTTTCCGTACCCACTGTATATATATATATATATATTGAATAGCAAGGTCACTGATACTGATACTAAATGGACATTGTGATAAAAAAGAATATACTTAGGCTCTATTGTTCTATACAAAGGCAATTAGCAGAATATACAAACACATTAGTGAGTGAAGCACAGAAATTGCATTTACAACGGTGTATTTTTATACTGGCAGGAAAAAAAACAAAAACATTATTAAACACACTAATATGTTGTGATTGTTCATCTATAATTGCTGGTTTACAGGTACCAGAATTATAAGCATGTTGATTTTAAAGGTTTAGCCTTAGCTAGAGGCTATTGCAAAGCACATTTGGATCTATAAACAGCACTTAGAGAGAGTATAAGAGATGGCCATTGATTACGGGTGGACGTTCCAGCAGGGCACTTTTGTAAGAGCTGATGAAAAATCTTCATTCTAAATTGTCTGCAAATATTTATGAAATATAGAGAAAAAGTCTCTTTAACATCATTAAAGGCTGAAATAATGCATGTATACATCTAATGCATGAAATAGAATACACAGCTCACTGCTGAGTAGGGTAAAATGTTTAATTTTTAACTATTGCTCAAATGATTATCTAAAGCAAAAGCTTTTGTTTTAGAGCTGTAGCTGTTCTGTGGCTTAGAGCAATGAATAACTCATAATCTCACATGATTTGGTTGCAAAATAAATGTTTTAGTTGCGTTAGTTTCTGGGATTTGCCAGCTATTATCGCCGCTTTGTGGAGGGGTTTGCCGAATTGGCTGGGTCTCTGCATAAGTTGGTGTCAGAGTGTGCTGGACCCAGAAAGCGGGACAATCAGGGGCTTTTGGAGGCCTGTACAGAGCAGTGTCAAGAGAGCTTCGAGGGATTGAAGGATAGGCTGTCCACCGCACCAGTTTTGGCATATGCAGACTTCTCCCTCCCCATTATCCTGGAGGTGGATGCTAGCCATAGTGGGCTTGGTGCAGTCCTCTCACAGGAACAAGGAGGTAAGGTGCGCCCAATTACTTATGCCAGCCGCAGTCTTAGGCCCACTGAGCGCAATATGACCAATTATAGCTACATGAAATAGGAGTTAGTGGCACTCAAGTGGGCCATGGCTGAAAAGTTTAGGGAGTACTTGTTGGGTCTGAAGTGCATTGTCTTTACAGATAACAATCCCCTTAGCTACCTGACATCTGCTAAACTGGGGGCACAGAACAACGCTGGGCTGCACAGTTGGCCTCTTTTGACTTTGAGATTCGGTATCGTTCGGGAAGGAGTAACCGGAACGCTGATGCCCTTTCTAGACAAAATCAGTTTTGTTAAGAGACACAAGAGTGATTTTTAGTGGGCACTGTTATTCCAGTAGCGGTAAGGCAGGCAGCGGAGGTAGAACCTGTAGTACAGGCTGACCAAGCAGTGATTACAGCATTGCCTTGTTTTTCCCATGAAGATCTGAGTTTGCTGCAGAAAGAGGATCCTGATATCCAAGGGGTTTTAGCATTTTGGGAGCAGGGATTATTTCCCAGCTTTGAGGAACATAAACAGCTCCCCAAGTCTGTGTTGACGCTGTTTCGTCAGTGGGACCGCCTCGTGAAGAAGGACGGGGTTCTTTATTGCCGTGTGTCACGCCCTGATGGAGGTGAGGAAGTGCTGCAGTTAATCTTGCCGGTAGTTTTAAAGCAGGATGTATTGACTCAGCTGCACCAACAACATGGACTCCAGGGCGTTGAACGTACTACTGAATTGATACGTCAGCGGTGTTATTGGCCAGGTAGGGCAGCAGAGGTGGCACAGTGGTGTCGGGAATGTGACCGATGTCAATTGGCTAAAGATCTCCAACCACCTGCTTGGGGTTTTATGGGCCATGTCTTAGCTTCCAAGCCAAATGAGATCTTGGTAATTGCTTTTACGATGCTGGAGCCTTCTTGTTCTGGACACGAGAATGTTTTGGTTTTAACAGATGTGTTCAGTAAGTACACACTGGCTGTTCCAACTAGGGATCAGCGGGCTGAGACGGTAGTATACGTTTTGCTTACAGAGTGTTTTTTTAAATTCGGGGTTCCAGGTCGTATTCATTCTGACCAAGGTCGGAATTTTGAGTCGGCCCTTATGAAACAACTTTGTACGTTTCAGCGGGCTGAGAAGGTAGTACACGTTTTGCTTACAGAGTGTTTTTTTAAATTCGGTGTTCCAGGTCGTATTCATTCTGACCAAGGTCGGAATTTTGAGTCGGCCCTTATGAAACAACTTTGTACGTTTTATGGGATCGAAAAATCCCATACTACGCCCTATCATCCGGCTGGTAACGGCCAGTGTGAGCGATTCAACAGAACCGTTCATAATCTTCTGCGCACTCTGCCTTTTTCCAGGAAAAGGGATTGGGCATCGTGCCTCCCACAGGTCATGTTCTGTTATTAAAACACCACTCCTCACCAGGCTATGGGTGAGTCTCCATATTTTCTGATGTTTGGCCAAGAGCCAAGACTCCCTGTTGATTTCCTGTTGGGTAGGGTTTAAGAGCCTGGTGAGGGCGGGATTCATGAGTGGATTGTCGAACATCGGACAAGAATGCAGGTGGCGTTTGAGGGGGCACGGGAGTGCTTGAAGGCTGCTGCCGAACGCCGCAAGAAACAGCACGACCAGCATGTGCATGATACACCACTGAGGGAGGGTCAATTGGTTTATCTCCGGGATCATAGTGGGAGAGGCCATCACAAACTCCAGGACCCGTGGAGCTCAGTGGTGTATCAGGTTGTGCGGGCACCAAAAGATGGAGGGTCTGTGTATGCTGTTGCACCTGTGGATGATCTGGGTAGGATTAAGCACGTTCATCGTTCTCTGATGAGGACTCGGATACAGCGAGTCCCCTCAGTTGTTGTTTGTCATAATAGCTCCCCAGCTAGGCATCTGTCTTCATCAGGGGGCTCAGAGGAACTGGATATTTGTATAGTTGCTCCAGAAGCTCCTCAGGTTGGGTCAGGGCAGACTATGTGGGTATGTTCTCCTCCTTCAGAACTATCGGTATCTCTTGCAGTTGAAGAAACTCCAGCACCACTCCCACTGGAAGTACCTGGGACTTCTGAGGTAGTGTCCTTGCCCCCAGTAAATGGTGACTCAGTGCATGAAGTTGCTTTGCGCCCTATGGGTATGTCTGTTTCTCTTTCCCCTGGCCGATTTAGGGATGGTGTTGATGCTGTGCAGAGAACCAGACGAGCTACAGCAGGACAACATTCTAACATCCATCACCTTCCACGAGCAGTGGAAAATGTAAGGGACGTAGTTTTCTTTCCAGGGTCTGTATCTAGCATTAGTTCTGGGATATTTAGGCCTTGGGATTGATGCCCTGCTTGTTTATAATTTATCGTCGGGGCGACGACACAAAAATAGGGGGTAGAATGTAGTAGGGGTTGCACCGACTAATCGACTAGTCGACTAGTCGACTTCAATGCTCTGCCATGACACTTTAAGCTTGACGTCGACTAGTCGCTGGTCCTATAGAGGGCACAACAGGATAAGAAATATTTGACGGACTTCCACATTTATGCTCCGTTTCCAAACATTTCAAATGACAAATAAATGCATACTCTGAAAGCGCTCCACAAGACATGTGTTATTATATTACTGGATGCTCGAAATTGAACGGGAGAATGCAAATCTTTACTGTGCTACTTTATCTGTATCTGATTTAGAACGAGCAGAAATCTGTGAGAAATATAACGACTTAAAGACAAAAGAACTGATAAAAAAAGCTGTTATTGGAGCAACAGGCATGTGGGCAGCGCTTTGTCATATGCCATAGCTGTGCACAAGCTGTTTATCACAGCTGCAAACTTATTTGTTCATTAATGACGTCATCAGCGACTAGTCGACTTCGACTCGACTTTCATCACATAAAAGTCGACTTCAAAAAATCAGAAGTCGTTCAACCCCTAGAATGTAGTGATGTTATTGATTTAAAATGTCACAATCATTAAATATGTGACCAATGAGCTACCGCCCGGGTAGGGTATACAAGTCGGTTGGTCATGCCTCCTGGAGTGCATCGAAAGCCCGCCCCCTGCCTTTTTTGTTATGCACTACCGATGTAGGTGTTTGTAGCCGTTTAGCTTATCTGGTTGTTTGGAGTGTTATTCAGTGATTTATGTGATCTTTACTTCTGTAGTGTGGTGTTAGGCTGCTGAGACATACGGTGTGTGGTGTGCGGTTTGCTCTCAGGTAAGTTTAATGATGTATTGGAAGCTGAGGGAAATTGGGTTCAGTTTAATGTGAGTTTTATGTTTCAGTGCCTTCACGGCTCCCATTGTTGCGGCTCTGCAGTATAACTTAGTCCAGGTCGCAGCACCAGCTGTTGTCACTATAGCCTTTAAAAGGGTCATATGATGCTTTTTTAAAGATCATTATTTTGTGTATTTGGTGTAACAGAATATGTTGACGAACAAAAAAAGCTTGATATTGTCTTTCTACAAGAAACTCATAGTGATTTAATGAATGAAGTTGAGTGGAATTTGTGGTGGAAAGGAAATAAAATACTTAGTCATGGTACAAATTTAAGTAGAGGGGTGGGAATCTTTTTCTCTTCAACCATAAGGGTGGATATTATAAGTACAGAGGAACCAGTGAAGGGTCGTTTGTTGGTAGTTAAAGGTCAAATTCAAGGAATGCTTGTTTTTGTAATAAATATTTATGCACCAACAGTGGGACAGGAACGCCTTATTTTTTTAAATATACTTAATGAGAGTCTTAAAAAGTGTTCCAGTGAAGGATGTGTTGTCATTGGTGGAGACTGGAACTGCACTATAAATTTTACTATAGACTTGGCCCAACAGGACCTGGTTCCCGGAACTCAAGCTCCTCGCGACAGCCCCTCCCTGACCGATTCCTCTGAGGAAGGATCTGCTTTCTCAGAGACGGGGCACACTTTGGCACCCGCGTCCAGACCTGTGGAAACTCCATGTGTGGTCCCTGGACAGGACGCGAAGGTTCTAAGTGACCTACCCCAGGAGGTAGCTCTCACTATCACTACAACGAGTGCTCCGTCCACGAGACAGGCCTATGCGCTGAAGTGGAACTTGTTCGTCGAATAGTGTTCCTCCCACCAGGAGGACCCCCGGAGATGTTCGGTCAGAGCCGTGCTTTCCTTCTTGAAGCAAGGGTTGGAGCGTAGGCTGTCCCCTTCCACCCTTAAGGTTTACATTGCTGCTATTTCGGCCCATCACGACCCCATAGAGGGGAGGTCGGTGGGGAAGCATGATCTGGTCGTCAGGTTTCTTAGGGGGACCAGGAGGTTAAATCCTCCTAGGCCTCCCTCCCTGCCCTCTTGGGATTTGGCATTGGTGCTAAGAGCCCTACAAGCTGCCCCCTTCGAGCCTTTGCAGTCAGTCGAGTTAAAGTTTCTTTCTATGAAGACCCTACTCCTGACTGCATTTGCCTCGATCAAGAGGGTGGGGAACCTGCAGGCATTTTCGGTCGATGAATCATGCCTTGAGTTTGGGCCGGCTGATTCCAGGGCAACAGGTGGTGAACCTGCAAGCGCTGCCCCTGGAGGAGGCAGACCCAGCCCTAGCTTTGCTCTGTCCTGTATGCGCACTGTGACAGTACGTGGATAGAACTCAGAGCTTTAGGACCTCAGAACAGCTCTTTGTCTGTTACGGTGTACAGCAGAAGGGGAAGGCTGTCTCCAAGCAGAGGATAGCCCACTGGATAGTGAATCCCATCACCTTGGCCTACGAAGCATGAGGTGTGCCCTGCCCGCTCAGGCTGCGTGCTTACTCCACTAGGGGTGTCGCATCGTCCTGGGCGCTGGCTCGTGGTGCCTTGCTAGCAGACATTTGTAGAGCTGCGGGCTGGGCGACTCCTAACACATTCTCTAGGTTCTACAGCCTGCGTGTCGAACCATTTTCCTCTTGTGTTCTCACCTCAAATGGGTAGTGGCACTGAGAGGCCCGGTTCAGAGTCGGCTTGCGGTGTCCTGGACGCCTAGTTCTCCAGAGAGTCCCCTGACCAGGCAGACCCTGTCGAGTACTCCAGCCCTCTGGTGGCCAGAAGTGGCGGAGCGTCCGGCACCAGGTCTTTCAGCCAATGAATTCCTGAAATCTGGTGTGAGGCTAGTGCCCATATGAGTGACCTGGATGGGATCCCATATGTGGATTTCCATGGTACAGTTACTAAGGCCGTGTTTCCCCTGGCAAACCACGTTCTGCCATCTCTAAATGATGCAGCCATGAGCCATCTCAGAGACTTCCATGTGCAGTAGGGCCCCTCGGGTTACTCCACGTGTCACTTAACCCCCTCTGGGAGGAGGTGAGTCCGCAGTGTGTCCGCTTCCAAATGGAAGGGCACGCTTTCCCAGTGTTATCCAAGTCCTACTGTTGGTTTGCGAGGAACAACTCTAGTCGACCTTCTCTGTGTAGAGCCCGGTCCTATCGTCTGCCTTATAGGAGGGATCAGGCGGCCTACACAGGGCACTGGAGGGGGCAGCACCTGTGGTGTGTTGGTAGGGATCCCAATTCGTCAGTCATCACCGACGTGACGTCGAGAGTGACCGACTGAAAGGGAACGTCTCGGTTACGTATGTAGCCCTCGTTCCCTGAAGGAGGGAACGGAGACGTCACGTCCCGTCGCCACAGGT
>NW_015547685.1:51434-52462 GCF_001515605.1 Sinocyclocheilus anshuiensis
TCCCTGGAAAGGGCAAAGCTTTCCCAGTGTTAACCAATAGTGTTACTGTGTGGGTCAAGAGGAACAACAGTAATAGACTCTCTCCACGTAAGCCCTGTCCTATCTTCCGCCTCAGTAGCTGCGGGGGGATCAGGTGGCTTAGAAGTAGCAGTAGTTGGGCTTTGTTAGGGATCCCAGTTCGTTGGTATGTTCTGATGTGACCGACTGAAAGGGAACGTCTCGGTTACATATGTAACCCTCGTTCCCTGAAGGAGGGAACGGAGACATCACGTCCCGTCGCCACAGTTGCTGTACCACCGCTGAGCTGCCGGGTCACCGGCTCGGCTCCTCAGCGAAAGCATGAATGACTGCAATGCACATGCTGCCTCTTATACCCGTGCTGCGGGGTGTGGCAGCAAGATGTGAAATCCACATGTCAATGTCCATTGACTCGTTTAGTTACACTTGAAGTGGATTGGTCTCTCTGGCGATATCCCAATTCATCGGTCATCATCGACGTGACGTCTCCATTCCCTCCTTCAGGGAACGAGGGTTACATACCTGACCGAGACGTTTTTGGGTGGGGATTTTAATTGCACATAAAATGAAATGTTGGAAAGGAATCATGTCAAGCCCCATGCGGCTTCAAGTTTAGTGCTTCGTGAACTGATAGAGACACATAGTTTATGTGATATTTGGAGAGTATTTAATCATACTTTACTCGGTGCATAAGACTGACATGACACCTTCATAATCGTGACATGACACCTACATAATCATGACACATGACATATGCATGTTTATGACAAATGTCATTAAGTGTCATTCGCTCAGTTATGTAATTTTTAATGCAAAGATGACATTGTTTGAGATGTCTTCGTTATGGGCTATGGTTAGGGGTAAGGGTAGGGTTAGGTTAGGGTTAGGTCAAATAATGTCATATTTGCATTAAAAATGACATAACTGAGCGAATGACACTTAATGACAGTTGTCATAAACATGCATAAAACCTCCTTCATATTCATGACATGTGTCATGTCATGATTATG
>NW_015547685.1:54720-60510 GCF_001515605.1 Sinocyclocheilus anshuiensis
GCACACCCCTTCAAGTAAAGTGTTACCTTTTATTGTTTTAAACAGCATGTAAATGTGAAAAAATTTGAAATTGTGCCAGTTGGTTTTACTGATCATTTTTTAGTTTTATGTCAGGTTTTTATTGCAAATGTTAAGGTTAAAAGTGCCTATTGACATTTTAATATATCTTTGTTAAGTGACTTCAATTTTAAAGAAGACTTAAACTTACATTTTCTGTTTCTTTTGGAGTCAATTTAAATTAAGAAAGCAATGTTTTAATGATTTAAGACAATGGTGGGACTATGGAAAAATTGAAATAAAAATGCTTTGTCAACAGTGATGCTTTCAATGTTTCTCGAGACTTCACTCGAGGCATGAGAAAATTGGAATCTGAAATTGTGAACCTACAAGCTTTGGCTGATGTTAAAAGAGATCCAAGACAAGCTGAGACATTAAAGTCCAAAAGGTCTCTTTTTTTTAAGAATATGCTCGGTATAAAGGAACAAGGAGCCCTGATAAGGTCAAGGTATAAGAATTTGGCTCAAATGGACACCCCATCTAAATTTTTCTTTAGTTTGGAGAAAAAAATTGCTAATGCAGATATATTCACTCTTTATTGTCAGAAAGTAGCCATGAGTTAAAGGTGCAGTAGGAGATCTTGTAAAATGCTAACTTTAGCCTGGTAGCACTGAAAGCAAATGACCCACGTGCGAGGGTGCGAGGACTGAATTAACCGCTGGGCTAAATCATGTGTCATTCACCGGTGAGAAAACTTTAAAAGTACTACAATAGAAGGAAGGAAGATTGGGTTGTTGATGTTTGTCTGCCATTCTCGCTCTGTCTGCCCAGCATGCGTGAACCGGGTGTGCAGAGGTATGCTAATACATACGTTGACAGGCAGGTAGGAAAGCCAATTAAAACGCTCGGACCGAGCGTTTTGATTTGACGAACATTTCTTTGTCCTACGCCTTCCACAGAATATATAAATACAGAAAAAGACATTTAGACCACTTAACTTAATGATTGCTATTGGGATGTGAAGAGACTTTCAACCAGCATAACAAAAATGTTTCTGAAGACAATCACCTATTGCACCTTTAACTGAGACAAATTATATAATAATGACGCAGATCTGTAAGGTTCTATAGCGAACTGTTCAAGAGTGAATACAAAGAGAATGATCAGTTGTCTGCCAGTTTCCATGAAGGATTGTCCAGTGTTGCTGAAGACTCAAAGGCACATCTGGAAAGACCCTTGTCTAATCAGGAACTTTTGAATGCCCTTAAAGGTATGGAGGGTGGAAATCCTCCTGCTATTGACGTACTCCCTGTTAAGTTTTATAAAGAGTTTTGGTCTGTGCTTGGAGAGGACCTACTAAGTGTTCTTAATGAGAGACTGACAGAAGGCTCATTGCCTTTGAGTTGTAGAAGAGAAGTTATCACTCTGCTTCCTAAGAAGGGCAATCTACAGGAGATCAAGAACTGGCATACTGTAAGTTTGTTATGCTCTGATATGAAGATTCTATCTAAGGCCTTGGCTAACAGACTGAGAGAAGTAATGGATCAAGTCGTTCACTTGGATCAGACTTATTGTGTGCCAGGTAGATTAATTTTAGACAATGTTCATCTAATAAGAGATGTTTTGGATGTTTCTGTTTTTTTTAGGGGTTGACTTAGGACTTATCTCCATTGACCAGGAAAAAGCTTTTGACAGAATGAAACACCAATATCTGTGGAAGACTTTAGAGTCTTTTGGATTTGGATTAAAATTTATTAAAATGATTTGAGTGTTATAGCAGTGCTTAAACACATTTCTTGAAACTATGCCTCGTATTCTCAAAACAGTAAACACAAATCCATAACATCTCACCCAATTCCCCAAACATCCTATTTTCAGGTCACAAAGAAACTCTACACTCAAAAACATTCACTCTTGCTGAAAAACCAAACTTTGCCCTTAGACATCACACACAAGCCCTCAAAAACCACACACTACAACATAGTCTTACACACTGGTGCAATAAATTCAAAACAATATTTCCAAAACTGGTAAGTTATGTTGCCACACACACATGATCACATGATGAACACAAAAGACACAACCAATGTATATATTGGCACATTTTTATTCATTCATGTACTACACAGTACAACACACACACACACACACACAAAATCCCGTCTTTGGTCTGGGTCAGGCCAGAGAATCTCGTCCACATCACAGGCTATCTTGGCCCCGTCTACATTCCCTCCACCGGATCCATATGCGAAACCCACGAGCACAGCCGCCGCTCTGCCTCGGCAAAAGCGGGGCCGGCCCGCGAGAAACGCTAGTGAAGGCTCTCTCCTCAAAGAGAGCCCTCTGAGAGCGAAGCAAGGCAGTAACAAACGCTACCCTCTCAAGCAGACAACGAACAAACTGTGTGTATCCCCACCCGTAAGTAACGCGGGCAGGGAAGAACACACAGCCTGAACGCTGCCTGCCCTCGCCTTAGTGTCTGGTTTTGTCTTGAGATTTCGTTTTGACAGACAACACTAAATAAGACTCACAAACAGATATCAGACTGACACACACACAGAGCGCTTGCTGAATGACAAAAAGCTGATGCTGGTCTCACCGCACGTGCTTTTATAGCTTCCTGGTCATTACGTCACTCGCCCGTGACGTCTCGCCCATCTATTGGTCTGATTACACACGAGGTTCAGAGCCCGTCACGCTGAAGGGCGTTCCCCTAGCGTTTTCGACGCAGCTTGAGTTCCTGAAGAGAAACCAAACTTTGCCCTCGGACATCACGTACAAGCCCTCAAAAACACACACACTGCAACATAGTCTTACACACTGGTGCAATAAATTCAAAACAATAATTCCAAAACTGGTAAATTATATTGCTTGTGGTTCCCCCCCTCAAAAACCTTTTCACATGATGAACATAAAAGACACAAACAATGTATACATTGGCACAGTTTTATTCATTCATGCACTACACAGTACAACACACACACGCACACACACACAAAAAAAATTATTCCGCCTCAGCATCCCGTCTTTGGTCTGGGTCTTGTCCACATCACAGGCTATATTGGCCCTGGCCAGGCAGTGGGGCTAAAATCCTCTTGCATGCCTGATCCACCCCTGACACGCATCTATTGATATGTCTAGGCAGGCTTCTTCCATGGCCTGGAGGAGGTGAACACGGATATAAGGTTCTCAGTCATACACTTTCCCCCTGCCATGCCGAAAAAAACTCCTCAATCAGGTTTAGAAAGGGAGAATATGCAGGCAGAAAGATGTTTGAAAACCTCGGGTTATTGGTAAACCAGTCATGAACCAGAACAGCGCGATGGAAGCTGATGTTATCCCAAACAACAACGTAGTGAGGCTGCTCTGGCTGTGCTGATTCCCTGTGGTCCAGCTAGAACATATGCTCTCTTAGACCGTCAAGGAAAGCAAGGAGGAGCATAGTGTTATAGGGTCCTAGAATGGCATGGTGGTGGAGTACCCCTCGTTGGCTGATGGCTGTGCACATAGTGACATTCCCTCCTCGCTGACCAGGGACATTTACAATAGCCCGATGGCCAATTATGTTCCTCCCCCTTCTCCTTCTTTTGGTCAGGTTAAAACCAGCCTCATTCACAAAGATGATTTCATGGGGAACAGGCCGGCCTTCAATCTCAAAGATTCTCTGCAAAACACATGAAACACAGTAGAGTAAATTACTACCCTGAAGCACAGTTCAAGAGGGCACAAATGGCAGCATAAACTGCTATACTGTGATGGTACACAATACTTCATATGATATCTAAACTCATACCTGAACATATTCCACTCGTTGGTCTTTTACTCTGTCAGAGTTTCATTCGAAAGGGACACGGTACGCATGTTTCATCCGGAACCGGTGCTTTCGGAGGATGAGATCAATTGTGGAGAGGCTGATTGCATGAATCCCTCGAAAATGATGATCATCCTCAATCACTCTCCTTTGAATCTCTCGCAGGCGGATTACATTATTGGCAATGACCATGTTTACAAGCTCCCTCTCTTGCTCCTCCGACAAAAGCCTTAGCCTGCCTCCACCAGGTGGTCGTCTCTGTGTCCTACAAAAATAGAAGCACTCATTACTGTAACTGTCACACATCCTTTTTACAGGAAAAAATGGAAACGTACTGAAACTCTATCTGTATGCGAGGCAATTTGATGCATTTCTTTATTACAGTAGCATAGTGAAACAGTGTATGTGTTGTCACAGCACAGAGTACAGCACTCAAAAGTTACTGTACAGAGCAGTCTTACTGTAAGTACACCTACCTGTTTTCCTCCCTGAAGGTTCTGATGATGGAGGCGACAGTGAAGCGACTCAAATTTGGCTGTACTCGTTACCCAGCCTCCCTCATAGTCATACCATGGACAAGGACATGGTCAACTAAAGTGGCTCGAATTTCATCCGAGACTGCTTGTCTCCTTGCCCTTGCCCTTCCCCTTCTTTGTTCTCATCTTCCTTCTGCACCTCCTCCTCCTCCTCTTCCTCCTA
Organism: Sinocyclocheilus anshuiensis; assembly: GCF_001515605.1. Taxonomy (NCBI): domain Eukaryota; kingdom Metazoa; phylum Chordata; class Actinopteri; order Cypriniformes; family Cyprinidae; genus Sinocyclocheilus; species Sinocyclocheilus anshuiensis. The sequence goes on from NW_015547685.1 coordinate 59,228, forward strand.
CCCCTCGTCCTCCCCGCTTTTACTTTCGTTTTGTGTTTGTTGACTTGGTTATTAAGTTTTATGTTTAAATGTTTGCCGGTTCCCGCCTCCTTCTTCCCCAATCTTTGTTACAAAAACACATATCAGATACTATATCAAATTTGGTGATGCAAACATTACAATGTTTTGTTTTGTAACATACAAGTAGCAAATAGGGTTGATTTTAGTTGATATTTGAGGTTTATGGCAAAATATATGCCATTTGTGCTTATATAACTTCAGCAGACTTGGAATAAAACATGCCGATTTTTTATGATACTTTTATGGTGCTTACAGCCCAAATCAAAGTCCTCAGAGGTATTTTTATAATTTCACAAGCCTTTCAAACAACTCACATTCACTTTAGATCACTCATATCTGACGGAAGTTCAGGGACTAAATAAAATTATCAAAGAAATCACATGTTAGCAGATTTATCCCTTTGTGGCATTTCATTGTTCAATCGATAATCTCTGAGCAAAAAGAGCAGTCAGTTACTCTAAAAGCACAGGCTAAATATAGCTTTCAATGGCACTTTACTGAGCCACAAATCGTCCTGTGATGATATGTAATAGTGAGTTAATGTTTGTTCATTACCTTCATTTCTTCTTTTTCTCGTTACTTGCAGTTCCTGCAAATCTAATGTGCTTACAGACTGCTCATTTGACCATTGCTAATCCTCAGATCCACTAAAGAGGTAAAGCGGAGGTTAATTTAGCTGCCAATTCCACATAATTTAAGCAAGATTAAACCTCTCTTTAATGAGGCTGTTTGGCTAATAATGACTGTGCCCAGTGTCAGCCAAAGACATGTGCAAAGATCCCAGTAACATCTGAGGGCTTTTAGATGAGTCTAATGTCCATTTTGTGATGGAGTACCAGGGGAAGAGATGTATTGATTATAAAGCAAACAAATTCAGCAAACGATGAAACTCGCTTCACTTGTTTTGCTTCTAGAAGCTCCACTGTATTATGCGACAATTGGCTTATTCACTGTGGGACGGGTTTTAACCAAGTTGTTGCAGCTGGCCTCAATAAGCATGAACTGTTTCAATAAGATTTCGGTCTGCATTCTACGGGACCCCAGGGTCTCTTGGGTCACCAACAGCTACAGTGGCTGCATTATGAGCAGGTTGGGGCCGAATGTTGTGGCAGGTGGAAATAGCAAAAATATATATATTTTTTCAAACAGGTTTCCTGAACACATTCCCATTCTGGCTCCATACGAAGGCTATAGAATATCAAACCGGTAGTCCCACTCTAAAC
>NW_015547685.1:61388-62372 GCF_001515605.1 Sinocyclocheilus anshuiensis
GATTTGATTTGATTCCTGAACTTCTTCCATGAGGCTAATATAACATTTTAGGATATTTTTCAGGTAAATGCTCCTCAGGTAATAGACCATGTAGTTTTTGAGAAAAGCCCCAGTTGATGTAGTTACGCTTCATTATAGCAAGCTTGTCTCAGTTTTTACCTCTCTAATACTACATGCACACACTGGAAAGACCTTAAACAGAATCCAACATCAAAAAGGAAAACAAAATAATTATTTTTTACTCCTCTCTTTCATTTTCAAAGTTATCAGCCTACTATTACTGGATGCAGAAAAGACCTCAGAAATCTGAGAGAAAGCTTGTGTTTGATCACCATTGGCAGATAGAGGGTATCAAAAGAGAGCTGAAAACAGAAAGGTCTAGGGGGAAAAAAGCACTTCATGATTAAAAAATACATATTACATATATAAAATACATATATAAAATATGTATTTGTATTATGTACAAATACACATATAAAAATATATATGTAAGTATATATATGTAAGTGTCCTGGTACAAGGTGATTAGCAGCCACCATTCTAGCATTTGCTCTGTGTGATGTGAGTTTGACTGGGATCTTCTATGAGAACAGTGCTGGGAATACAAATTTCCAGGTACTGCTCTCAACAAGTGAAACACCAATTTATGATCTTTATCAAATAATTTAATGCTCTTCATCTATCTATCTATCTATCTATCTAATTACACATACGTACATTTTGGGTGTGAAAGAATCTATCTATCTAATTACACATACGTAAATTCTACAAATATCTGTCAGCGAGGTGCCATGAGCCAGCGCCCAGGAGGATGCAACACTCCTAGTAGAGTGAGCTTACAACCTGAGCAGGCAGGGCACACTCTGTGCCTGATAAGCCAGGGTGATGGCATCCACAATCCAGTGGGCCATCCTCTGCTTAGAGATGGCCTTCCCCTTCTGCCGGCCTCCGTAACAGACAAAGAGCTGGTCTGAGGTCCTAAAG
>NW_015547685.1:62772-63678 GCF_001515605.1 Sinocyclocheilus anshuiensis
TCGGATGGGACAGAGCAAAGCTAGGGCTGGGTCTGCCTCCTCTGGGGGCAGCGCTTGCAGGCTCACCACCTGATCCCTGAAGGGAGTAGTGGGAACCTTGGGCACATAGCCGGGCTGGGGCCTCAGGATTACCTTGGAGTCAGCTGGCCCAAACTCTAGTCACAAATCGCCGACCGAAAATGCGTGCAGTTCCCCTACCCTCTTGATGGAGGCCAGTGCAAGCAGGATCAGAGTTTTCAATGAAAGAAACTTTAGCTCGACTGAGTGCAAAGGCTCAAATGGGCCCTGCTGTAGTGTTTTAAGCACTAGAGACAGGTCCCAAGAGGGTATGGAGGGGGGCCGGGAAGGATTGAACCTTCTCACCCCCCTAACGAACCTGATGACCAGGTCATGCTTACCTACCGATTTCCCTTCCACGGGGTCATGGTTAGCAGCAATCGCAGCGACATAAACTTTAAGGGTGGAGGGAGACAGCCTTCGCTCCAGCCCTTGCTGCAAAAAGGAAAGCACGACCCTGATCAGGCATCTCCGGGAGTCTTCTCGGTGAGAAGAACACCACTCGATGAACAGGTTCCACTTCAAGGCATAAGCGTGTCTCGTAGACGGTGCTCTTGCCGGGAGGGGCTGTCTCGAGGAGCATTAGTTCGGGGAACCAGGTCCGAGTGGGCCAATACAGTGCCACAAGTAGGACCTGCTCCTCGTCCTCCCTGACCTCGCACAGCTTCTGTGCAAGAAGGCTCACTTGGGGAAACGCATACTTGCGCAGGCCCCGCGGCCAGCTGTGTGCCAGTGTGTCCGTGCCGAGTGTTCCCTCGGTCAGAATCAGAAGGAAACAGGTCTACCTGAGCGGCTCTGAAACGTCTCCAAATCAGCTGGACCATCTGGGGATGGAGTCTCCATTCTCCT
>NW_015547685.1:64866-65212 GCF_001515605.1 Sinocyclocheilus anshuiensis
CTGATGAACCTGCAGTAACGCCGTAGCGTGTAAGGCGGAGGCAGCTTCTCCACAGGCCGTATAAGCATCGCCGGACAAGCCAGACGAGTACCTACAAATCCGGGAAAGGAGGCACGCTTCGCCCTGCCGGGTGGAGGCGTTATTAGGACACAATTGCATCACAACCGACCACTCCACCGTGGGGACTCTTGTATACCCCCTAGCTGCACCACCGTCGAGGGTGGTGAGGGAGGAGGAACCAGCAGATCGGTTTCCAGCAGTAAAAGGTGCTGTCCACGACCTGGTGAGCTCCTCATGCACCTCCGGGAAGAAAGGCACCGAGGCGGGGCACTGAGAACCAGCGCGG
>NW_015547685.1:70453-70672 GCF_001515605.1 Sinocyclocheilus anshuiensis
GCCTGGCTGCCGCCAGGACGAACACTAGATCGCGGCAGAGGCAATAGAGCTCCGCCCCCTGTAGGAATAGGAGCCTGGCCCGCAGCTCCGAGATGGTCATCTTCCCGCAATGGGAATTTGACTCATCCGCGAATACCACCTGAGCGTGTTTAATGCCCAGGCACGTGAGGCAGCGATCGTGACCATCACCCGGCGCCAGGTAACATCCGCATCCAGAAA
>NW_015547685.1:70770-74847 GCF_001515605.1 Sinocyclocheilus anshuiensis
TGCTCTTTCAGGGAAATGCTCTTTTAGTGCTGAGGCGCACAGGGGAAATTGCCGCTTGCAGCACAACAGGGGGTAGTGTAGCCTGAAGTGCGCAACCCACTCGACACAGGAATGACCACCGATGAAGCGCCGTCCGCGAACACCAGAAGCTTCTAAGAGCGCGTTGAACTCGTAGCTCACTGAAGACACTTGGATGGAGCAGAACGATGTTGTCGCTCGGCTCCGAAGCGAAAAGCTGGTATGCATTGCACCGGCTGCCTTTTTATGCTCACGCTGTGATCAGCGGCAGCTGGATGCAATAATTGCATGCCAATGTGCATTGGCTCGTTTAGTTAAACTAGAAGTAGATTGGTCTCTCGAAGCGAGATCCCAATTCGTCAGTCACGACGTGACTCGTAGTGACCGACTGAAAGGGAACAGTCTTTACTGTCACTTTTGATAGCTGGTGGGACACTTAAGCTTAACTACTAAACCAAATCATCACAAAAAGTATTTGAATTTCCAAGTTGGTGATTGGTTATCCACAAAAGCTTTCCTTCTCTTCTCAGAAAATCATTAAATTCACCACCTTGCTTGGTGTCAGTGAAGGCTAGCATTCTTCTCAAGACTTCTGCTATTCACACACAAGCTGATCCACAATAGGCCGGCTGGGGCAAAAGCCAGACTGATTGTGTCTTTGGGTGTCTATCGGTGTTCAGGATGTGCCACAGCTGAATAAACATGAGTGAACATAGTCAATAGAAAAGCAATTGAAAACTGTCCGAAGAAGAATCAACAGAAGCGTAATGAAAGCTCTCCATTGAAAGTACAGTTATCGCTTAGCTGATGTATTAGTGTGAGAGCTGGTAAAAGCATAATGGAAATGCATAAAAGAAGTGAGAGGTGGTGCTGATGATATCTGAGCTAATTAATCTGAATCCTTACTCAGACAAAACTCAAGATGTGTTGATGTGCTGTACGCCAACTGTGCTAACTCAAGCAAAGGCCATTTCAGGATTGTAAGAGGAGCCGTAAAAAGTGCTACGACTTGTCAGAACTTACAAACTGCTGTGCTAATCCGAAGAAGAATCAACAGAAGCGAAATGAAAGCTCTCCATTGAAAGTACAGTTATCGCTTAGCTGATGTATTAGTGTGAGAGCTGGTAAAGTGAGAGGTGGTGCTGATGATATCTGAGCTAATTAATCTGAATCCTTACTCAGACAAAACTCAAGATGTGTTGATGTGCTGTACGCCAACTGTGCTAACTCAAGCAAAGGCCATTTCAGGATTGTAAGAGGAGCCGTAAAAAGTGCTACGACTTGTCAGAACTTACAAACTGCTGTGCTAATAACTACCTTAAGACAACAGGCATCGACAGACGTTAAGGGACATATATGGCTGTGCTGCAAAACCAACAGTAAGGCATATAACTACATGTAGAATTTGATGGCACCTTAGGTATGCATGATAAAGAGCTTTCTGCAGGTATAGGCAGCTCCTAAAAAAAGATGGATGGGACCAATTAAGCCTCATGCCTCACATTACAGAAAGGTAATTGGTATACTCAGGAAGACTGCAAAACAGGTTGTGTGAAGCGGATCTTCCTGTGCACCAGATTTTTGGCTGAACGCCAGTTTTCATACCTGCATAGGCTACTCTAAGTGTGATCATTTCTTTTTTTGTAACAGGAACTAGCAACAGCTAGTGCTGTTTTATAAGGTGAGCATCACATTTACAATTACTTATATGTACACTCTCAGAAAAAAAGGTATACAATCTGTTATTATTCTGTCCACTAACATGTACCATTCAGGTACTGATTTGCATACTTTAAGTACAAATCTGTATCTTTAAGGGAATAAAATGCACCTTTAGGGGTAAAAAAGTACAAAGGTTTACCCTTTGAAAGTGTACTGTCCCAGTGACAGCTGAATTTAGACATCACAACACTATAATGTACAGTATCATTAAGGAATATCAATTGTAAATTTTTCTAACAGATTACATTGTGTTGTTCATTTTTATTTTTATTTTTTACTCTTTTAAAAACATATTCAGAGGCATATTCTATAATGTATTATGAGTTTAGATGTGGTCATATTTATCTTTTTTTTCTATGAATTTTTGCAGGTGAAATGCAGTTATTTCAACAGGAATCCACACAACTGGACATTTCACATGAGGGTGAAAGATTTTCGCAATAGCTTTAAGTTGGTAATGCAGATCCACCTTGTACACCAACAGAAAGCTTCTTGGTTTGAAAGTGACTTCTGTGTGATCTGTGCTTCCCTTACCAAAAAGAAGTATACTTCAAGTTTATTTTATTAAGTATACTTAAGTAAAGTTCAAGTATATTTTTAAGTATACTTTATGTAGTAAGTATACAAATATCAGTGTACTAGTAGTATACGTGTAAGTGTACTATTTCAATACTCATTGGGACTAACTATGTCCCTGTTTAGGTATTAATTTGTATATGTTTTATTGGGCTATACAAATATCTGAACATGCAAAACATCAAAAGAAAGAACAGGGTATCTGCTTGTAAACAAAAAAAATTTATTCTAGCTTCATGCATTCTTTTTTATAAACACATGAACGTGGCTATAAGTTTCATAAATAAAAATAAAGGCAATACTGTCTCATATAAGCATTTGGAACTCCCTTGGCGAAGGGAATGACTGACCAAATGCTACCTTGACAATGCTGCGCTTGTGTGCAGCATTCAGCACCCCATCAGTTGCTGGAAATAAATAAATAAATATTTCTTCTTATTATTTTTATTTTATTCCAATATTGCCTAATTGTGTCTTATTTACTATTACTGTAAACTTTTTCAAACTAAACTTGCTTAAACTTGCTTACTCTACTGTCTTAAATCATATTTCTATCACTGACAAAAAATATTTTGTCTTACATTAAAATAAACAAATTTAATTAGCCTATTTTATTTACATTTGTATGTGAAGTTGAAATCAACTCCAACTTAGCTTTAAAACGATCACATGATCACAAACGCAAATCACTTCCGTGAAGTGACCATTGCAATATCCCCTTGCTAACGGACTTTTGGATGGGCCCTACGTCAAGGGATTCAATTGTTCACTTTCATTTGGAACATCCCTACAAATGGCGTTCCCTTCCCGAAGGGCACAAAAAAGGCGTTTGGAATTCACCCTATGTGTGGAAGCATCTGTTTTGATTTCTTCTTTGCTTGTGTTTTGTGTTTTGTGTCAGAAGATGTGTAATAGCGCCCCCTACCGTATAACAATGAAAACATGGATTCCCGGAGCACAAGTATAGCTCAAATATATTAAGACTTTTTCTAAGTATAAGTCAAGTATACTTAAATGTCATTTTAAGTATATTTCTGAGAAGTAAAAAAGTAGACTGAAAGTATACTTTCCTATTTTTAGTTTAACAGAAGTATACTAATAGTACACTTGAATAAACTTATTTTTCATAAGGGTTAATACATTGCTACACTATATTAATAATAGACAATGGACCTTTTTTGCCTGTGTAAAATCCACTAACGTGACCGCACCTTAAGTCTCCTGTGATATTCAGTTTTCCACATTAATATCAAACACACCATCTTCTACAACTCATGAGGCAGGTGCTGCATTGGGGAAACTGTGGAATAGACTAGGTGCTGGTCTTGCAGCTTATCAGTGCCTCAAGGGGACTGAATGCTTCTTGTTTCTGCTTTATGTTCGGATCTTGACAGACTGGCATACATGTTCTCCTCGGCTACTGACAGGGCAGGTCTGTTTGAAAAATTTTTTTTTAGGTGTTCTAAATTAAACATTGTTTACAGTTGGTGTTGGTGCAACTCTCCATCTGTGCACAGGGGAAGGATTTCATGAAGCCTTTAAAAATATAATTTTGGGGGAAAAATATTATTTATGGAACACATTTTATATAAAGTGTCTGTGCCCAGTGCATTAAGTACTGTGGAAAAAATGACAAGGATCAGTTTAGACCTGTTTAAAGGGGTCATATGATGCTGCTAAAAAGAACATTATTTTGTGTATTTGGTGTAATGAAATGTGTTTATGCGGTTTAAGGTTAAAAAAAACACATTATTTTCCACA
>NW_015547685.1:74883-76209 GCF_001515605.1 Sinocyclocheilus anshuiensis
CACATCATATGACCCCTTTAAATGAGAGATTTACAGCTGATGATTGAAGACATGCACTCTGGGTGATGAAAATTTAAACACGTATCCGAAGAAAGTAGAAAAGAAGGAATCAGGTGATCAGTGTGCAATCTTTTACTTTAGGGATGAGAAGAAATACATCTAGCCTTTGGATATGAGATAAGAGCTGATTCTCACATACAGGGACAAAAAAAAAATACAAAAAATAGTTTTTTATTTTCAGTTACTTCCAGGATATTGTATTTTCACAAAAATAAATAAATAAAATAAAAATTAAATAATAATTAAAATAAATAAATAAATAAAGTGTAAGTAAAATAAATGTTTTTTCTTTGACTATCACTCAACATAGGCCAAAGGCATCAGACAAATAAACAAAAGAGTAAAATACAAGGGAATATAGCATTCACCTTAATCACTGAATAACTTGAAAATACAGGATGGTTTGAAATGGTTAGTGAATCAGTGGTGATTTTTTTGTATGTCATAAAAATATACAGGTTACTTCTGTGTAGGGTATCAGACTGAATCAGACAATTTAAGATTCCATCAAGAACATGGTTGAAACACGAGGTGCCGAATTCCACAGAAAGGCCCAAGACACAGGATGTTCGTAAATCAGATCCTGGCGCCACAAGCCTGAAGCAAGTCCACCAACTAGCAGCTTTGAGTAGCTCACAGCATTTAAACAAAAGAACACTTATTGACAATTCCAAGGAGATTGTCAATTTTGGGGCAAGTTATCAAGATTAATGGTCAAGAGATGCACAGCATGACCATCACATGTAAAGCAGTGATAGTAATCACGATCTCGAGCTCTTTGGATTGACTTTCCCCCACCTAGAAGACAAAGAACAGACTGAGATTCCTTAGGAGACCTTTTTAACCTCTCTGGTCTTCACAGAACATGTCCACATACATCCACAGAATGGCACAGAAACTGCCTTTCCATGTAAATATGCATCTAAATGACACTAAAAGGACTTGAGCAACTAATCATTTCAATGCATAACTCCATATCATGTATGTAACACACACATCAGACTATCAGGTCTTAATCATTTATTGTGTATGTATTTTGAATAACTATTGAATAGCTTAAGGGTTCATATTCATGTTTAGTATGTGTGTGTGTGAAAATTCTTGCTTGAAACGTTTCTTCCAATCCAATCTTTGTCAAATGTATCATATTCTTGTTATAGAAATCATGTCCAAAATTATACTCTGCAAAAGCGGGAAGACTCGGACCATGTGACTGATGAGATAACATTTGATTTATGAATTGGGAGGAGGAATATAGCAACACCC
>NW_015547685.1:76414-80433 GCF_001515605.1 Sinocyclocheilus anshuiensis
AAACAGTGATTCTGTCCAAATTCCCTTTAAAATCTTAAATGATTCCCTTTGAGCTAAATTGACCTGTTTCCCTTACATCTGTAATGCACTGATTCAACCATAGACATTTAGAGTGCTTTCACACTTGGTCCAATTGCCTGGTCCGAATCCGAGTTCGAGTGCTCCTCACTCCCACTGCCCCTGCTGGTTTGTGGTCATACCACTGAATTATTATAGAGAACATCTCAGTTACGTACGTAACCCTCGTTCCCTGATGGAGGGAATGGAAAATGTATGTTGCAACGATATTATGGGTCTCATTGGGAGCCCCAATCACCTCTGAGTTTAAGAGAAAAGGCCAATGAGAATTGGTGAGTGGATTTTGCATTAAGCCACTCCCCCCTACACACGGGTATATAAAGCGGCAATAAGGGCCGCTACTGGCCAAATGGGTGCCCTAAGCAGAATTGTATTGTTGTGCCCCCTCCCCAAAATATTATGGAAGTTGAATGGAAAATGTATGTTGCAACGATATTATGGGTCTTATTGGGAGCCCCAATCACCTCTGAGTTTAAGAGAAAAGACCAATGAGAATTGGTGTGTGGATTTTGCATGCCAAGCCACTCCCCCGTACATACAGATATATAGGATAGCAGCGTGCATCCACTCATTTGGGTTTATGCTGAGGAGCTGAGACCATGTCCCAGCACTCGGCGTGTGATTCAGGGTTGTGGCAAGGGGACATAATGTCTACGTTCCCTCCATCAGGGAATGAGGGTTACATACGTAAACATTGGGGAAGCATGCCTTGGTCCAAGGGATTAGACCACATACTACCTGTAGGAAGGTGACGTGGAGATACTAATATGGACTGACCTAAGGAAGGCAGTACAACATATGGGATAGGTCTCTGAGGTAGGTCCTACCTGGAGAAAGAATGGAGCTACTATCAACAGAGACGGACTGAGCAGAACTGTCCAGGGGAAGACATGGATGTACCATGAGGGAAACCTTACCATGGAAGAATACACATCTGGGATTGCCCGCAGGGAATCACACAGATGGGACACCTAGCCCGGTAAAGAGGCTGACCGGAGCTCCGGGCATGCAACACAAGTACTGGGCCTGGCATCAGACTCCTCCGCCGAGTCTGACTGCTGGGGGTGCTGGAGGATGCTCAACCACGGTTTGCTGTCCGGGGAACTCTACTTTTCCAGATGTGAGATCTATAAATTGCAAATGATCTTAAAATTGTGTGCAGCTGAACTGTTTCAGATATCCGCCTTAAACGACCCCTAATTAATATCATTACCACATAAAAGAGCACAAGTCAAAATCCACATTTCTGTGCTTGAGAATGATGAGCACAAAGAAAACAAAATTTTAATGAGCCTGAAATTGAGGTCCTGCTGGCAGAGGTAGAGGTTCGTGCGGGGACACTTTTTGTATCACGAGTTTAGTCTCACAAAATTCTTGCAAAGCTTATGCTTGAGAATGATGAGCACAAAGAAAACAAAATTTTAATGAGCCTTAAATTGAGGTCCTGCTGGCAGAGGTAGAGGTTCGTGCGGGGACACTTTTTGTATCACGAGTTTAGTCTCACAAAATTCTTGCAAAGCTTAAAAAAAACATTATTGAAAGAAAAACTGTACGTTTCATATCATCATAAAATAAATTATTACACGATTATGGTCTCCTGTCTGAAAAAACCTGCATGTGACTTGCCATTTCTTTAAATTTACACAAACTGTTTACTAATGCTACTCAAATGTGCCATTAATGTACTGACACAAAATATATATTGTGCATTTTATACAAATATAAATGATGAAAATGACAAAAACAAAGTTTAAGGCTGATGTCTCTATACATTTACACAGAAGCAAAGCAGCAGATGTTATAAATAAAAACAGTCAACAATGTTATTAAACAGAACATATTAAAAACGTTATTGCATGACATATTCTTATTGGCTACACAGACAAAACAGTCGGAGAAGTGTTTATGATTTTTTTTTTCTATTTTACGCATTAGTAGTAGGCTAAATCAAGACTTCAGTTTTCTTGTAGAATAAAAAACAACATGGAATAAACTGTGTACTCTCAACAACTCTCAACATTACTAAAAAGGTCAGTTTAATCTCACAAAAACTCCTGTTAATAAAAATCTGTCTGATTACACTGCACAATTAATCTCTTACACTGCATCTCTGTTGTTTATGATGAATTCGGTGCTTGTGCATACACCGCTTTTATTATTATTGCATCTTAGTTAAAATAATATACTTCGCCATGCTCAGACCCTGACGTGGCATTAAATACTTTTCCACGTCAAAGACCGTTTTTATAAATATGAACGTTGCCGTTGATTTTAGTGTAGCCACACTCTAAGATCAAATCTGTGTGTACACACGTTTTATAAATGAGGCCTCGGGTGCGTTCCACGTAAAGGCGCATACGGGACACAGCAACGTCAAGGCTGGATCTATCTCCTCTGGGAGCAGCGCTTGCAGGCTCACCACTTGGTCCCGGAAGGGAGTAGTGGAACCTTGGGCACGTATCCAGGCCGGGGTCTCAGGACAACATGAGAGTATGCCGGCCCGATCACTAGGCATCGCTTCGCTCACCGAAAATGCTTGCAGGTCCACAACCCTCTTGATAGAGGTGAGCACGGTCAGGAGCGCTGTCTTGATAGACAGGATCTTAAGCTCAACTGACTCAAGTGGCTCAAAGGGATCCCTCTGAAGTCCCGCCAGGACAACAGAGAGATCCCAGGAGGGCACGAGGGGTGGCCTAGGAGGCTTTAACTACCTAGTACCCTTCAGGAACCTGATGATCAGGTTGTGATTTCTCAGGAACTTACCATCCACTGCATCATGATGCAGTGGATGGTAAGACATACACTTTCAAGGTGGAGGGTGACAGCCTACGCTTCAACCTCTCTTGTAGGAAAAAAAAGCATGACTCTGATCGGGCACCTTCGGGGGAAGAACACCAGTCAGCGAACAGACTCCACTTCAAGGCATAAACTTGCCTGGTAGAGGGAGCTCTGACTTGAGTGAGAGGTTCCAGAGGTCTGGACGCAGGTGACATATGGTGCCCTGCCCCTGAGAAAGAAGGTCCTTCCCCAGGGGGATCATTCAGGGAGGGGCTGTTGCGAGGAGCATGAGTTATGAAAACCAGGTCTGGCAGGTCTGGGAAGGCGCGACCAGCAGGACCTGTTCTTCGTTCTCCCTGACCTTGCACAGTGTCTGTGTGATCTGTGTGAGTCGGGGAAACGCATTCTTCCATAGACCCCGGGGCCAGCTGTGTGCCAGTGCATCCATGCCGAGGGGGGACTCAATCAGGCAATAGTACAACTGGCAGTGGGAGGACTCGCGGGAAGCAACCAGGTCCACCTGAGCTCCCCTGAATCGACTCCATATCAGCTGGACCACCTGGAGATGGAGTCGCCATTCTCTGGAGAGAGTGAGCTGCCGTGAGAGTGAGTCGGCTGCACGGTTGAGCTCCCTTAGAATGTGTATTCTATCTCCAGAGGAGAACTAGGAGCCAGGCTCCTAGTTCTAACATTGTTAGCTTGGCATTGAAAATGGTCAACATGTGACCGAAACGTTTGCCTTGTTTCACTCAGTAAATTGCTTATATCGTTTTCATCTCGCTTGTGACTCTTTGATGTTTGAGTGTGCAGACTTTTTTCAAGCTCTTCACCTTTGGGAAACTTTTTTGGTCTACGCACCTCAGTTGGATTATTTTGAAGGCGCGGTGAGTCTCTGGCTGCTTCTCAATTAAGAATTAAGACATTTCTGTAATGCAGCTGGACCCCATCCACTTTTATTAAGTGAACATTCTTCAAAACTTTTTTTTTCTGTGTGACCTAATCTACTCATCATCTCTTATTTGTGCAAACTCCGACTTTCCTCTTCTCCTGTCAGAGAGAGATGTATCAGCGGGTATTTGAGAAGCCTCCCGACCGGCATTCTGACTTCTCGCATCTGGCTCGGATCCTGACAGGCAACGCTATCGCTCTGGTGCTGGGAGGGG
>NW_015547685.1:82821-95320 GCF_001515605.1 Sinocyclocheilus anshuiensis
TGCTTGCACGTACACCGCTTTTATTATTATTGCAGCTTAGATGTTCAAATAGCTGCAGTACTCCGACTTTGCCACAAGAAAAAGTGCGTACGCTTGCTCAGACCCTGACGTGACGGTATGTACTTTTCCACGTCAAAGACCGTTTTTATAAATATGAACGTTGCCGTTGATTTTAGTGTAGCCACACTCTAAGATCAAATCTGTGTGTACACACGTTTTATAAATGAGGCCTCGGGTGCGTTCCACGTAAAGGCGCATACGGGACACAGCAACGTCAAGGCTGGATCTATCTCCTCTGGGAGCAGCGCTTGCAGGCTCACCACTTGGTCCCGGAAGGGAGTAGTGGAACCTTGGGCACGTATCCAGGCCGGGGTCTCAGGACAACATGAGAGTATGCCGGCCCGATCACTAGGCATCGCTTCGCTCACCGAAAATGCTTGCAGGTCCACAACCCTCTTGATAGAGGTGAGCACGGTCAGGAGCGCTGTCTTGATAGACAGGATCTTAAGCTCAACTGACTCAAGTGGCTCAAAGGGATCCCTCTGAAGTCCCGCCAGGACAACAGAGAGATCCCAGGAGGGCACGAGGGGTGGCCTAGGAGGCTTTAACTACCTAGTACCCTTCAGGAACCTGATGATCAGGTTGTGATTTCTCAGGAACTTACCATCCACTGCATCATGATGCAGTGGATGGTAAGACATACACTTTCAAGGTGGAGGGTGACAGCCTACGCTTCAACCTCTCTTGTAGGAAAAAAAAGCATGACTCTGATCGGGCACCTTCGGGGGAAGAACACCAGTCAGCGAACAGACTCCACTTCAAGGCATAAACTTGCCTGGTAGAGGGAGCTCTGACTTGAGTGAGAGGTTCCAGAGGTCTGGACGCAGGTGACATATGGTGCCCTGCCCCTGAGAAAGAAGGTCCTTCCCCAGGGGGATCATTCAGGGAGGGGCTGTTGCGAGGAGCATGAGTTATGAAAACCAGGTCTGGGTGGGCCAGTAAGGCGCGACCAGCAGGACCTGTTCTTCGTTCTCCCTGACCTTGCACAGTGTCTGTGTGAGAAAGCTCACTCGGGGAAACGCATTCTTCCATAGACCCCGGGGCCAGCTGTGTGCCAGTGCATCCATGCCGAGGGGGGACTCAATCAGGCAATAGTACAACTGGCAGTGGGAGGACTCGCGGGAAGCAACCAGGTCCACCTGAGCTCCCCTGAATCGACTCCATATCAGCTGGACCACCTGGAGATGGAGTCGCCATTCTCTGGAGAGAGTGAGCTGCCGTGAGAGTGAGTCGGCTGCACGGTTGAGCTCCCTTAGAATGTGTATTCTATCTCCAGAGGAGAACTAGGAGCCAGGCTCCTAGTTCTAACATTGTTAGCTTGGCATTGAAAATGGTCAACATGTGACCGAAACGTTTGCCTTGTTTCACTGAGTAAATTGCTTATATTGTTTTCATCTCGCTTGTGACTCTTTGATGTTTGAGTGTGCTGACTTTTTTCAAGCTCTTCACCTTTGGGAAACTTTTTTGGTCTACGCACCTCAGTTGGATTATTTTGAAGGTGCGGTAAGTCTCTGGCTGCTTATCTCCAGAGGAGGAAATGGCAGGCGAGTTGCGACATGCGACGTGATCGTAGACCTCCCTGGTGGTTGATATACGATACAGTCGCAGTGTTGTCCGTGCAGACGAACATGTGCTTGCCCTGCAGCAGCAGCTGGAACCGCTGCAAGGCTAGAAGCAATGCCAACAACTCCAGGCAGTTGATGTGCAGTTGATGTGCCAAAGCAGTCGAGGCTCTGTCCAGGACCCTGAGGCTGCCTGCCCATTGAATGTAGCGCCCCAGCCTGTCCTGGAGGCATCTGTTGGGACAACAACATGCTGAGACACTTGTTTTAAGGGCACTCCAGCCCGTAGAAAGGCAAGGCCTTCATGTCAACTGAGTCCAACTCCATACCAAGAAAAGAGATTCTCTGCACGGGGGAGAGCTTGCTCTTTTCCCAGTTGACCTGAAGCCCCAACTGGCTGAGGTGCCGGAGCACCATGTCCCTGTGATCGCACAGCTGCTCTCGCGACTGGGCCATGATGAGCCAGTCATCGATTTAACGATCCTGATGCCCACTTCCCTTAATGGGGCAGGGGTGCCTTCCGCGACTTTGGTAAAGATACGGGGGGACAGGGAAAGCCCGGAGGGGAGGACATTGAGTAAATGAGGACAGAATTTTCACTTTTGGGTGAACTATCCCTAAAAGGTACAGCCTAACAAAATAAACATATAGTGTGTTTAAAACTGGATTGGTTGGTATTGGATTGGTTGATCAGCTGAATCACAGTGTTTGATATTGTAAATTAAACAATGGCATCTGGGCAACATTTTGTGTATCTATTTGGATGCCTCGAGTTGATCAATCATTTAATAACATACCTGGCAGTCATGAAAGAGCACCTCTTTTCCCCAGGATACTCAATGAGGAAACAGACATCTGTATCCCTTTTTTCCTTAATACTCTGGAATTATAAAGAGAATTATATGGATATATAATGGAAATTATTTGTTAGAAGTTTAGAGTTTCCTAAAAGTTTACATAATGGAAGTGAATTGACAATATATCAAATTCAAAACATAGAACTGATGTTTCTAAGATCACATAAGGAATGTAAAATGCATTAAGGCAGGCCTACATAATACTATCTTTTGCTTTTTGTCGGTGTCACCACAGCTCACGCTAATCGCTGTACATTTATGCTAACCATTAGCCTGGGGGCTAACGTTTAGATATAATACCACGTTTATATAACATGTGCACGGAGAGACAGTTAGTGTACAGTACAGTCTTGTTTACAACTTAATCGGAACAGTTTGTGCGTTAAATATTTGTAAAGGAAAATTTGTATCACGAATGAAGCACATTGCGCAAATGCAGACAGACGCAAATGTACCCACAAATACATATCTCCAGATATAATCATTTCACAATAAAAAAACCTCGTAATCTGTAAAATAATCACTTAACTTACCCCTGTCTGTTCTCAGCACATCAACCGTCTCTCTCTCGCACTCTCTCTGTCGCTCAACCACACATGCACTGCAGATTCGCTAAAGCTGTTCACTAATTTCAGATATATACATAACATTAATGGCAGCTAATATATGTTAATCACCAATGTAGATTTTTACTTGCATTTGCAGGTGGACAATGTTCTCCATTTTCAAAGCTAATTTGACCAACCACAAATTCTAACAGTCAATCTGTCAAGCACGGCTGTGGCGCCGATGACATAACGTTAACACAAAAGTGCGCCAATACAAAATCTTTTTTGTTGCTCTTATCATTAAACTATTAACATTTGCATTCATTATGATATCAGCATGTTATAAATAAAACTTACCTGCAGTTCGGCCCATCGCTTTCCTGCCATTGACACTGCCATGTTTTTAGTGTTGTTGTTATTACTGTTAACAAATAGGTAGTGTAGGTAGAATTTACCCATTATTATATATGTTATTTGCTAACTAATATGCTAAAATCTAACTGATTTTCATGGGTTATATTTAACACCCTCCAGAGTAATTTTTTACAGTACAAGAGGCGAATGGCTTTGTGTAGTGTAATCATAATTCACTCGGCTCCGAAGCAAAAATTTCATTGGCCTTTTCTCTTAAACTCAGATGAGATTGGGGCTCCTAAATAAGACCCCTAATATCATCATGACATAACTCGTAGTGACTGACAGATAGGGAACTGGATTGCTCATAAAAGTGAATTTGTGCAAACTTGAAGAGTCTGAAATGGATATTGCTCCAACAGGACATAAAAAAATGCACACATCATAACATCATTCACAGAAATAATGCTGATATCATACAGTATGGACTTATATTTGTGTTGGATCAGTTATCTGTGTAGGCAAGTGCGCAGCAGACAAACCCACCTTAACGATTTCAATATATCACTTTATCCTGCCCGAAAACACCATAAACATTGCAGATAACATCTGAAGTAACAATTAATTTACATACACATATCCTAAAAACTAATCCTGTGTGACTCACATGCTTCAAATTGGGTGATTTTAGGTCAAATTTTAGCTGTCAGTCAATGATGCTTTCTGCCAGTAGGTAAAAGTAAGATGGCCACTTGAACACTTCCGGTGGCTTCACACCCGAATGGTTTAGAACACAACGAGCAATCCAGTCATTATATAGATCAGTGGTTCATACTGTTTTTCGGTTCCAATCCACTGTACGTTTGCACCATCATAGTGGCAGCTGTTTACCCATGTTACTAGGTAACGAATGGATGCTTGCTCACTTAATTTTTGTACTTTTTTTTTGTAATTTTCAAAATGTAAAAAATTTTTTGATTCATTTCCAAAACACCAATACAGAGCGTCTCATGTGTCTATTTGTCACGACTGTAATACAAAGCTTCAAAAGAACGAGGGAGTTACTTTCTGCGAGCAAAAATTAAATATAGCCTAAGTTATATATCTGCTGCAGCATGTCAGTCACACTTATCAGGAAAGTGAGTGAGTAAACACATAAATACACAGTTTGACTAATTCATAAGTCATTAATAGCATCTCACTTTCGTGATTTAGTATGATTGCGGTTACATCAGAAGCGAACTATACTGGAGTTCGCATGAATCCAAACCCCAGATCACCCTGCTGAGGCGGACTCGGGTACGGTTCACTGTTGCTCACCCGAGTTCAGAAAACAGCGTTCACATTATCCAAATGAACCTAACTCTGATGTCAAATGAACCCGGGTGCGCACCCCCTTACTCTTTCCCTGTCAAGAACACTGGCTTATAAATTTAATACATGTAATGCTAGAGACAGACACTAAAAGCATATGTAAATACTTGAAAAAGATGGTCACTAATGATATAAGCTCTGCTGGAGCTTCAGTTTGATGTGTACTCAGGCAATATAAACACTGATTAATAATGCAGAGTTGTTCTTAATTTACCATCCCGCCACATGCAACATAGGGTGAACTGTAGTCGTATGTAGCCAGAACTTTCACTAAAAGAGCATGAAGGCTGGGCCTCACTGCAGCTCATTCTAACATTTTATACAGCCAACCAGATTAGAGCTTACTAAATTAAGAAAGTGCTTTCCATTTTTGTTAGTATTATGCATCAGATGGTCCATAAATAGACTATGGGTGGCCTTTGGAAGTGAATTGACTGACCCAGTTTACCTGATTTCACACTGGTTGTTTATTTTTAAAGTAGCTCTGCATCCTAAAACTGACGTTCAAAGTTTCATCATAAAATGAGGTGCTACTGGAAAAGTTTGTATGTTTAGAAAATGAGAGTGAATGTGCAGAAACAGCCTCTTTCTATCCTCCCAGGTCCAGCATGCAATTCACGCAGGCCCTGCTGCCGGTATTGAATGAGATTGCTCAGCATTACACTGTTCTCTAGCTGACTCAAGGCTAACAGTGATGGACAAACCCTGAGAGACTGGGGCCAAATGCACACAAATATAACTGTGGAGTGATTGAAAATTGCATTGATTGCTTTTCAGTGCAATGTCAGTGTCGCTTTTGTTGACTGTTGGATCAATTCCATTTGTGACTATGCTTGTCATTCAGGACACATCTACTGTCTTAGTTCATATACTGTGTGCATTTATAATTTACAGGCTTTCTCTTCTAGGAAAATGAATGAAAAATATTGATGATATCTTGTACTGCTCATTCTCGAGTGAGAATGTCCTTCCCCCTATTTTATAAACACCACCTGCCTCTGACTAGCAAATCATTGTTTTACAGTGTCTTCAGTTGTGATAATATCTGTCCTTTTTTTCTTTCCCAAAGTTCCTCAAAAAAAAAAAAATCCCCTTGTGAAAAGAGTACTTAATACAGAAATAATATCCTTTAAAATAATATACGGTAATGCTTTAGATTACAGGCCCCAATTTACAGCGTACCTGTTCATAATAATAGTGTAGAGTACCTCTGTGTAGGTAAGGGAACAATCTACAACATTTAGGGAATAAAGAGGTAATAACCTGGAACATTACAAACTATTTATACTATACGTATATTGAAACTAACAGTGGTGTATAAAGTACCTGAAAGACATACTCAAGTAAAAGTACAGATATCTTACCAGAAAATGACTTTGGTAGAAGTTGAAGTCGCCGTTTAGAATATTACTTGAGTAAAATTCTTAAAGTATGTGATATTTATTGTATTTAAGTATGAAAAGTATTTTTTAAATCTTAAACGTACTGAAGTATTGAAAGTAAAAGTACAAGTAAACGCAAAATGGAAAAGAAGCAAATAAATATATATAAAAAATGTTCATTCCAACATAAGAAAACATTTCTGGAATCTGCATCTGAAATAGCATTTAGATGTATTTACACAGTTTTTGTATCTCACAGGGGACATGGATGCCTTTAAACTGCAGTTACAGATGCATAAATAGGCCTAATGTTTTGTTTTTAAAATGTTGAATACCAGTGGTGGACAGTAACGGAGTAGCTTTACTTCGTTACTGTACTTAAGTAAATTTTTCAAGTATCTGTACTTTACTGGAGTCGTTTTATTTTGAGTAACTTTTACTTCACTACATTTCATAAAACTTCTCATTACTCCTTATAATATATCACGTGCTCCGAGACGCAGAAGCTTCAGGTTCAGAAAATTCATGAACGAACTGATTCTTTTCAATGAACCTTTTAAATCGGTTCGCAAATCGCACCAAACGATTCATTGACGAATTAGAATGAACCGATTGCAGCTGTTCTCGAGTCGACAACTCACTGATTCAAATGAACCGTTTAGTGCGAGTCTCCAGTGAACTGAAGTCACAAGTAAGAACTTAATGAGTGAGTCATTGAGATTCAACCGATTCATTCAAACGACTGTTTCAGAGCATTTGACTGTGTTAATGAGTGAATCACTGAATTATTTATTCAACCGATTCGCTCAAAAAGCTGATTCATTCAGTAAGTAAAAACTGTCCTCAGAGACGCAGTGCTGTGATCTTTGTTTGGAACTATTTTCGTTAGCAAAATTGAGCAAAAACAAGCAACATTATGTCTAAAATGTAAGTCACTTATTGCAACTAATAAATCAACATGCATGCACTCTGTGTGTGTGATTTGGTGATACAGCCTATTTGATAATGTCAGATCACACATCATTACAACAACACTTAACATATTATCGCAGACGATGCTGTATCGCACACCCCATACTCGACTTGAATGGAACATGAATCATCCGCGGTTATGCACGCACTTGTTTGCACATGAGCAAAGGTATTTTTAGGAGTCCCACTTGCAAGCGCCAGACCACTGATTCGTCAAACCTGCTTTCCTGCAGTCCGTGTTCTTCTGACTTCTGACTATTTTGTAGTAAGTAACGAATATGCTTCAGGGAAATGTATCGGAGTAAAAGTATACATTTTAATTAGGAAATGTAGTGGAGTAAAAGTAAAAGTTGGCTGAAATATAAAAACTCAAGTAAAGTACAGATACTCCCAAAAAATACTTAAGTACTGTAACGTAGTATTATTACTTCGTTATATTACAGCACTGGAAACTAAGGGGTACCTATTCTAATATTACATGGTATGTATGACCTACTATGCTAAACAACAATTTTACCTTTGCAAGCAATTTAACAATAATATACACTGTACCTTTTAATAGTATAAAAAAAAATATTCGCTATAAAACAGTTTATTCTTGATTTTCTTGTTTATTACAGGCTTTCAGTCTGTGTGTTTCTTGGCATCATGGTTTGGCCGTATTTTACATAGTTTATTCATCAGTGGGTGAAAAACATGAACAAAATAAACAAAATCTCAAATTTGTTCATACACAAGTTATTCAATATTAAAATTCTCAAAAGCATTTTGGTTTAACTGTATAAGCTGTGTAAGTGTGGAGTTGCTTTGCTTTTTTCTGAACTGTTCATGTAGGCCTACCTTTTTTGTTTTTATTTTTGTCAGTTTCTGATTTAATAAATCACCTTTTATCTGTTGCCTGTTTTTGCTGTTATCATATTGTGTGTGATTTTAATTTTAAAACCCATTTTGGGTTAATTTAACTCAGCAGTAGGCCTATAGTAAATTGCAAACAATATTTGAATTAAATAACACAGTACAACATGTCTTCAGGGAAATGTATCGGAGTAAAAGTATACATTTTAATTAGGAAATGTAGTGGAGTAAAAGTAAAAGTTGGCTGAAATATAAAAACTCAAGTAAAGTACAGATACTCCCAAAAAATACTTAAGTACTGTAACGTAGTATTATTACTTCGTTATATTACAGCACTGGAAACTAAGGGGTACCTATTCTAATATTACATGGTATGTATGACCTACTATGCTAAACAACAATTTTACCTTTGCAAGCAATTTAACAATAATATACACTGTACCTTTTAATAGTATAAAAAAAAATATTCGCTATAAAACAGTTTATTCTTGATTTTCTTGTTTATTACAGGCTTTCAGTCT
Organism: Sinocyclocheilus anshuiensis; assembly: GCF_001515605.1. Taxonomy (NCBI): domain Eukaryota; kingdom Metazoa; phylum Chordata; class Actinopteri; order Cypriniformes; family Cyprinidae; genus Sinocyclocheilus; species Sinocyclocheilus anshuiensis. Next base: position 91,307 of record NW_015547685.1, read on the forward strand.
GTGTGTTTCTTGGCATCATGGTTTGGCCGTATTTTACATAGTTTATTCATCAGTGGGTGAAAAACATGAACAAAATAAACAAAATCTCAAATTTGTTCATACACAAGTTATTCAATATTAAAATTCTCAAAAGCATTTTGGTTTAACTGTATAAGCTGTGTAAGTGTGGAGTTGCTTTGCTTTTTTCTGAACTGTTCATGTAGGCCTACCTTTTTTGTTTTTATTTTTGTCAGTTTCTGATTTAATAAATCACCTTTTATCTGTTGCCTGTTTTTGCTGTTATCATATTGTGTGTGATTTTAATTTTAAAACCCATTTTGGGTTAATTTAACTCCAGCAGTATAGTAATTTTCAAACAATAATTGAACTAAATAAAACTGAGCGTGACATGACGGAGATATTTTCTGGTATGTATGTATGTATATGTATGTATGTATGTATGACCTACTGTGCTAAACAACCATCGCTTTGGGGCAATTTGTTGTAGCTACTTACCCTGTAACTACATAGAACTAGGGGGTAACAAGCACCACTTTAATTTACAGCCTCAAATGTTGTACATATTGTACATCTACATAGAACAAGGGGGGAACAAGTTGGACTTAAACACAGAACAAGTGATTATTTGCACAATAATTACAGATAAAAATGTTGCTATAGTTCTAATTCATTTTTGTTTGATGACCAAAGTAAATGATCTACTTTTTACTATTAATTTATTGATTCATTTTTGCTATAAAAAAAAATAAATAAAAATCACATTAAATAGTATATCCACTGAAATACGAGTGCTTTATCATGCTGTATTTTATTTTCTGCAAACAGCTGGAAAGAGGTAAGCTCTGACTCAGCTGAGGTAAGTCACAGATCAAGCCAGAGACAACAGGTTAGTTAAGGATAAGCAGGTTTATTGACAGGAATTGCAGAGGTAGAATGACTGAAGCAATGAATGGAGAGTATCCAACTCAGTAGACAGTTCTGTGAGTCTTAGCTTGGTTAAGCAGATGGTTTTCCTTTTGTAGGTTGGTGGAGTGTATGGGATCCAGGAACGAAGGAGATCGACGAAGGAGGAACCTTGGGAATCTAAGGGTAAGTAGACAGGTCAATAGCATAGCAGGCAGTTCAGGAGGCCAAGGCGGAGTAGGGAGCACAGGGAGCCATGGCTGATCAAGCGGTTCAGGAAGCCATGGCGGAGCCGCCTCGGAGGCCGCGGCCCCAGCCCCCGCCCCTACGGCTGGAGCCTCACTACCACCCCACAAAAAAAATACTTGTGGACGCTTATGGGCTCCAAGGCCCTCTCAGGGCCAAAACCAGAGACTGGAGCCCTCCCTGGGCTTAACCGGGGATCTGGAGCCCTCCCTGGCCTGTACTCGGGAACAGGAGCCCTCCGTGGGCTGTACTCGGGAACAGGCGCCCTCCGTGGGCTGTACTCGGGAACTGAAGCGCTTACGAGGAGCAGGCACTGGAGGGTGCTCTGGAGGAGCAGGCACAGCAAGGCACTTTCAAGGAGCTGGCATTGGAGCCAACTCAGGGGCTGGAGCCGACACTGGAGCAAGCTCTGGGGCTGGAGCCGACACTGGCGCGAGCTCTGGGACAGGGATGAGGGCGGAGAACAGTCCCTTTCTCCTCATCCTCCTCTTTTAGTTAGAGGTGAATTGGGCGGCCGGTGGGCTGGTGAGCCGCGGCCGATGGGCTTGACATTGGAACGGCCGGCGGGCTGGAGAGAGCTGCGGCCGGCGGACTTGATTGAGGGTGGATGCACTAGGTCCGGTCTTCCGTCACAGATCAAGCCAGAGACAATAGGTTAGTTAAGGATAAGCAGGTTTTCTGACAGGAATTGCAGAGGTAGAATGACTGAAGCAATGAATGGGGAATATCCAACTCAATAGACAGTTCTGGGAGTCTTAGCTTGGTTAAGCAGATGGGTTTCCTTTTGTAGCTTGGCGGAGAGTATGGGATCCAGTAATGAAGAAGCAATGAATGGGGAATATCCAACTCAATAGACAGTTCTGGGAGTCTTAGCTTGGTTAAGCAGATGGTTTTCCTTTTGTAGCTTGGCGGAGAGTATGGGATCCAGTAATGAAGGAGAATGATGAAGGAGGAACCTCAGGAATCTAAGGGTAAGTAGACAGGTCAATAGCATAGAGAGAGTCTGGTAAGTTCAGTGCAGACCGGACGGTGAGTGACTGGAAGGAGTGTGCTTTTGAAGGTGACTTGATTGGAGACGGCAGGTGCAGGTGATCTGGATTGAGTGGTGATCGTGAATGTGAACAGGTGTGAGCCGGGGAGGATTCTGGGGTATGGAGTTCAGAGCTGGTGACTGGTGACTCCCTGACAGTAAGTAGGCTACATGATGAATTATAAAGCATAACAGAAACTCATTAACTCATTTCCCTAGATTTCCAGATTTGTGGTTCAGTAATCTCCATCATGTATCCTTTAATAATAAAATATGTACCCCATGGTTAAAAAATATCTAGGTCTATAATATAATAACAATGTATTGTTACAAAAAGTGTATCATCTTGCTAAGTCGCTCCCAAATGTAAGATTGTTGTTTAGCATAGTAGGTCATACATACCACATAATATTAGAATAGGTATCCCTTAATTTCAAAATACTTCCAGTATAAATAATTTGTATATTTTCCAGGTTGTTACTTCTTTATTCCCCAAACTTTGCATATTGTTCCCATATTCCTACATGGAAGTAATGTATAGGTGTCAGGAACTGTGTCGGAGGGAACGAATGCGGAGACGTGGATCAACGCAACAGTCTGTCCATAAATCCAAACACAGGATATCCACAACAAGTAATGTCGAACATGACGATTTAGACCAGACCAAGAGAGAACGCACAGACTGGGACTTAAATACATGGGGTAATGAGGACAATTAATACGACACACCTGAATCACATGAACACAATCAACGAGAGACAGAAACTGGGTCACTGAGAGCACATGGGGAGGAAAACATACACACAGACAGTCCAGGGGCATGACAATAGGTACACTATAATTACAAAAAAGGCACGCTTTAAATTGCAGGCTATAATCTAAAGCATTACCGAATATACTTAAATTCAAACTGAATGTAATAGTATACAAAGTATTACAGTTTTTCTCGATTGCTAAAACACTATAACTGATTAATTTGGCCCAATTTTCCAAACAATTCATACAGTTCTCAAAACAAAGACACGTTTCTCAAAACTTTTAACACATTTCACGTGCTTGCACACACATTCCAATTTGCTCAGTGTTTTCTGCAAAACTCTACACAAAAACGGCATCATTTTGCACAAGGTTTAACCATGTTCTCATTCAGAAAACACAAACACACAATATAATTAACTCAAGCATCAAAAAATTAACTCAAACAGCGCACATTTATCCATGTGTGAACATTCAGTAGCAAAACAGATGACACACAGGCCAGAATCTCAGGATGATATGAACAAGAGCACGGGTGATTATGTGTTTTGGAAAATGAATCCTGGTAATGGGAGATGGATGGATGGATGGAAAAGGAATAGGAGGGGAAAATAAAAATGAAGGGGATGAGATCAAAGGTCATTTGTTCCGGATGAAATACAAAGCACTATAGTTGACAATGTTCTTCTGCATGGACTGTCCATGAGGAAAGTTGGCCTACAGGGCAGGCTCATCTGCAGGGTTTCAATACTACTTACACATACAATATACACTGAACAAAATTATAAACGCAACACTTTTGTTTTTGCCCCCATTTTTCATGAGCTGAACTCAAAGATCTAAGACTTTTTCTATGTACACAAAAGGCCTATTTCTCTCAAATATTGTTCACAAATCTGTCTAAATCTGTGTTAGTGAGCACCTCTCCTTTGCCGAGATAATCCATCCACCTCACAGGTGTGGCATATCAAGATGCTGATTAGACAGCATGATTATTGCACAGGTGTTCCTTAGGCTGGCCACAATAAAAGGCCACTCTAAAATGTGCAGTTTTACTGTATTGGGGGGTCCGGGGGGGT
>NW_015547685.1:95418-96452 GCF_001515605.1 Sinocyclocheilus anshuiensis
TTATTCACCCCCCGGAGCCGTGTGAGGCACGTTTTATTACGGATGCGCGTGCTTTATTTGACTACTTTTGGACTGTCAAACAAAAACACCTGCCTACTCCCATTCTAACGCTTGGAAGAGCCAGGACAATTTTTACAGTTTTTCTCGATTGTTAACACACTATAACTGATTAATTTGGCCCAATTTTCCAAACCATTCATATAGTTCTCGAAACAAAGACACATTTCTCAAAACTTTTAACACATTTCACCTGTTTGCACACACGTTCCAATTTGCTCAGTGTTTTCTGCAAAACTCTACACAAAAACACTATCATTTTGCACGTTTATCCATGTTCTCATTCAGAAAACACAAACACACAATATAATTAACTCAAGCATCAAAAAATGAACTCAAACAGCGCACATTTATCCATGTGTGAACATTAAGCAGCAAAACTGATGACACACCAGTCAGAATCTTAGGATGATATAAAAAGGAGCACAAGTGATTATGAGTTTTGGAAAATGAATCCTGGTAGTGGGAAACAAAGAGGAATAGGAGGGGAAAATAAAAATTAAGGGGATGAGGTCAAAGGTAATTTGTTCCTGATGAAATACAAAGCACTATAGTTGACCATGTTCTTCTGCATGGACTGACCATGATGGAAGTTGGCCTACAGGCTCATCTAAAAGGTTTCAATATTACTTACAAAATACACATACAATATAATTACAGTACATAGCAGCAGTACTTCAGATGAAAGAACTTTCATTATTCTATGTACAGTAAACACTGTAGCACATGTTGTACACCCTCAAACTCAATACTGTTGAATTGATTTGTAGCCAAGTAGCCCTTAACATGTGCTCTATTTTTGCAGAACTGAGAGACGGCTGTCTAGGGAAGGCAGAAAAGTCTTTTGTCAGAAGACTAAGCAACTACAGAACAGTTTTTCTGAATTGCTAAAATACTAAACTCCAATCTCTGAACCAAATTCTCACTAGCTTAAACCAATTTGTCGAATAAAGCACTCTTTCTGCTAAACCTTAAAC
>NW_015547685.1:96710-109136 GCF_001515605.1 Sinocyclocheilus anshuiensis
GCTCTATTTGCAAATCTCATGCACTCTTTTTGCAAAACTCTAAACACATTCTCACTCACAGTTTTTTTTTTTTTTTCAACTGCTTACACACATTTTTTAACTTTACCTCCTTTTTCAAAACTTAACACACAAATCCAAGAATTGCACACACAAAATGCCTCACATCTCTTGCAAAATGACACACTGCATTCAAAAGATCACAAACACATCTCAAAGGCAAACATCTGTCTTACGTTGCAAACACTTTTGCCATAATATATTTTTGGATATGTCATACACACAGTAATTCAAAACCAAAATCTCCTCTTTCATGAGCTCCAATGGACATATCTGTACAAGATCGAAAGTAATTGTCAGAGATTTTTAAAAATTCACAGTAAACACGAAAGCAAGATTGAAACCAAACTCTTTATTTTTTTTTTTACTGTAAGCATTTGTGGTTGTGAATACAGTACTAGAGAAAAGAAAAAAAAAATACAACAATATGTAGTTGGACAGAATCCAAACATAATTTTGAAAACAGATTATTATTCCAAAGGAATTGTGTGTGTGTGTGATGGTTGGGTGCATCTAGGCTCAATCCCTCCTCCGGGCTGGGTCCGGCCACAATACTTCATCCACATCACATGCCATGTTCTCTCTTGCCAGACACCGTGGAAAGAACCTCCTTGTATGGCGTATCCAAGCTTGGAATGGAGGGGGCATCAAGGTCTCCACATGCCTCCTCCATTGCCTGGAGAAGCGTCATGTTGACATAGGGATGATGATCATACACTTTCCAGCGCCATGTGGAAAAATATTCCTCAATAGGGTTTAGAAATGGTGAATATGGAGGCAGGTAAACAACAGAAAAATGGGGATGAGTAATAAACCAGTTTTGGACCTGATGGGCACGATGAAAGCTGACATTATCCCAGATGATGACAAATCTTGCCTGGTCTTCATTCTGCAGACCTTGAACAAGCATATCATGAACAGCATCCAGAAAACGTATGATGTGATCAGTGTTATAGGGGCCAAGTCTGGCATGATGGTGCAGGACACCATTCTGTGTAATTGTAGCACACATTGTAATGTTTCCGCCACGTTGTCCAGGGATATTGACAATGGCTCTTCGTCCAATGACATTTCTCCCCCTTCTTCTGGTTTTGCTGAGATTGAAGCCCACCTCATTAACATAAATGTATTCATGGATGATAGCATGGGCATCCATCTCCAAAATTCTCTGTAAAAGACAAAATAACATGTAGATCAGTATATGCACAACCCAATAGCTTGACTTGGTAGTCAAGTCTGATATATGGGAATAAGTGTTGTATGCATACCTCCACAAAGTCATGTCGAAGGTTCTTGACTCTGTCACAGTTCCTTTCAAATGGGACCTTATACAGCTGTTTCATTCTCAGTTGATTTCTCTGGAGGACACGATGTATTGTTGAGGGGCTCACAGCATTTGTTAGCAAAAATTGTGGAATCATTAAGGATATGATTGCATATTCCACGAATTCTCATAGCATTATTGGTCAAAACCAAATTCACGATAGCCGTCTCTTGCTCTTCAGTGAACTTGTGACCTCGCCCACCATGAAACCTTCTCCTTGCTACTCTGTAGAAGATTCAAGAATAGTGTGAGTGTGTGCCATAAACTGTAACATAATACAAACTATTTTATACAATATAGTCAGAATGTCTTCTTACATTGAGCTGTACAGTATGATAACCCACCAGACTGACCAATTGTGCAGTGCACTACAGTAAATGGATGCTAAAATATATGTATTATAGAATTGACAATAAAGCAGACTTGACTTGACTTGACTTGACATTGAGCTGTACTGTTGTACAGTATGATAACCAGACTGTGACCAATTGTGCAGTGCACTACAGTAAATGGATGCATGGGTGCTAAAATATATGTATTATAGTATACCGTATGTTTAGCTAAAATAGCTATTATGTGTACATTAGAACATGTACATTACAGTAAATTGTTACATACCTGTTATCATTTCTAAAGGTTCGAATTACACCCGCCACTGTAAATCGACTCAAATTAGGCTGGACTCTCTGTCCAGCCTCTCTCATTGTTAGACCATGGTTGATCACATGATCAATGATAGTATCAGAAATTGTGTGACAAGTAAAGATTTGGTGTGTAAGCGGTTGAAAAAAACTGTAAACACATTTCTTGAAATTGTGACTCCTTTTCTCGAAACTCTAAACACAAATCCATAACTTCTCACCCAATTCCCCATACTTCATATTTTCAGGTCAAAATTAAGCTCTCCACTCAAAACTATTCAATCTTGCTGAAAAAAACAAACTTTGCCCTCAGACATGACACACAAGCCCTCAGAAACACACACACAACAACTTAGTCTTACACACTAATGCGATCAATTCATAACACTGTTGCAAAAACCTTCTTTTGGCAACCAGGTATCGTTTTACAGCTCAGTGTCTATTACAGTATACAACATAATTTGAGCAGATACATGTTACAGTAAATATAGCAGATACAGTGAAATTCAACAATAAGCTTTACATATTGTTTTCATTACACTGCTGTAAAGAGATCTTACAGTACAGTAGATGAAAAGCACTAGAAAGGAAAAGGTCAAATACCAAAGAATTGCATATGAACACATTCGCCCTCAGACATGACACACAAGCCCTCAGAAACACACACACAACAACATCTTACACACTAATGAGATCAATTTATCACACTGTTGCAAAAACCTTCTTTTGCCAATCAGGTATCATTTTACAGCTCAATATCTCTTACAGTATACAACATAATTAGAGCACATACATGTTACAGTAAATACAGTAGATACAGTGAAATTCAACTATAAGCTTTACAGTAAGAACATATTATTTTCATTACACTGCAGTAAAGAGATCTTACAGTACATTAGATGAAAAGCACTAGAAAGGAAAAGGTCAAATAACAGAATTGCATATGAACACACAACAGAATATAGAGTCATCACTCAGTTCTGCAAAAATACAGTACATGTAAGAAGTACCTGGCTACAAATCAGTTCAGCAGTTACAGTATGAGTTTGAGGGTGTACAACTTGTGCGTCAGTATTTACTATACATATATATAAAAAGTAAAAGTTCTCTCATCTGAAGTACTGCTACTGTTCTGTCATTATATTTTATCTGCAAGTAGTATTGAAAGCCTGTAAGTGAGCCTGTTGGCCAGCTGTCCTCATGCACAAGAACATGATCAACTACAGCGCTGTGTATTTCATCAGGAATAAATGTCCTTTGACCCTGTCCCCTTCAGTTTTCTTTTCCCCTCATCTTCCTCTTTGTCTCCCAGTAGTAGGATTCATTTTCCAAATCACATAATCAGCTGTGCTCTTGTTCATATCATCCTGAGATTCTGACTGCTGTGTCATTAGTTTTGCTACTTAATGTTCACACATGGATAAATGTGTGCTGTTTGAGTTTATATTGTGATTCTTGAGGTAGTTATATTGTGTGTTTGTGTTTTCTAAATGAGAACATGGTTAAACCTGTGCAAAATGATGCCTTTCTTGTGTAGAGTTTCTCAGAAAACACTGAGCAAATTGGAGCGTGTGTGAAAACAGCTGAAACGTGTTTAAAGTTTTGAGAAACATGTCTTTGTTTTAGGAACTGTATGAATGGTTTGGAAAATTGTGCCAAACGAATCAGTTATAGTGCGTTAGCAATCGAGAAAAACTGTAAATGGGGACATTCCATAGGCGTAATGGTTTTTATACTGTACAAACTGTATTTTCTATCACCCTACACCAACCCTACTCCTAAACCTACCCCTTACAGGAAACTTTGTGCATTTTTACTTTCTCAAAAAAACTCATTCTGTATGATTGAGGAATAGGAGGAGAAAAGAAAAATGAAGGGGATGAGGTCAAAGGTCATTTATTGCTAATGAAATATAAAGCATTATAGTTCAACATGTTCTTGCACATGGAATGAGCATAAGGAAAGCTGGCCTGCAGGCTCATCTACAGGGTTTTTACACTACTTACACATTACAGTTACAGTACATAGTAGCAGTTCTTCAGATGAGAGAATTTTCACTGTTCTTTGTACTGTAAATACTGTAGCACATACCCTCAAACTGCTAACTGTTGAATTGAGTTGTAGCCGAGTACTTCTTACATGTACTGTATTTGTGCAGAACTGAGAGTCGACTGTCTAGGGGAGACAGAGAAAGTATTTTTGTCAGAAGACTAAGAAACTGTTATAGTATAACAAATGAGGGTATTATAAGGATATATAAAATGATATTACCAATACTGTAATGCAACTTGGGAGAGGATGATGAATTTATTTATTTATGGTAACTGACAGTATATTCCAGTGTGTGTTTACTGTATATTCTGTTGTTTGGTTTTTGTAATTTTCTCTTCTAGTGCTTTTCATCTACTGTAAGATCTCTTTACAGTAGTGTAACGAAAGTAAACATTTCTTACAGCTTATTGCTGAATTTTACTGTATCTACACCCCTATACTTATGTCATATACTGTAACAGACATTGACTAGCAAAAGGATTCCAGTTTCCCAAAAGGAGGTTTTTGTAACGGTGTTTTGAATTGATCTCACTAGTGTTCTGTAGGCAGGAAAATAGTCTGTGTATTTGATAGGTTTGTGTATCATCTGAGGCCAAAGTTTGAGTCTGATGAAAGAGAACATGTTTTTGACTAAAATGATTGATTTTGACCTGGAAGTTTGAAGTTTGCACAAGTTTGTGGGTAGTTTTGAGATTGTGTTTATAGTTGTGAGAAAATGGTGAATTGTTTCATGAATTCAATCGAGAAAAACTGTAATTCAAATTATATGAAAATGTATTATGAATCAGAATCAGAAAGAGCTTCATTTCCAGAAAGAGCTTTATTATGGTATTAATTTATATTAATTATACAATTATCGGAACATTAGAGTGTATTGCCTGACCCACTTAAGTAGGACTTAAGAACATTTTTATTTGTAATTTCAGAATAAGTCTTCGAAATATGGTTAAAATGCAATTACAGTTGTAAAGATGAAGTTGCAGTTTAGTACATTTAAAAAGTTTTTTCAATAAATGTTATCAAAATAAGTGTACTTCTTTAAAGCAATACAAAATAATATTAAAAGAATGTGATTTAAAATGTACTTTAAAATAGGCTGTACTTTACAACTCAAAAAAATGTACCAAACCACCATGGGTTCTGACACGACAAGGAAGATTAATACAATTGGTAGGTTGTCAGCAAGCCTAAATAACAAAATCTGCAAATTTTCAATTTCATACAGAATTATTATTCTTTATTTATTTTTTGCTATAAATAAGCAGGTTTACTTTGGCTCTTTGCTAATGCACTCAGCTAATTCTCTTGGGAAAAGTCTTATTTAGTTTTACTGCAAATTGCTAAGCAAGAAATTACTGAAGACGAACATTACCCCAATTAGAATATTCAGAATGATTTAAACTGTGCTTTTTGCCATTTTAGCTACACTGCAGACTTTTTTACTGTTATAGCTTTTTGATTTACCGTCATAGCTCCTGTAATGAATTGCACAATTATACAAACAATCGAGCGAGCAGACAAACAGAAATCACACCAAATGCTCCTGCATATGTACTAGTTTAGATTAAAATCTAGATTTGCTTTTCTCAGCAGCACTATGTCTACATTAATGTGAATTATTGAGGTAATTATTAAGGTAAATGGCCATAACTACTTTGTTTCCCTGCTTCAGCAAAACTAACATTCAGTTTTCAAAGCAGTGAGGTGAGGAACATGTGATGGATTCTGTGTTCAAGCAATCACTGGTGGATTCACTGATGCTTTCAATTAATATTGACACTAATTGTTATTTTTAATGTTATTACAATCTATTTTTCTTAAGTAAGATGCTTGAACATACTGAAGGTAGTCATTTTTGTTTGCAGAGTGCTAAGAAGACGGCATGATCGAATATGTGTGTTTCCAGTTTATTGCTTTCATTAATGAACCCCTCTCATTTGAACCATTGCCCATAACTATTCATGAAAATACTGCAGGCATGGAAACCTAATCGTGAAGGACACAGCAATAACTGATTAGTTGAATGTGATTTTTTTAAAGGAATAACATGATCCTTGTGTCTGAAAATAATTAATTAAAATTAATAATTAGGTGAAACAAAGAGGAACTATCAAAACAGTGGCAAGCTGATGTCGAAAGATGAAAGTGAAGATGAAAGCCACATTGCTACTTTGGTCCACAACCAATATAGTGTCTGAAGCAAGATAATGCACAAACATTAAGATTAAGGATTATACAAGATGCACAAAAGCACTGCATTGGCTTGGGAAATCAAGTCTTAGGAACAGAAACTGAACTCAGGCATAGACTCAGAGGCTCAATACAGCACACTAATTTAATTTTCCCTGAAATTGCGCTTCACCACTCCATTAGGCCCTCAAAGCTGTTTAAAACTTCCTAACTCTTGGATGATAGAGAGAAATGTCCTTGGCATAATAAATCTTGTGTTCAGAAGAAATTAAATAAAATACTATTAAAATATTCAGTTTTTATCACATTTATTTTCATTTATATTGTAGATGTTTTGTGTTTAGTATCTGAATGCACAATATGGACAATATCCACAATTTCACCAAGATCTTCTCTCAGCAGATTGCATTATGCTGTCAACGGTAACAGGAATAACAACAATATCATTAAAAAGTAGCGCTGCGTTCTAATCCTAATCCGCTCAATAGTAATCAGTGAGGTGGAGCATGTTTGAGCTAAGGAGCTTGTCTTGAAGAAGGAGAGTACAAGAATTAAATGCAAGAAAACAGATTAGATTAGGATGTGATTTTTAATACTAAATCTGTGTCTTACACGTTATGAAAACTGAAGTCATCTCAAGATTTAAATTAAATAGTGATTTATCTTTTGCACATGCAAGTGTTTGTTTATTGGAACGAATGCAAAAATTATTTGATCAGACTAAAGATTTTCTCACTTAAACCCATGTGAATATTTTTCATCAAGACTGCTCGCCCAGAGGGGCATGGTAAGCAGCAATATCAGCCACGTAAACTTTCAAAGTGGAGGGGGATAACCCTGTGGCAAACCGATCTTGTAGAAATTCCAACACTGGGCCAACAGGGCAATTAACTGGGTCTAACTGACAGTTGTCACACCATGAAGTGGAAAGATGTCACTTAGCAGTATATGATTTCCTAGTGGAGGGAGCTCTGGACTGGAGTATGGTCTCCACTACCTCAGTAGAGAGACCGGAAGCTAAGAGTTGTGCCCCCTCAGGGGCCACACCCTCAGTTTCCACAACTCCGGATGGGGGTATAAGATGGTGCCCCCCGCCTGAGAGAAGAGACCCTGATGGACGGGAATCTTCCATGGAGAGTCTTCGAGTAGGGCTACCAGGTCTGCAAACCATGGCTGGCCCGGCCGGTACGGGGCTACTAATAGGAGATGAACCCCATCCCGGCGAACTCTCTCCAGAACTCACGGGAGCAGAGCAATCGGGGGGAAGGCATACAGATGAAGCCTCGGCCCCATCTGTAACATGGCATCCAGCCCAAGGTGTGTGTGTGAGGTGTGGGTGTGTGAGGGAGAACCACTGGGGACATTGTGAGGTCTCTCGAGACGCAAACAAGTCCACCTGGGCTTGCCCAAACTTCTTCCAAATCTGTTCCACCACCTCGGTGTGGAGCTTCCATTCGCCGGGCCTCAGCCCCTGCCTCGACAGGATGTCTGCTCCCTGATTGAGGTGCCCAGAGATGTACACTGCCCTCAGGGAGAGCAGTTTCCCCTGGGCCCACAGAAGGATCTGGCGTGCCAGCCTGTATAGGGGGCGTGAACGCAGACCCCCCTGCCGGTTGATGTAAGACACGGGGCCTTGTGACAGGAACCAAGGTTTCTTCCACAGGTCTAAGACCCGTAAGCCTAGCCGTGTGACCTTGATCATGCGAAATGGGTTGCCCCTCAGGGAAAACCCTTTGGTCCTGAGCCACCACTGCAAGGGTCTCATGTACAGCAGGCCAAAAAGTGTCACGTTGGACGCAGCTGCCATCAGACCCAACAGTCTCTGAAACTGTATGACAGTGAGTGACTGGCCTTCTCTCACTCTCTTGACTGCCGTGAGGATCGACTCGATCCGAGCAGGAGACAGACGTGCCTGCATCGTGGTCGAATCCCACACCACGCCTAGATAAGTGGTCCTCTGTACTGGAGAAAGAACACTTCTTTTAGTCTTTTGCGTTTAGTCTTAACCCCAACCGTTTCATGTGAGCAAGAACAACATCTCGATACCGAACCGCTATCTGCTCTGATTGAGCTAGTATCAACCAGTCGTTGATGTAATTCAGTATGTGGATGCCCTGGAGTTGCAGTGGAGCCAGAGCATCATCCACACACTTGGTAAACGTGCGGGGTGAGAGTGCAAGGCCGAACGGAAGAACCTGATATTGGTAAGATTTGCCCACCAAAAGCAAACCTCAGGAACTTCCTGTGTTGAGGAAGGATGGAAACATGGAAGCATGCGTCTTTCAGATCTATCGTGACAAACCAGTCCTCGGACCTGATTTGAGACACGACCTGTTTGAGCGTGATTATTCTGAACTTGAGTCGCATGACTGAGTGGTTCAACAGAAGCAGATCTAGAATTGGATGCAACCCCCCATCCTTCTTTGGAAAAATTAAGTACCGACTGTAAAACCCGGACTCTCTGTTGCGAGGAGGGACCACCTCGATGGCCTCCTTCCTCAAGAGAGTGTCCACTTCTTGTTCCATGACCAGAGCCTGCTTGAGACCCACCTGAGTGGGAAATACCCCATTGCATAGAGGTGGGCGAGACCCAAACTGAATCTTGTAACCTCTTTTTACAATGCACAGGACCCATCTCTCGAGACTGGCCTCTGGTGTACTTAGAATGGCCCTGAAGTGGAGGACTGGCAGGGAACGACCGATGTAGCTGCTCTAGAGACCTCCTTGGAGGTAGCGAGCCTCCCAGAACCGCTACATTTCTGGGCGGAAGCTGAGAGCTGCACTCGCTGGAGACCACTGTGCCCTGAAGCACCGGGGGTGGCAGGGTTAACAAGACGATCTCCTGAGGGCTCTGTGGAGAGACGGGCACCGTATTCTGAGGTGTGAACCGTTCTTCCCCAGAGGGGCCTGCCCTTAAAAGTCCTGACGTCCTCACGTCCTCAAGACTTCGACCTGGCGACGCTCCATTTCTGGACTTCTCCGTGAGAGGAGCTTGTACACGGCTGGAGCTGATCTCGCCTATCAGCCCCATGAGAGCGGCGAGGGAGAAATTGCTGGAACGCCTCCGCTTGTTTCTTGGTCTCCTGGAATCTGTCGACGACTGTATTTACAGTGTCGGCGAACAGTCCAGAAGGCACTAGCGGGCATCCAGGAGAAAGACCCTGTCCTTTTCTTTAATATTGGACAGGGTCAGCCACAGGTGTCTTTCGGGCTGCCATGGACCTCCCAATAGCTCTGGCGGTCTCCCTGGTGGCGCGAAGCGACAAATCTGTGGCCCGACGTAGCTCTGCCATATCGCCATTCTTAATCTCTTCTTCCTCATCCATCTCTTTTAGCAGGTCAGCCTGATATGCCGGCAACACCGACATGGTGTGCAGGCAAGCGCCAGCCTGACCCGCTGCTGTGTACGCTTTATCCACCAAAGCAGAAGAAGTCCTAAGCGGCTTGGTGGGTAACACCGGGGCCTTGAGGGACGATGCACCGCCGGGCAAGAGATAGCCAGCAAGTGTCTCTTCAACCCGGGGAATCATCCCATAACCGCGCTCTTTAAGTCCTACCACATTAGCATAGTGAGATACATTAGGACTAAAAAGGTGGGCCGAGAATGATTTATTCCACGATCTAGACACCTCGGTGTGCAGATCGGGAAAGAACGGCAGGCCCCGGCGTGGAGGTAGTGACTTAGAATACAGGAATCGTTCGTCGAGCTTGCTTTTAGGACCACCATCGTCCCGCACAAGATTCCTGCACTTCAGCCGGTCAGTCGATGTTTAACTTGGCCACAGCTCTAGTCACCACCTGCAACAGCTCCTCAAACAGGACAGACTGTGGTGGCAAGTCCACAGACTCATCTCTGTCAGTACCCTCCTCATCTTCCTCTTCGGAGGGAGACAAGTGGAGCACCGAGCCCTCTCCCGGGGCGGAAGACACTGTTTCAGAATGTGCTTCCGTTCCCTGAGAGAGAGCACTGGATCTGGCAGGTGAGAAAAGAGAAAGGGACCTGCCCATCTCTATTCCCTCTGCCACATCCTTTTGCGAACCCCATGATCTGAGTCGCCACTCTGCCTCGGCAAATGCGGGACCCGAACCGCGAGGAACGCGAGAGAGAGCACCCTCCTCAAAGAGCGCTCTCCTGGAGCGGAGCGTCCGCATTGTGAGGCGAACACAATGCGGACAGTCAGCTCCCTCGAGAGCTGACCGAGCGTGCTCCGCTCCCAGACAAGCAACATACTCGTGGCCACAAGAAAAATATTTAATTCCCTCAACATAAGAAGTCGTGGCCACGAGAAATTATGTTTTATTAACAATGTTTGGGAGGAGCATGTTCAGATAATTAACCCGGCCAACTCATCATCAGCAATTACACCATCTATCCTATCAGCTCGAGAGAGAACTTCTATAAATAGCCCAAGCCATCTTACCTTCATTCTCTCTGCAGTATTTCAGCATTCGGTTCGCTCCTTTTGCCTTTTTATCACAGACCCAATTTTTCCCCGTCCAATGATGAGACCGATACTGGGGATTTTTCAGATCCTTCGCCGCAATTTGCCGGCCCCACAATCACTCCTTCTCCGCCAGACATGGCCGCCGAGCACCAGGCTTCATCGCTGCCACCGGTCGTATAAAGCGATGCTCTACCAACTGAGCTATACGAAACCCGAATTATGGCGCAGATAAAAGAGTACAAAGCATTAATATGAAAGTGTCCTGTTGCCGATAGGGGCGCAATTGTAGTATACGCTCTGATGGGTCATATTTCAGGGATTTGGACAAACGACCTATTTTCAATAGAGTTTGGGTGTCACCCAGTGGTTGTTTTTGGTATAGTGCCCAAAGAAAATCTTGTATTGGTTGGAGGACATGTTGCCTTGACAAAACACATATCGTTGGAAAGGTCTGACAGTCAAGATTCCATATTTGGTGACTGTTTTTTAATAGAAGCCATATTGTGACAGAAAATGATTGATTTGTGATAGAAACGGGGAAGTCGTGGCCTAATGGTTAGAGAGTTGGACTCGTAACCCAAAGGTTGCTAGTTCGAGTCACAATCCGGCAGGGATTGTAGGTGGAGGGAGTGAATGTACAGCAGCATAAATGGCTGCCCACTGCTCTGGGTGTGTGTTCACGGTGTGTGTGTGTGTTCACTGCTGTGTGTGTGCACTTGCGAACCCCATGATCTGAGTCGCCACTCTGCCTCGGCAAATGCGGGACCCGAACCGCGAGGAACGCGAGAGAGAGCACCCTCCTCAAAGAGCGCTCTCCTGGAGCGGAGCGTCCGCATTGTGAGGCGAACACAATGCGGACAGTCAGCTCCCTCGAGAGCTGACCGAGCGTGCTCCGCTCCCAGACAAGCAACATACTCGTGGCCACAAGAAAAATATTTAATTCCCTCAACATAAGAAGTCGTGGCCACGAGAAATTATGTTTTATTAACAATGTTTGGGAGGAGCATGTTCAGATAATTAACCCGGCCAACTCATCATCAGCAATTACACCATCTATCCTATCAGCTCGAGAGAGAGAACTTCTATAAATAGCCCAAGCCATTTTACCTTCATTCTGTCTACAGTATTTCAGCATTCGGTTCGCTCCTTTGCCTTTTATCACAGACCCAATTTTTCCCGTCCAACGACGAGACAGATACTGAGGATTTTTCAGATCCTTCACCGCAATTTGCCGGCCCCAAGATCACTCCTTCTCCGCCGAGCACCAGGCTTCATCGCGGCCGCTGCTCTCCTCGACCAGCCACACGCTCTCCACGACGCCAAGGCTTAACCTTGCCGCCACTGGCGAGACTTCCAACTTCCCCGGCATCCTTGTATCATTCGACCGTACCAGCAACTCCACCGATCGGAAAGTGGACAGTATTTAAGCCCGAGGCAAACGCTGATTAATTCCAACGCACCGTTCTTGCGGAGGGTAAACAAGCAGATCTGTACGAGCTATTCGTCACTCTGCAAATTAGCCAACCTCACTGCTAAATCCACTCCAGCCGGCCAAGACTGCCAATAGACCGTGCAAAGCCCCCAGCTCGCCTCGCTTGACACCACCATCGTCCCGCACAATCCTGGAACCAAAAATCAAATAGTTGACACTCTCTCCCATTCTGCTTTCCAGGAATTCAGGCTGCTGGCACCGATATTCCCGTAAGCCATAATATAT
>NW_015547685.1:109336-110929 GCF_001515605.1 Sinocyclocheilus anshuiensis
TTCACTGCTGTGTGTGTGCACTTAGGATGGGTTAAATGCAGAGCACTAATTCCTAGTATGGGTAACCATACTTGGCCACATGTCACGCCACACACATATATATAAAACCTTTCTAGATGCCTCCCTCAGTTCTATTCTCCAGTCCGTCTCCCCCAGGACCCTCCAATCCTACTTAACAGCTTGGAATGTTTTTAAAATTTTCACCACGCTCACAACCTGCCTTTCCCCAATTTTTTCACTGCTCACCATCACTTCATTCATCTCCCATCTCAACGCCAACAAAAAACTCCAAGCCAGCTCACACCACCATCGTCCCGCACAATCCTGGAACCAAAAATCAAATAGTTGACACTCTCTCCCATTCTGCTTTCCAGGAATTCAGGCTGCTGGCACCGATATTCCCGTAAGCCATAATATATTCACCCTCCCCAGAAATAGCCAGCTCACAGACATGCATGCTCATCAAAGGCATCCAAAGAGCCCAACCTACCCGCCCAGACGCTAGACAGCCAATAACTCTAGATATCTTAACCAAATGCATTTCCACTCTACCACTCCATTCACAACGCCCGCACGCTCGAAGCCATGTTCATATTGGCCTTCTTCGGTTTCCTCAGATGCTTGGAACTCACCATCATGTCCTGCTTCAATCCAAAAAACCAACCAAACTTTTCAGACCTATCAGTGCTAGACACTGAAGCAATCTCTTATTTTATTAAGCAAAGCAAGACAGACCAATCGAGAAGAGGCCAATTAATTTACATCTTCAAGTCCATTCTACTGCTATCCAGCATCCCAGCAGATCATTACTCCAGCCACTCCTTCCGCATAGGCGCAGCTACCACAGCTGCCCAAAAAGGCCTCTCCCAGCCTCAGATCCAGGCACTCGGCCGCTGGACATCAGAGGCCTTCAAGACCTACATCCAGTCAGACCACTTCCATATCAAAGAAGCTCACCGAACCCTCATCAGCTGAGTCCTTTAACATCAGCTCATTTCCACAGCAGCAGTGCCCGCTTCTGCAGAAGCCACATTCTCTTTTCAGATTTCACAGCAGTGCCCGCTTCCACAGAAGCAACATTCTCCCTTCAGATGCCACAGCGGTACCCAGGAGCCAGAGTTTCTTTTCAGATATCACCGAAGTGCCCACTCCCGCAGGAGCCTGTATCTTTACTTCCCACTGCCGCAGCAGTGCCCGCTCCAGCAGGAGCCTGTATCTCTACTTCCAACTCATCCCTACGTCCCACTGCCGCAGCAGTCAAGTCAAGTCAAGTCAAGTCACCTTATTTATATAGCGCTTTTAACAATACAGATTGTGTCAAAGCAACTTTACAGTATGAAATAGGAAAATAGTGTGTCAATAATGCAAAATGTCAATAGTAAACACTCAATTTTCAGTTAAAGGCAGTTCATCATCGAATTCAGTGATGTCATTATCCAGTTCAGTTTAAATAGTATCTGTGCAATCAAGTCGACGGTATCGCTGGATATTAAGTGTCCCCAACTAAGCAAGCCAGAGGCGACAGAGGCAAGGAACCAAAACTCCATCGGTGACAGAATGGAGAAAAAACCTTGGGAGAAACCAGGCTCAGTC
>NW_015547685.1:110996-112179 GCF_001515605.1 Sinocyclocheilus anshuiensis
TGGGTGATGGTGAAGGCACCTCCCCCGGAGGAGGGCCGGGTGGAGAATCTGGAAAATCTCGACAAGAGAGCGGTTTTCTCTGTCCCTGGGTCCCAGGAGGGCACGGAGAGACGCGGACGGACCAGCACCGGACCACACTCATCCTCCTCCATCGCCAGCAGTGGGCAGTTCGAGAGCGTCAACAAAGGCCCTACTCACGCACCCTCTGCCAAACTGTGGAACCAGGTAAGCACACTCATCCTCCTCCATCGCCAGCAGGCAGCAGCAGGCGGTTCGAGAGCATCAACAAAGGCCCTACTCACGCATCCTCTGTCAAACTGTTGAACCAGGTAAGCGTTGCACCGCACACTCAGACCCCTCTTCGGTCCGATCACAAGCCACCCGAGTTGGGTCCCTGCGTTCCACCTTGCTGCCCCACTACGGGTACGGCGGTGGTTCCGCTGGTCCCGCTTGCACGGTATCTGGGTGCCTGGCTAGCACTACCCAACCCGTCTCGTTGGCTT
This sequence comes from Sinocyclocheilus anshuiensis, assembly GCF_001515605.1. Lineage (NCBI taxonomy): Eukaryota > Metazoa > Chordata > Actinopteri > Cypriniformes > Cyprinidae > Sinocyclocheilus > Sinocyclocheilus anshuiensis. The sequence goes on from NW_015547685.1 coordinate 111,500, forward strand.
CTGCGGACCATCAGCAGAATACAGGGTTTAACAGCCCTTACTTCATTGTACCCGAGAAAGGCGGTGGGTTACGTCCAATCTTGGATCTGCATGTTTTGAACCGGGCCCTTCGCCGGTTACCGTTCAAGATGTTGACGCAGAAACACATCTTCGGGTGAATCCGTCCTCGAGATTGGTTTGCAGCAATCGACCTGAAGGATGCGTACTTTCATGTGTCGATCCTTCCGCGCCAAAGATCATTTCTGCGGTTCGCAGAATCAGTTCTGTCCCTGTCTCCCCGTGTCTTCACGAATGAGGGGGCTCTTGTTCCCCTCAGAGAGCAGGGTGTTCGCATCCTCAACTATCTCGACGATCGGCTTATACTAGCACAGTCTCGGGATCATTTGTGTGAGCACAGGGACCTGGTGTTCCGGCACCTCAGCCAGTTGGGTCTTCGACGAGGTCCTGCCCTCCGGGCTGTCCTTGTCGCCCTGAGTCTTCACGTAAGTTGCGGAGGCAGCCCTTGTTCCCCTGAGAGATTCCCGCATTCCCAACTACCTGAACGACTGGCTCATACTAGCTCAGTCTCAGCATCAGTTGTTTGCACACAGGGACTTGGTGCTTTTGTACCTCAGCCGGTTGGGCCTTCAGGTCAACTGGGAAAAGAGCAAACTCTCCCCGATGCAGAGGATCTCTTTTCT
>NW_015547685.1:113382-113688 GCF_001515605.1 Sinocyclocheilus anshuiensis
GCACTGGCATATCAATTGCCTAGAGTTGTTAGCAGTGCGGCTTGCCTTGAAACGTCTCAAAGGGTGCTTACGAGGCAAGCATGTGCTGGTCCGAACGGAAAACACGGTGACCGTTGCATACATAAACCGACAAGGTGGTCTGCGCTCCCGTCGCTTGTCGCAACTCGCCCGCCACCTCCTCCTTTGGAGTCGGAAGGTACTGTGGTCACTTCGTGCCATTCACATTCCGGGTCTTTTCAACCGTACGGCCGACGAGCTGTCATGAGCTACGCTCCCGGGAGAATGGAGACTCCATCCTCAGTTGGT
>NW_015547685.1:113765-121218 GCF_001515605.1 Sinocyclocheilus anshuiensis
AGACTCCATCCCCAGATGGTCCAGCTGATTTGGAGACGTTTTGGAGCCGCTCAGGTAGACCTGTTTGCCTCTCCAGAAACCTCTCACTGCCAGTTGTTCTACTCCCTGACCGAGGGAACACTCGGCACGGACGCACTGGTAAGTATGCGTTTCCTCCAGTAAGCCTTCTCGCACAGACGCTGTGCAAGGTCAGGGAGGACTAGGAGCAGGTCCAGCTTGTGGCGCCGTATTGGCCCACTCGGACCTGGTTCCCTGAATTAATGCTCCTCGCGACAGCCCCTCCCTGGCAGATTCCTCTGAGGAAGGATCTACTGACTCAGAGATGGGGCACCCTGTGGCACCCGCGTCCAGACCTCTGGAAACTTATGTGTAAGTGCTCCTGAAACCTCCTTCGGGAAGGATGGGGCTTCCTCAATGTTCCTGTGCCAAGTGGAACGGGTATGTTTTCCCAGTGTGACTGGCCTTCTTGTTGCGAGCCCCGGCCTACCGATGTGCATTGGCTCGTTTAGTTTACACTCGAAGTGGATTGGTCTCTCTAAGCGAGATCCCAATTCATCGGTCACCGACGTGACGTCTCTGTTCCCTCCTTCAGGGAACAAGGGTTACATACGTAACCGAGACGTTTCCTTTAACTATAGACCTGGAAATAACCTAATGTCAATATTTTCTTGGATATCTCACAAACAAATTTTGCAAATTTTTACTTCCACTGCCCAAGACTCCTGCCAAAACAGATAGTTCTCCTTATCTCACTTGAAATTCATCATCTCTTTTTTTTCTGCTCTTTTAACATCATTAAAAAGAGAAATCTATAATTATAACTTCCCAAATAGGCAAATAATAACACACAAAAAAGACACTGTCAAGCATTTATGGGCTATGGATGTTGTCCAGAAATAAAGCTTTCCTTGAATGTTAAATTATATTTCTATACTCAGTGCAAGTTCTGTACTGTCCTGTAATTTAGTCATAATTAATATAGCTATGAATATAATTCCCTTCCTGTCGATCTTTCCTTGAGATGACAGTACATTCTGTTTACACTGGGACTACTAAAATAAACATCTTGTTTCTTGTTGTTAACAATGACAACACACTGTGTTTAAGAGCACTGGAGGTTAAAAAGGGCTCTCAGCCACGTTGTCTTATTAGTGTAGACCTTTTTTCTTGAAATCTTATCTGGGGACTTGAGTCCTAGCTTCAAAATGATACAGCAGAATTCTGTCTTTGGTTTTAAGCCAAATCATCCTAGCATGACAGAGGAGAGAAAGACATTTTTATAATATAATTAATGTATAGATGCATGCTTTGAATTGCATGCATTAAGCTTAAAACGTTATGATTCATTCATCAACCTCAACTTTTAAAAGTCATCCAATTCCCACAACAGACACAAAGAGAAATGTTTCCTTAAACAGCACTTGTGCTTTTGAATAATAGTATTCATTTCCACACCACAGCAAGTTGTGACAACAAATCAGCCCACGTTTGGTCTTTTTCAGTGCACCCACTCTCGCAATGCTGTAATTAGTTCGAAATGAAGCCAGGAAGTCCATTTACAGCATATGAGAAATAATTGGTGGTGCTTATATTCCCTTGGGATCCTGTCTTTGCTAATTCAGGGGTAAGATGAGCTCAGTAAACGAAGTGCCAATGAGCACAAGACTCAAATCACCTGGCTAGTTTAGTATGGCACCTCTTATTCTTCTTCCTGACAGAAAAATCTATGGCTGGTCACCACAAAACGATGTAATTTCGTCTATTTTCAGCCCAGGGAGCCCGCTGCAGAGTTGCTATAATTGGCTTACTTTCCAAGTGTCACACATTGAGGGTGTGGAGAAAACATCAACTAGAGAGGGTTTATCTGACTTAGAGATACATTGTTAGAATCGTTGCTGCAGGATTCTATTTCTGCATTTAAAATAGATACATATATATATATATATATATATATATATATAATTTACTGTATAATATATACTACTAGTACTACATTGAGCAACACTCTTCAATTTTAAAGTTTTCTAAGCTTGTCTAAGTTTGTACTATTCACACCCAATTATACCTAAACTTACTCTGTGTTGAAAGGTGTCACAATTAAACAGACTGTTTTCATCTCAAAACAACTCATAAAAAAAAACTCTTATTATGAAAGCAGTTGCTGCATAATATTTTTCTGAATTTTATTTATTTATTTTGTTTTGTAACAATGAAAGTCACTTTTGAATGATTATTGAACAATTTGCTGAGTAAAAATATATATTTTAATCATTTTTCACTCATGCTTTTGTACTAATGATGACACGATGGCAGTTGTTTCTCTCCTGAGTGTTTTCATGATTTCAAGAGGAAAAAAAATGTATTCTAAAAAACAGAGAGAAGGGAGGCAAAAAGCTGAGATATAGCTGTGTTCAGACAAGGTTAGAGCAATTTTCAGATGGGATTTTGGGACAGCCACAACTCCCTCTGTAACAGTCCTATTTTCTTTATATTAATGTTATGAAGGTAATTTAATGCCTAAAAGATTTGCATACGCAGGGTAAGAGTTGTGGAAGTGTACATAAGACTGTAAGTGTAAATTAAATTTGCACATTACAAGTACCATTCTGGCATCGAGAACGATCCGGAATTAAATGAAGATAAATGTTTTGGCATGTGATGTGCCAAGTCAGAAGAATGCAGATCATATTTATTTTGCGTTAGCATGAAGCTGCAGTTTCACAATACAAGAATTACACTTGCCAGTAACAGTAAAATGCTGCAAATAATTTTTTCTTACACTTGAAATGCGATTTACACCTTTACAAAGCTTCTCTTGCGCATGCAAATTTAATTTACGCTTACAGTCTTATGTACACTTCCACAACTCTTACCCTGCGAATGCAAATCTTTTAGGCATTATTTTACCTTCATAAATGTTGTTTAATATAAAACATTTTGAGTTTTCTGTTATTATTCAGTAATATTAAGAGGTTGTACAAAAATGTTCAAATATGCCAAATTATATTTCAAATATTAGACTTTTAGCTGCTGTAACAATGTGTGTGTAAAGAGTGGTTAGTTAAGTTTAAGTAAATGCTTGCTTGTTTTTATTGCCTCAACACTTATATTAGTATACTACTGTGTATTATTAAACAGGATATTCCTTTAATCATACATCAACATGAGAAAACAAATCTGTTTTCAAGAAAATACTTGTTCATTCATCAAAACAATGTAATATAAACAGATTGAACCGTGTTCCCTTATAGTAATCAATTTGACCTTTTACTCTTTTGACCCCTTAACCAACCCTTAAATCTACCCATACCACCAAACATGTCCCTAACATTACCTTTATCACACCGCAGTAGCAGCAAGCTAACAAACGCTTTAAATCATTGTATAACACCTGTTAAAATCATTTGAAGGTTTTCAAGAAGTGCATGATCACATGAATTGAAAGACATTTGTAAGCATGATTATTTACATAAAATAATGATCTGTTAATCATTAGATAATGTTTAACAAGTACATTAGTAAACATTAACAAACTCATATTTCTAGCTATGTGAACATACTGTATATTAACTAATGATCTGCTTAGTATAATATAATGTTTGTTAATGGTTTATTAATAAAAGTTAGTATAAAGTGTTACCACATTTTTTTTAAATATACAGTAATATTTATATATTTTGTCAAGTAAATATAAATAATATGAGTTTCTGAAATTCAAAGAAACAATAAAAGTGTGTTGATTAATGAAAGAATAGTCCATTTGGAGCTCTATGAATTTAAAAGACCTTCTGTTATTGCTTTTACAGTTAGCTATTTTCAAGCCATTTAGAAATAATGGTTATTACGAATGCAAAACATCAAGGAAGAATACGCTGGACTTATGCATCTAGGTAATAAGAACAGGACAAAACGTCCTCGGTATAATGATGAAATTAAACATACAAATAGGCTCTACCATGATAGCATAAAATTGCTGGCACAGAATCCCTGCTAATGTAAGGCAGCAGGAACATATTAAACAAGATGTTCTGCTGACTCCTGAGGCCCAGCTAAAGTGGCACCGCATTTAGCTCAGCACGAACAAGTATGAGGAATGCCAATTTTCAAATTTCACTACTACAGTGAAGTATTTGGGAATATTATTTAATGCATCTACAAATGAAAAGGGAAGTTTCAATTTAAGGTTTATTCAGAAAAAAATTGTACTGTACATTAAAGGGTTAGTTCACCCAAAAATGAAAATTGGTTTGTGTTTTGCATTTTTGGGTGAACTAACCCTTTAATCAAAATGCCTGCCTTGAGTAATGAGATCCTATCATGTACATGAGATCTTATCATTGTAAGGACAAAAACATTTGAAATATTCTTCAAAATATCACCTTTTGAGTTCTGCAAAATAAAGAACGTCTGTATGACTCTCTTTATTTCTTTAGCTATTCAGGGTTTGATGTTACATGTAAATCGCTTACCCATAATTCTATGCAATGCCCCTTTTTAAATGCCATTGTGCTTTTTATTTATAATTACAGAAATTCAACACGACTGATGAAAATGGTGTCATACCAAGAAGTGCAAAGACAGAAAATCAAAAGAAGCACTCGTAAACTCTCAAAATACTATATTTTGAGAAAAGAAAAAAAAAACTTTTTTTTTTTCATTTTATAATTAATGCATCAGAGGATTTAAGAGCAGGGATAGAAAATCTAGGAATATTACTTAAGATTCCTAGAATCCTTCTCATCCTTAAAGGGATAGTTAACCCAAAAATGAAAATTTGACGTTTATCTGCTTACCCTCAGGGCATCCAAGATGTAGGTGACTTTGTTTCTTCAGTAGAACACAAACAAAGATGTTTAGCTCAAACCGTTGCAGTCTATCAGTCTTATAATGGCAGTCAATGGGCTCCATGGCTTTGAGAGTAAAGAAACATACACAGACAAAACCAAATTAAACCCTGCGGCTCGTGACAATACATTGAGGTCCTAAGACACGAAACGATCGGTCTGTGCCTGAACAGTATTTAAATAATTTTTTACCTCTGATCCACCGCAATGTCCAACTGTCCTGAGCGCGTTCACAACATCCGGCGCGTGACGTCAAATAAATACGGTTGGGCAAAAAATTCCACGTTGTCTGATGATATATCAAAATCTTCCAAAATCGTTTTGAAATTGATGACCTGTACTTCTAAATATCTTTAGATCATCGCAATGCCAGTGAACACGTCCGCAATCTTTCTGCACTGTGTAAATAATGAGTGACATATACTTCCGCACATGCGTCTACTATCATAGATATGCATAGATGCCCTATTAAACTGCTCCAGATACGTTGACGCGTCCGCCATTTTGGAACGTATCGCAGCCCATAGAAACAGTCACTAATGAGGCATCTACTTATATATACCTATGTCTACTATGCCAGAGCATGTACACGCGTCACGCGCCGGATTTTGTGAACGCGCTCAGACATTGCGGTGGATCAGAGGTAAAAAATGATATAATACTGTTCAGTTTCTTGCACAGACCGATCGTTTTATGTCTTAAGACCTCAATGTATCGTCACGAGCCGCAGGGTTTCATTTGGTTTTGTCTGTGTATGTTTTTTTTTACTCTCGAAGCCGTGGAGCCCATTGACTGCCATTATAAGACTGATAGACTGCAACGGTTTGAGTTAAAAATCTTCGTTTGTGTTCTACTGAAGAAACAAAGTCACCTACATCTTAGATGCCCTGGGGGTAAGCAGATAAACATCAAATTTTCATTTTTGGGTGAACTATCCCTTTAAGGTCCTTAAAAGGCTTTTTGATTTTAAAAAATGTGAAATGCTTTAAAAATCGTTTTAATTTGGCTGCATAACCTTAATTCCTTCATCTTTATTGCAAGATGTTTATTTATTTATTTATTTATTTATCCAACTGTTTCCCGCCACAGACTTAAGCATCAAGAACTAATTATCGTAAATTGTGCTCATTAATGTACCTGTGCATTAGTGTGACAATAATCTGCCCCACTCGTCCCCACTCTCATTGTTGCGTGCACAGTGTCCACAGCTAATGTGAAATTCAACAGAGCCTTAAAATAGCGCTGTTCTCTAAAGTAATATGAGATTTTGCTCTCCTGGAAGTATGAGACCATTTAATGAGCATTTTTCTCTTCTTCATGTAAATACTGCTGCACATCTCACCATGGCATTACTGTGGGCATGATTACACACACAGGACACAATATGTGTAGTCAAATATAAAGAGAAAGAGCACTCCTTGAAGAGGACTACTGCATTCTTAGGCACTGGCATGCATATACCAGTAAATACAAATGAAGCACAAAATATAAATATTATAATATAAATATTATAGTATTTACATACATAACATATATATGTATATGTGTTTGTATATAATTTGTGTAATAATGTATAATATGTATATATTTGTAGTAATATAAAAGTTGTATATATTTCACTATATAGAGAGAGATACATTTATTACAATTTAAAATAACTAAAAATATTATAATATTAAAAAATAGTAAAATTATTATTCTAATTCTGAAAAAACACTCGACCCTCTAACACTTACACTCTCTATTCTATTTCTATTCTTACTACTTGTTTTCTTAAAAAGAGCATCTAACACTAGCATCCTCTATTCTTTTTCTATTGTATCTTCTTGTTTTCTTTTTATTTATTATTATTAAAAAAATAATAAACCTTGCTACGTGTACTGCATTAAGCTAACCGAGACTTGTCACAGCACTTACATATTATTACCCTTTTGTTGGTTTTGACTGCTTCTATTGGCCTCATTTGTAAGTCGCGTTGGATAAAAGCATCTGCTAAATGACTAAATGTAATGTAAATGTAAAATACTTTGAAACATAATTTATTCATGTGAAGCTAAATTTTCAGTGTCACATGATCCTTCAGAAAACATTCTAACATGCTGATTTGGTGCTCAAGAAACATTTATTATTATTATCAATGTTGAACAACAGTTGAGCTGCTTAATATTTTTGTGGAAATCATGATGCACTATCATTTAAAAGTTTGGGTTAAGTAAGATATATATAGTTACAAAATGCTGTTCTTTTGAAATTTCTGTTCTTCAAATAATCCTGAAAAGTGGCAAAAACTAACTGAACACCAATAATAATTGCACAAAATCAGCATATTAGAATGATTTCTGAAGGATCGTGTGACACTGACTGAAGACTGGGGTAATGGCTGCTGAAAATTAAGCTTTACATCACAGGAATAAATTACATTTTAAAAATACATCCTAGTAGTTATTCATTTCACAATATTGCTGTTTTAACTGTATTTCTGATCAAATAAATAAAGCCTGATGAGCTTAAGATATAGCCTATTTCTTTCAAATACATGAAAAATTCTAATAATTATTCAAAACGTTTGATTGGTAGAGTATATATTATGCATTAAATGCTATAATATA
>NW_015547685.1:122382-154147 GCF_001515605.1 Sinocyclocheilus anshuiensis
GTTCATTTGTTTACATTCATGCCAGTGCCCACGATTGCAGTGGTCATCATCAAGAAGCGCGCTCTGCGTTTGAGGGGACTGTATAAATGACTATTGCGCAGAAACAATCCTCCATCTAGTCACAGTCGATTTAAGATGCATCTCTGAAGAAATCAAATCACATTCGGATGTTGACACTCACATTCCGCATTAATTGTAGGTATTAATAAAGACATAGGCAGATGCGCGTGTATGCGTAAGTGCGGTAATTAAAGAGCAGGTCTCAGTCTTCTGACGCTTACTCTGTGGAAATCAACAAATAACCTCATCCGCTGTAAAAATAAATGGGTGAAATATTGCTTGAGGATTGCTCAGCTCATTCTAATGTGAATAAACGAGGACCTCGGTGTGCCCTCTGCCATGTTCCACTATCGCTCTCCATGGCTGCACATTTGTCCACCAACTACAGCCAGTCAGATTAATTGTTGGCAACATGGTCGCCCACACACAACTGGCAAAGTGGGTGGGGGACAGGTGTCATTTATAATGTATGGCTTCACCTGAGAGAGCGGCATGAGTTCCAATTACACCTCACACCTCTAGGGCCTCACTGTGTAATTATGCAGGAGAGGAAACCGCTACAGAAACTTAGGCAGATAAAACAGGTCAACTTAAACGGTATTTGAAACAAAGTTGCTGTCAATTATTGTAATGTGCACTGAAAATTTAACAGCCAGTATGAGTATGCAAATGTAAAGCGTCAATTAATTCTAAATAAAAAGTTGCTAAAACACTGTTTTTCATACCAAGAGCAGCTATTAGAATCACTGTTAACTAAGCACATCCTAAATTAACACATCTAGATTTTGAAGATAAACCATTTTCAATACAATTAAAGAGACAGTTCACACAAACATCTCATGATTGTTCTCTTTCTTTCTATCTTTTTTTTTTTTTTTCAGTAGAATGGTCAAGGAGAATTTTTGAAGATTTCTTAGTGCATCTTTTTTCCATGGTAAGCAAGAAAAGAAAAGAAAAGAAAAAACTTTTTTCAGCAATGATGCGATAAATTGGTTACAAGTGACAATAAAGACATTTATAATGTTCCAAAAAAAAACTATGTTTCAAATAAATGCTGCTCTTTTGAACTCTTGTTCATCAAAGGATCCTGGGGGGAAAAAATCTCAGATTCCACAAAAAGGTCAAGCAGCAAAAAAAAAAAATGTAACATTGATATTAATAATAAACACAATTATTCATAACTGAGCACCAAAAATAATTGCACCAAATCAGCATTTCAGAATGCTTTCTGAAGAATCATATGACACTAAAGACTGAAGTAATGGCTGCTGGAAATCTAGCTTTGCCATCACATTTTTTAAATTAGGTTTTAAAATACATTCCAAGAGTTATTTCACAATATGCAATAGTCAGTTATGTAATCAGAATCAGATGGACACTTTCTTTCTATCCAGCAAATGAGTTCATGAACAGATAATTGTAAACCACTTACTGCAGCAAAAAAATTAATAAAAAATAAAATTATCCCCTAATGTTTGTGCTTTTGGAACCACATTTGTCTACTGCAAAAGATGTACTTTAACAGATAATTGTGTTGATGCAATTTTTCAGCATGGGTTCATGGGTCCACATCAGCTCCAAAACTTGCAAACACTTCACGTTCCATGGAAGAGGATCTCACCTAAATCCTTTGCGCCATCATTGGACGTGGAAGAGACAGAGACAGATGTATAACAGATTAAAGGATTAGCATCAGACCTGCCTCTAACTCCTCATTTGAAAGCCTTAAGCCTCCATCAGGGCTCCCTTCTGGGCTCATCCAAGGTGCTGATCTGGCTCACCCATGCTTGTTAAGAGAGCTAGATCCTGACAAAGCCATATCATAAAGCTAGGGAGATTTTTCCAGCAACCATATTACTGACACGATTTTTCTGTACTGAAGATGATACTGCAGTCCTTGCTGCCAGTGATCTCACAAAATTTACCAATATGAAAAAACAGAATGGATGAAAGGACATGGATGAAACCACCTGTGTTGACCCCGACATCACAAGAGGGAACCTGGAGAACTGCAAGGACTCTGTTTAATTGTGACCAACTCACATTTTGTACTTTCTGAACGTTTTAATTTGAAAATCCTAGTTTGGAACGACCCTACTACTGATTTCTGGTGCAATTTCTCCTTGCGACTACCTGGGTCAATATCACAGTAGTCCAGTAATTGGTGTTCCGGATGGATGCAGCATAAACCACAAGTTGCACAAGACCCACTTTCACCTGGTCTGTGGGTTCATGTGGCTCCTAGTTTTGTGGCCTAGAGGAAAATGACATGTTGAGTAAAGTTAAAATGTGTGTAGTCTACTGTTGTGGCCAAAGAGGTCTATAATAACTGGACAAAGTTATTGTTAGCATTCCCAGTCATCTCAATTTTAGATTTTTTTTGGCTGCCAAAGGACCCCAGAAGTCTGCATTTTAATATTTTTGCTCACAAGCAATACAGGTCTTTTTGTACCAATCACCTGAACCATAAATGCCATGTGACCAATCACTCTGGAGCCCTTCGAAAACAAATTATGTGAGGAAAAAAATCCAAAAACATGCCTGTAAAATGATATTCAATTTCCAAGTGAAATGTTTATTGAGTTGCACTAAAAACACACTCAGCAACAGATTATTATGTTGGATGTTGTACATGTTGCGGCAATTCAGAAATGTTTTTTTTAAATAAAAGGTTAATGCTTTATTGTGTGTGAAAACAACATACCACCTACATTAAACTTAATTTAACCGGTATGTTAACAAAAGCAAATGTGAGATAAAAAAAGCACATGCTGAGGCAACCATGCCATTCTAACTTGCTTCTATAAGTCTTTATTCTTTCATCGTAACTCGTGTTTCATGGGACTTGTACCCAAGTGCTCTGCATCACAAGTGCAACGCTGTATCAGGTGAGCTACCGAGCAAGTTTACTATGCTAGAAAAGCCATAGATATGGAGCTGATTGTGTAATGCAAATGTAAAAATATATTAATTTACAAATCATGCACTATGGTAAAAGTGTTTTGAGGTCATAACAGTTGTGTGCAAGGAATTGTGCGAAAATAAATCTTTATTAATAGACAATCTGTCCATGTAATCATAATTTTTTCTGAAAAGGAATACAAATTGTTGTTTTTTTACTCCAAGTAATGTTCATTTGAAATGGAAACTGCAGCGAGTAAAGTCAATTTTTTTCAATTTTGCAAAAATTTAAATAGAGGCATATTTTTCCTCAATATATATATATATATATATATATATATACTGTATATATTTTTTTTTTATTTTTTTTTTATGGTCATCAGTGGAGAAGATGTATTTTGTCACAAGATGGTGTTGGTACAACATCTACCATCAGGGGCTAATGGGGCCATGCTAACCAGCCCAAACTTGAACCCTTGGCTGTGACGAATATGTACCTTCAAATTCCTAATTAAAACAAGCATATTACATCTTACCGCATATTGCATTAAGCATATTACATTATGCCATCCAAACATTCACAAAAAAATAAGCCCACATTTTAATGACGCTCCTTTTCAGTAGTTTGTACATTTGTTGAAATGCTTGCCAAAAAGTCCAGTAAGGCCTCTCCTCAGTATTCCTGCCAGGCTGACAGGCAGTTTTTGGAGGACATCCTCTGGTCATGAAATGCATGAATTTTAAGCAGAGCAAAATGATGGACAACCTTCGCCTCAAGTGTTTAATTAACATATGGATAGGGTCTTTCACCTGCAAGCTCGGCCCCACTGGGACATCTGTCCAAATCCTCTATATCTAGCCCACGGGTTATGACTTATCTAGAGTGACTTCTATTTCCACTGACGTCTGACTCAGGACTCACTCAAGAGCCCCTGAGGACTCATTAGCAAGACATGGCACGGAGATTTCAACTTTCAATTTCTTGCCATCTTGGGCAGATGGACAGGTAATCCATGCATTTTCTTTAATGTAATCCATGCAATTTCTTTAAATTCCCTTGATCCTAAGCCCACATGAGAAGTGGAGTCAGCTTCTGTCATGAAGATGTCAGTGCTCTGGGGGACCATTTTGGCTACTTATTGGCTCATAACAATTCAGCATTTATCATAAATAAATAATGATCATTTATTAGCATGAGATTGTAGTGTATGAGGCACGAAATAACTCAAAGACAACCTTCTCAGAGCTAATATTGGAGCAAATTTCACAACCAAACCTTTGTTGTTGTTTAGGTCAAATTAAAATTAAGTAAATTCCTTTACTTAAGGAAACACCTTGACTTGAAATTAATTTGAGAAGTTGATAACAAAGAATTACAATCATTGTAAAAATGAATTGGGTCAGATTTACCAAACAGGGCAAATTAGCGTGAGACTGCAACCCCCCAAAAAAGCGCAGATGAAAGTGAAAAGTTCTGCGAGGGATATACTGACAATGTGCAAATTAAAAAAACACAGATGAAGCCAGATATTGATTAATGACTATCTACCAAGAGCAGCACAAATTAGTGCAGGGTCACAGACAAGCAGAGCCGATGATAATAAGGTGCGTGTATTCTACTAACCACATAGGCACAAATTGTGTTAAGACATGCCTTTTTGGGCATTAAATAATGGCAGAAATACCAGTAAACTGACTACCGCAAACCTTAGTAAACCATGTTGCATGATTTATTTAAATAGTCTCATCCCATAAATTTTGCGTCTGAAGGGAAACGCTTACAATCACATTTGCAATAAGGTCAGCCTCAGCCACAATGCATTTTCATCGCTAATTTTTCACTGTGTCTTTAGTAAATCATGACAATAGTTCTTTTTTTTTTTTAATGGCAAAAGAGGGTTTGCGCTGATCTGTTGATAAATCTGGCCCTTAAAACATGTACATGAAAGAATATTGTTTTCTTTATTTACATTTAAATTGCTCAGTGTTATGTGGTTCATTGTATGTTTTATAGTAGAAATGCACATGCCAGTGAGAGCAAAGTATAAAGTCTTAAACTACAAAATCATATGAATACTTAAATGAACACTCATAAGGTAAAATAATCTACTTTCTTAAGCCAGAGATTCAAAATATGTCATTGTTGGTTCAAAATATGCTAATTAAAAAATGAAAACTGTTTCAGTTGTGTGATGTGATTAGCTTATATACAACAGTTCAATAAACAATAAATAGCAAGAAGTTAAAATAAGAAGGAAATTTACATGTAAGAAACAATAGTTCCAGTTATTTTTTTTTTCTGTTTTTGCACTGCCAAAAAAAAAATAGTTCCAAATAAAGCCAAAGCAAAACTGATGTAACATGCAGTAGGGGTAGTTTGATGCCTTGAGGTTCACTTGTAACGTAAATAAAGTGACCAATGGTGTAATAATGCTGTAATAATGCAAAACTATCTGTTGTCTTGTTCTATAGGCAGTATTATATAAATTTTTTATTTATTTAGTCATTTATCAGACGCTTTTATCCAAAGCGACTTACAAATGAGGACAACAGAAGCAATCAATTGTAGTATTAAAACAACTAAAAACTGATCCAAAACTAAGCTAAAACTTTATAAATACTACTTATACACATTTAAAAAATAAAGAGATTAAATAAAAATGGCAAATGCATACAACAAAATTTCAAAACTTAACATTTAAATGAAAAACAAAAAATAAAGCTAATGGCCAAGCAAGCGCAGACACTGACAAGATATGCGATGTTAATGCATTTGCCTGTGTGACGTTACAAATTCCATAACATCCAAATTAGCCGTTTTGGAACCTTGGTTAAAGAAATGCTGTTTTTGTACTGAGGAGGCCATTTTAAGCTATAAAACTTGCAGGATGTGTTTATTTTTTTTTTTAATGGTACAAAAACCTCTTATATGCCAAAAGGAAAGATCAAGGAAAATGTGGTTTCTGATGTCACGACCCTATAATGATTAAATGTTTTTGAACAAATCTTTCAGTGACTCATTCATAAAAACAGTGGATGTGTTCAAAGTGCCCCCTATACATTCATTCGCTATAAAGCCTTTTTCAGTTAGTAAACATTGTGACCTTTTTTTATGGGCGGAGCTTAGGTGGAGGCAGAAAGATTCACCTGACTGCTTCACTAACACCAGCTAGCAAGTTTTGTTTGCTTGTTTTTTAACCATGCCTGGAGAAAATTAGGTAACACTTTATTTCGATAGTCCACTTTAGACATTATATTAACAGTAAGTAACTTTGCAACTACATGTCAACTAGCAGTTAGTAGAGTATTAGTAGACTGTCTGCTTAATATCTTCTAACTCTTTCTTTGTCAACTTATTCTACTAACCCTAAACCTACCCTAACAGTCTACTCTGAGAGTTAGTAGACATGTAGTTGCAAATTAATGAGAATTAGTTGACATGTAGTTGACATGTAGTTACAAAGTTACTTATAGTTAGTAGAATGTCTAAAGTGGACTATCGAAATAAAGTGTAACCGAAAATTAGATTTTATCTGAATATGCAATGTCACTCACTGTCAGGGACCACGATTGTTATTTGAAAATGTTAACTTTAACGGAAGGAACCAGATTGGCCGACTCGTACACACTCACTCAATGGATGGACGATCTGACAGAAGTGGCCTGACACACCTACTAGAACGTTTATAGTAAATAGAAACCAACTGAGGGCATATAAATCTTTAGATGGTTGTAATGATATTTTAGTTCAAAACTTTAATTGCCATTGTTTAAAATGCTTTATTGATTGACGTTTCATAGACCATCAGTTCTTAGCTTTCAAATTTCATGCCATTTGTAATTTCACAGTATTTTCACCTCCTAAATTATTTTTAGAATAATTGTACACAAACACGTTAAGCAAAACGATTGTGATTATTTCTGAGAACTTTTTACCTGCATGCAGACAGCCTACATTATTACAAATATTTGGAGCGTTCCCTTATTCTGTCCCTTATTTTCCATTCCTGAAGTTAATTGGCAACCCTAATGATGACGTAATTATCTTTTGTCTCCCCTGACAGCAGCACCTTGCTCAAAAAAAAAAAAAAAGCATAATAGAAAGCGCAAAATGTGGCACTAAAAAAAGGCCAGTACAAAAAAATAAATAAAGAAATAAAAAAGAGTTGGGCTCACTCCAGCCCTGGAGTGAGCCCAACTCACTCCAGGGCTGAAAATGAGTCCCACTCCGGCCCTGCCTTCACTGATATGAAGTGTGCGCTGCAAAGGCGAGTATTTTTGATGATCGTTTCTGTCCAGTCCGCTCGTTTTATTGCCTTTAACCACAGCTGCCATCGTTTTTTTTTTCTTTTTCTGTTTTTTTTTTTGTCTGGCAATAGCAGCAGGTATGCGATACAATTTCAAATTGGAGCCTGTACTCCATCGATTCTGACACTCAAAGATGACATTTTAAGCTCCTTATTTAGCCGACTCCGTGTTGGTTTGTATTGGCCGCCTCCAATTATTCCTTTGTTTTGCCTCCAGCTAATGCTGTGACGTAATTGTGATGTCAGCACTAAAAGGGTCTATTCCCTACATAAGTCCACCAATATAGTCGGAAAGAGAGAATGACAATGAGTGAGGGAATTCGGAAACTGGGGGCTACCGCTTTTGCATAGTTAGTTCTTGCTGTTTAATAATAATTTGAAACTTTTCAAACTGGCAGCTCCAGTAGTAATGGACAGATTTATCTTGAAGAACAAACATCAAATCAAAGCATGTATAAACCTTAACTAAACAATTCAATAATCAGTTAAAAAAAAATATGTATACTTGTATGAAATTACGCTGTACCCACATTGGACAAGCGATTTGGAAAATGGATGAATGGATGACATCTTCTGGCGAGAAGTGGGAATTCATTCGACACAACCTTCACAGTGCACTGGGTATTCTCGAGCTGTTGAGTGTACATCGGTCGTACACTCATTATTGCGGTGAGTCCACTAAAGTGCCCTATTTAAGGGTATAGGGGGCAACATCACAGCCTGTCACTTGTTTCATTCCTAAATGAATCAGCATTTTTGAATGAATTGTTGAATGAATCAAAAACTCACTTAAAAAGAGAAGCACTTGCCACCACCTACTGGCATAAAAAAGTAACATGCAAAAGCAGTCTTTTAAACATAGGATTCATAAATATACAAATGTGAAAAATATATATCATCTTTATTGGAAAGGCGCAAAATGTTAGATGAAGAAATTGATTATAATCATTATCATTGGCAAATGAATATGAATGCAAAATGATATAATTACATTGGATTTTATCCTCTATACGTGCAATTTTGCTCCATTTCACAGAGAGGTCACTTCATGATATCTCATTCTGCTTTAAAAAAGTTATCTTGACAATGAAAAATCAGGTATGATTACTTAGGTGTCAGAGCATAAAAATAGAGCATTTAGAGACCGTTATTATGTGACCATCATTAGAATAATTTTGATTATTAGGACGTATAGCACATTACACATTATGTTCATACTTTAATGGTTGCATAAAGGAAGTGAAGGTTTATCTGTGAAAAGTGAATGTGGAAAAAAAATTGATGTCTCAACCTGATGTCTTTCTAAACCTGTATGACTTTCTTTCTTCTGTGGAGCACAACAGAAGATATTTTGCCTCAGTGTTTTTGTGCATGCAATGAAAGTTTGAAAGCTTTAAAACTTTTGAATGATTACTTTGTGGTTACAAAAAATTTACCTAAAGAGACAAGAGAACATTATGATTTGGTTTCCAAAAAAATAACCAGTCTCGAATCATATGCTAAAGTTAGGGGAACATTCTGTGTTTGCTTGGTAAAACTAGTGAGAGGATTTAGTGTAAATAAAAGTACAATTAACTTCATTCAACTGCATTTTCCTTTCCAACCACAAGGCGTGGCTACACAAGCTAATTAGGCTCTGGGCTATGAATGTTTACACTGTATGGGTTTGTTCTAGAGGTTAGGCCTACATTTGATCCATTATCTGGAAATGACCAGAAGAAATTTACCATTGAGAGCAAGGTGCTTATACTCACGTTGCCTAAAAAGAACTCCTTGCAAATTAGTGTGTGTGTGTGTGTGTGTGTGTGTGTGTGTGTGTGCACCGGCCTATACTGCATGACAAATTAGTCTTATATGTAATTATCTGTATTTACTAACATTAAACATAATTGTAGAGGAGTGCTATGGTAAAATCTATATAAAACTGTAGCCTGTAGAAATTCAGACCACAGAAATTCAGTTGCTCATGAACTTACTTCCCTCTTTGGATATGAAGTCATTTTCTTCCAATGTTTATGTATTGCTCACAACTGTCAAATTTTGGTGAATTTGTGGCAAATTTATATTTTCTCATTCATTAATTTTTGTATGATCACTTTAGAGGTGGATCATTGTGTAATGCCTACAAACCAATTGGATTGCATTTATATCTGACTGTATTTATTAATTGGTAACTCATACATGATTATTTTTGACAGTTGGAAGTTAATAGGTGTCTTCAAAGTCAAACAAGGACTTAATGTTAAAATATGATTATATTATTTCCTCTTATAGTTAATTTAGAAGACAATCCCATCAGTGACTACAGTTCTGTCATTCCTTTTAGACAACAATTTTCTGAAAAAGCTTTTGTCAGCATATTTCTCCTCAGTGTGTGTGTGTGCGTGCGTGCGTGCGTGCGTGTGTGTGTGTGCTCATGTGTGCACTTTTTTCAGCACATGACAAATTTAAATGACCGTCCTTGGTCAAGATCAGCCTCTAATTCTACACGCGTATCACAGTATGATGAATTGCAACCTATTCCTATCATACATAGCATAAATTTAAAACTCAGATACTATCAGCTGTACGTCTATCAGATACTACTCAATGTAAAGCTGTTTGTATGATAATACATAAAACATTATAACTGTTCCATGGTAGGATTTAGTTTAAATGGGTGGTTCACTGTTTTTTTTCTAGGCTTGATTGTGTTTATGGGGTGCAGTCTAACATGTGTTAATGCTTCGTTTTTTAAAAAAACATTATTTTTCACATAATTTACCTTTATTCCACACCGCTCTATCCCTTCTCTGAGAAACGGGCTGATCTTTTCCTGTTTTTATGAAGCCCCACCCTCAGAAATAGGCGATGGGCTCTGATTGGTTAGCTAGCCCAGTGTGTTGTGATTGGCTAAACCGCCTCTAGTGCACATCTAATCGTCCCGCCCCTCACCTCAGCGGCATGTGCTCCGGTTGTATTGTAAACAATGGCGTCGTTAATATCGCTTATCAGTTTGAGCCCGATTGAGAAGCAGAGGATATGATTGAAGAGCCTCTAATTCTACACGCGTATCACAGTATGATGAATTGCAACCGATTCCTATCATACATAGCATGAATTTAAAACTCAGATACTATCAGCTGTACGTCTATCAGATACTACTCAATGTAAAGCTGTTTGTATGATAACACATAAAACATTATAACTGTTCCATGGTAGGATTTAGTTTAAATGGGTGGTTCACTGTTTTTTTTCTAGGCTTGATTGTGTTTATGGGGTGCAGTCTAACATGTGTTAATGCTTCGTTTTTTAAAAAAACATTATTTTTCACATAATTTAACTTTATTCCACACCGATCTGTCCCTGCTCTCAGAAACACCCTGATCATTTCCTTCTTTTATGAAGCCCCGCTGAGACAAAAAAGTAATATAGCCAAAACAACCGCATAGCCGCTCTTTAGTGTAGATGCATGTTGATTTTATCAGACTATGCCGCGATTATAAATGAGAGTGACTCCGGGTTAACATGTATTAAAAGGGGTCGTGTTTAGTCACTATTTAGTGTGGTATTTTTTGATAATATTCACTCATCATGACAGTAAAATAGGGCATTCTAAGTCAATATACTGCAGTATTTCCTCTCTCAATCAGTAGAACATATGGTTAACACCCGGTCATGCATGAAAAAATAATACCGTCTTGTACCGTGAAACCGGTATAATTTTGAAAAATACCGTGATATAAATTTTTGGTCATACCGCCCAGCACTAGCTCCGGTTGTATTGTAAACAGCGGCATTGTTAATATCGCTTATCAGTTTGAGCCCGATTGAGAAGCAGAGGATATGATTGAAGAGGATCGTGCAGAACCTGTGCAAGCACGGCTTTTAATAGTAGGCCCATGTTTTTGGTTTGTTGTGGTCTCATACTTTTAGATACGGTGTTATTTGTAAATGCTACTGCATATGTTAGCTTTCAATATACAGTTTTATCCTAATTAACGCTTTAATACAGTACGGCAACTGCACGCGCATCCATGTTTAATGCTTCTCATAGCTATGTGAAAAAAAGTGTATAATATACGGTTTTATCCTAATTAACGCTTTAATACAGTACGGCAACTGCACGCACATCCATGTTTAATGCTTCTCATAGCTATGTGAAAAAAAGTGTATAATTGGAACAGTTCATTATTGGAGCTGAGCTGAGTGAGAGAGAGAGAGAGAGAGAGAGAGAGAGAGAGAGAGAGAGATGCAGAGCAGGGGACGCGAGAAATGTCACGAACCCGGGAAGTAACTTTTTGTAGTCCCTACCAGCCATTTTTGTAGGCATTAAACTGCTAGAATTTTAAAAGACGATATCTCCGTTTGCATTGAACTTTCAGCTTCGTAACTTTGCAGATATTGTTTATGCTCAAACAGCAATACACACTAACTAACATTAAAAAAGTGAAATCGCAATGAACCACCCCTTTAATAATTAAGAACTGGTGAATTCAGAACATATGAGTGTTGGTTTGAGCTGCTGAATTTTCTAAATGGCAGACATGACAGATCAGAAGGAACATGCAAACATGTTTTAATAATGTCAGCTACAAGAGAGACTGGAGGTGTCACTTACATGACTTCCAACACATTTTAAGTGAGCTCCTTCTGGTGTCAAATACTTCAATTTTTCTGTCAAAAAAGTGAGAAATCGTAGCCTGAAAGAAAGCTGGTATGTGTAAATGGAGACAGAAATTATTACACTAAATCCAAATCCAACACCGCACAGAGATTAAAAAAAAAAGTGATAATAGTCTCTGAATGGTATTGAGTATCTGAGTATTCTGCAGATCATTGCCAGTTTTGGTGAGTCATCAAGCTGACAGATATGTAATCACTGCCAGAATATCTGCTCTTTCAATATGCATAGTTCACTGAGAGATCTGTCCTGAGCACCAACAGGAACAGGATGAAGTCAGGAAGCTACAAATTATTGAAAGCAAGACTTTATCGATATGTCTTATAGTATATGAGTGAATCTGTGGAGAATATGTGGCCATATTTCCAAAATGAACTAAGTAACATTAAAGCATTTGGCATTGTGGCAAATTGAGCACATTTCCAACAATGAGTCCCCAAATCAAATGTGTTCAGTTGTTCCCTGCCAGTGACATGTTTCAGGGCACTGAACAAATCTATCCCCCCCTCCTTACAGCAGGAAGTTCCTACAGCTTCGTTTCAAGATAGAACCAAACCAGTATTGGGATCTTCCTTTCAGCCTAGCCTTATTACCACGCACCTTCATGAAATGTATGGGTGCAGCTCTGGCTCCTTTGCTACTCCAGGGCATCCATGTACTGAATTACATTGATGACTGGCTGATCAAAATACCCTGATCAGCAGAATTGGGAGTTTGACATTAAGATGTTTTCACCCATATGTGGTGCTAAGGTCTGGAACTAAACCCCAAGAAGAGTGTGCTATCTCAGAGAACCACTTTTCTTTGAGGTAATTTGAGATACTACCATAATGCAGGCATAGCTGTCCAGTGCACGTGTGGATTCGATACTCGACACTATGGGCAGGATTAGGTTAAGCCAAACTATTACTGACAGAGGCTGTTGGGTCTCATGGCAGCAGCAGCTGCCAAAGTACTGTACATAAGGCCATTTTAGTTCTGGCTCAGGGAACATCTTCTCATTCTCTGAACAACCACCAAGGTCGGCTGTGTTTGCACCTCCTTTTCAGGTAGGCACAGCAGTTCCTTCTCTGGGCAGCAACCAAACTGCTCTTCCTGAGGGCAGTTAACATTCCCCAGAGGAGTCAACCCACTCCTCTGGTTCGCCCTCACAGCTCCAGCTCCACTTGGGCTGGATGCCATGTTGCAGATGTGGCCGAGGGTCTCTTTTCAAGGGATTGGAGTCAGGCTTCTGTGTCCCATGGTTCAGGTCCTGCGTCTGCTGAAATGGGCATTCCCTTTCTCTTGCTTTATCCACTGACTCTCAGGATCCCGTTTTGGATCTGGAAGCTCACTCTGCAAATTCTTCTGATCCAAACGAGGATCCAGTGCTGTCCGTATCTGGCTTTGAGGGCTTAGATGTGGTCACGCCTGACACAGTTACAGCCTTCTGCGACCTCTCTTCCGGTCATACTTCAGGCATTCTTCCCTCCTCCACATAAATCACCGGAGCAAGAAAGGCTTCATCTATTATGTCCAGTCCAGCCTCTAAGGATCCAAGTCCACCACTCAGGCCAGTGGTGTAAATCCTCCCAACTTTTGCTCTGCTTTGGTGGTCATAACAGAGATAATGCCATCACCAAGCAGCGCCTTTCTCACTGGATATCAGATGCTTGCAGATAACAGATGTGCATGGAATGGCTTCGTCTCTAGGTGTCAGGGCCCATTCTACACAGAATGTAGTTGTGCCCTTACAAGATGATTGTGCTGTGGCAGGCTGGTCCCCTCCATACACATTCATTAGATTTTACAGTCTGGCCATGGATTCAACCCCAGGATATCAGGTACTTCAGGGTTGATCCAGTCTTTTCTGCTTCAACAGACATCTGTGTCAGTGTTACACGTTCTTTTTAGGCAGGAATTCGTTCTCTAACAGAGATAATGCCATTACCAAGCAGCGCCTTTCTCACTGGATATCAGATGCTTGCAGATAACAGATGTGCATGGAATGGCTTCATCTCTAGGTGTCAGGGCCCATTCTACACAGAATGTAGTTGTGCCCTTACAAGATGATTGTGCTGTGGCAGGCTGGTCCCCTCCATACACATTCATTAGATTTTACAATCTGGCCATGGATTCAACCCCAGGATATCAGGTACTTCAGGGTTGATCCAGTCTTTTCTGCTTCAACAGACATCTGTGTCAGTGTTACACGTTCTTTTTAGGCAGGAATTCGTTCTCAGTGAGGCAGTGTTTGTATTAACATTCCTATAGCCTCATTGTCATGATTCAGCATGAAAGTTCAACTTCAAAAGAGAATGTCTCAGGTTACATATGTAACCCAGCTCCCTGAGAAGGGAGCGATACGCTACATCATGTTGCCACACTTTGGGCATACTTGAAATGTTCCTTCAGGCAATAAGAATCTGGGGATTCCATGATGCAGGTGTGCTTTTATGGCCCCACTGTCGCACCAAGCTACATCACCTGACCTCACATAAGCCAATCAAGATTGGCATGTTTTCACACATGCTTCAGACACCAGTCACGCAGAAGTGTTCCATATAATCAATACCGTGATGCAGCATCTTATTTCCTTCTCAGGGAACTGGGTTATACACGTAATGTGAGACATTATCATGACAAAAGTGGTAAACTGAATAGGGGACTTTGCTTTGAATAACATGTCCTCGGATGTTGGATGCTGGAGATTGTGTAGAATAGTGATAAATAGTTGACTCATGTAACATGGTCTT
Source organism: Sinocyclocheilus anshuiensis (assembly GCF_001515605.1). NCBI lineage: Eukaryota > Metazoa > Chordata > Actinopteri > Cypriniformes > Cyprinidae > Sinocyclocheilus > Sinocyclocheilus anshuiensis. Next base: position 137,049 of record NW_015547685.1, read on the forward strand.
GTCATCTCTACAGACAAGCGTGATATAAACATTATAGACTGTAGTTCACATACCCATCATGCCACTGTAATCCTCACACTTTTTCGAGACTAAATGCAGTAAAGTGTCATGATGCTCCTAAACTGTGAAATGATCTGAAACTCACAGTTTCTGTTGAGCTGAGTTAAATTGGTTCTGTCATTTACACAGCTATCACTTGGGTGAGACTGGCTTATCACATGGGTATAAAGAAAAAATGCAAGCCTGGGCTTGATAAAATTAAATATGGAAAAATATGGGTGTCTGGTGAGAGAGAAAGAAATGTTGTATGAGATGTGTGTGTTCAGTGGAATGCTAGTCATACAATGACTATGTTTAGTTATAACCAGCTATGGAACTGATGATATTTCTGTGGAATAATATTTCATAGACCTGGGTTGGATCAAATCCAAAGTCATGTAACTGAAACAGATGAATATATATGAGACATATAAGAGGAACAAATGAACAGTCTTTTTCCTTGAGAAGAGTAAGCCGCCATATCAATTACATTAGACCAACTACATTAGACTTTTCCTTTAAAGGTACAGTAAAGGTAAAGGTACAGTTCACCCAAAAATGAAAATTTGAATTTTTTTTCATCAGAAAAGATTTGGGGAAATGTAACATTACATCACTTGCTTGTCAATGGATATTCTGCAGTGAATGGGTGCCATCAGAATGGGTGTCCAAACAGCTGATAAAAAACATCACAATAATCCTTAAGCAATATACACAAATCCTATCCATTAATTAATATCTTGTGAAGCAAAAAGCGGCAATTGTAATAAACGAATCCATCAATAAGATGTTTTTAACTTAAAACCATTGCTTCCACCAAACAGCTGATAAAAAACATCACAATAATCCATAAGCAATATACACAAATCCTATCCATTAATTAATATCTTGTGAAGCAAAAAGCGGCAATTGTAATAAACAAATCCATCAATAAGATGTTTTTAACTTAAAACCATTGCTTCCACCTAAAATTCAAGTCCCCTATCCATAATAAAAGTCATCTCATCTGAATCAGGAGAGAAATATGCACCAATTACAAGCTAAAACAATCCAAAACAGTTACAAACAAATATGTCAGTGAATTTTAATCTGAGCGGACAACTGGGGATGAACTTTTTCACTGGAGGAAGGGTTTTATTAATGTATTTTTTTCTCACGTTTTTATGGATTATGGACTCATAATTTGGCCAGAAGCGACAGTTTAAAGGGGTCATGAACTGCCTTTTCTGAACATTTTATACTGTTCTCTGTGGTCCACTTATAATGTTAAAAAGACTTGCATCAAAAAAAAAAAAAAAAATTTAGAAGTAATAGGCTATTTTCTGTCCTATTTTTGACCCCCCTCATCTGAACGCTCCGTTAGTATGGGAGTGGCGAATTCTAGACTCTGAAGTAAACGCCCACTGCCACGATTGGCAGTTTTGCATGTTAAAATAAGTTTCAACGCAAATAACGCAACGCAAATAAAGTTTAGATACTTTGAGTTACTACAGTTAGTTTGCAAAGGATTAATTGTGCTGTTTCACGTAAACAAAGTATTCATGTAAACGATGTCAAATTCTGCATGTCTGTTTGACAGCCTACATCCTCCATAAATGGACGCTGCAATGATTTAGGGTAAAAACCATATAAATACTCAGTTCATATCAACCTACCTTAAACAGATTTAGCAAAAGATGATAAAAACACTGTTACTCACATTTCTGTGTTGCGACATACTGTCAGAACCAATAGTCGGCATAGCATTGTCTTTTAGTTTCTATCTCTCTGAAAATTCTGCGTCCAATTGTGTCTTGTTTAAGAATGAGTCTGCGGTAAAATGAAATGTCTGTGTTTTTCCACTGCTAAAGAGGCAGCGATGTAGAAGTAGGCATTGATCTTCAGGCGGGCTTTCGGCACACTATGACCAAATTCCAAAACGAGTCATTTTAGCAGCTTGACTGCAATATGAGCTGTGTTTAGACTAACCAGAAGGTTTTCAGTTCTGAAACTTACAGGATGTATTTATAGTAAAATGACCTCTTATATGTCAAAAGATCAAGAAAATGTTGATTTCTCAATTCATGACCCCTTTAAAGTTAAAAGGCCTTAATTAATATGCAGTTAATCACAATTAATTACGGAAAAATGTGTGAATAATTAGTTTTTTATTTTTATTTAAATCGATTCACAGACAGCACTAATGTTAACCTTTTACAGATGTTGGTGTTGATAATATTAGTTAATTTTACTGCTGAATATGCATTTAAATTTAATTTCTAATTGTATAGGCCCCTCAGAAAGAGATTGGGACGGTCACCCACCCCCTTGGCCCCCTTCAAAATTTCAATTCGATAATCCGGCCCTCAAATGAAACTAATTGAATAGCCCTTATCAACTATACTGCAACACCAAGACAACCCATAACACTGTAGCATCATGATGGCAAGTTTTCCATGTATAAGTGCCAGGAGTTAAATCATAATTTACCACAAAAATGTAAAACATTTACAATGTTTTCATACTAATTTACACAATTTAGAATATGTAAAATATTTATAAAATAATAATAAATATAGAAATGTTATATACAAATTTTAGATGCATTATGATTGCATAAAAAAATATATATATATATACACGCATACATACGTAAATAAATACACAAAGTGCAGATGTCTCACTGGTCTCCCCAACCATGATAAAGTTATTATTTTTTTCCTTATTTTTCCTTTTACTTATTTCCAAGCAAAACTGATCATTTTAATGAGACGGTTTTATGTTAAAATAGCTTTATAGTTTTATGTCGTGACAAAAAGAAAAATTAAGATATGCTATTTGCATGAATGTTCAGTCCTTGCGGTGCAGAAGCACACAAGTTTAAAGAGATGAACAACATTAATGAGGACACAATTGCCTTACAATTTATCCTTTACCAGTGAATCATTAAAATGGCTTCAAGGGCCAACCATGATAAAGTTATTTTTTTCCTTATTTTTCCTTTTACTTATTTCCAAGCAAAACTGATCATTTTAATGAGACGGTTTTATGTTAAAATAGCTTTATAGTTTTATGTCGTGACAAAAAGAAAAATTAAGATATGCTATTTGCATGAATGTTCAGTCCTTGCGGTGCAGAAGCACACAAGTTTAAAGAGATGAACAACATTAATGAGGACACAATTGCCTTACAATTTATCCTTTACCAGTGAATCATTAAAATGGCTTCAAGGGAGAAAAACAAACAAATAAATAAACAACCAAAAAAACAAAACAAAAAAACACTAGTACTGTCACGGGTGCACTGCTGAGCGGACTGAGGAGCAAGGAACGGAGAGAGCCTCTATGGCTGGAGCCTTACTACCCCCCGCCCAAAAATACTTGGGGAAATTTACGGGGCTGTACTCGGGGCCTGGAGCCCTCCCTGGGCCTAACTGGGGGAACAGGGTAGCCCTTACGTGGTGCTGGCACTGGAGCGAGCTCTGGGGCTGGAGCCGACACTGGAAACCAGGAAAACACACGCAGTAACGGCGGTAGACTTCAGCAGACATTCACATTCATTAACATACAATACCGGACGCTGGAGCACACACAGGGAACACTATTTATACACACAGGAGGAGGGGATGACGAGACACACCTGGGAGCAATGAAACATCAAGGGAAACACCTGGGACAAATGAACTTAACTAATCAGGACAGGAACAGGAAACTAACCAAATAAGGGCATAGGAAGGCACATGGGGAGCAAGACACACACAAAACATGGAACAGAGTCTGACAAGTACAGGGGATTATTATTTAAATTATGATTCGGAAATTTTAATGTATGAAGACTATAGAGTGGTTCAGAGAAATTAGAGATCAATCATAGCACATACATCCATTGGGAAAGAATACGAAACAATTCCAAGTATTTGTTGTGTCAGTGGGAACTATTGGTGACAATTACTAAGGAGTGAAACCACCTAGACACTACCTAAAAGAAATTCTTTGAAGGAGACTTTGAAAAGAAACCCCAAAGAGGCCAATCACTTTAAAGGAGCTGCTGCAGACCTCAGAGAGCTTAGAACGTAAAGGTGCACCTTATGAACCATTTGAAGACTTCTGCATATCACAAAGCCATATAAGAGGAAGTCCACAATGTCACACTGCTATATATTAAATTTGATAGAATTGATCAAGTATCCAAAGACTTTTCTAAGATACTGTGTGATTTTTTTAACTCCTTGTCCAGTATCAGAGCATTTAAAACATATTTACTCAATTAAATAAATTACTCTTGAGGTAGGCTTACTTGAGATAACCAAGTGTGAAATAGCCTTACTTAAATTATAGTGACCATTAGTGCTCATTGACAGTCTTAGCTTTATTCAGTTGACTGGTCTGATCTGAATTCAATGTGGTGTAAGGAAAACTATTGATTTCAGCACTGAGGACAATATTGGTTCTATCACTAAACTAAAGTTACAAAGCTCAGAGTAATACGATACCAAACTAATGATACAGTTGTGGGGCAGTCGTTGCCTAATGGTTAGAGAGTCTGGCTTGTAACCTGAAGGTTGCAGGTTTGAGTCTCAGGTCCGGCAGGAATTGTAGTGTGGGGGGAGTGAATGTACAGTGCTCTCTTCCACCCTCAATACCACGACTGAGGTGAGACCCTTGAGCAAGGCACCGAACCCACAACTGCTCCCTGGGTGCTGCAGCAATATGACTGCCCACTGTTCTGGCCTGGGTGTGTGTAAATATAGATAACACAACTAGTGAGCAGCAGATCACAGCAGTGTAGACAGTCTGTGCATTAGTGGTAGATTTTTTACTGATGCTATTCGCAGGATATGACTTTATAAGTCATTGAATTATTTACTCAACTGATTTGCTCAACACTGATTCACATACTGATCCACTGTTGTGTGTTACTCTGAGACATGCAAAGGTCGATTCTTTATGATACTTCCATTGCAAATCTGCATTTCATTTTGTGAAAAATATAACGTTCGCGAAGAGCATGTATTTGCTACTTGGAACATCTCTGTAAAACTAGCAATATTCTCTGTAACTGCTGAAATAAACAGTCTATACTGTCTTAAGAAAAGAGCCCCTTGCAAGGAAATCATAAAATTTTGGGGGCCCTAGGAATCAAAAAATTTTAAAACTCCTGCATCAATGGGATAAATTGTACATTATTATTTTTATTATTATTATTATTAAAAAAAATTGTAGCAGATTATTGTGGTTTTTTAAAAAGTCACATTTTAAGACGCTACAACCATGGCTGGTTGTTTGGTTTATGTATGTATGTATGTATTTATTTCTTCCTGTGTGCATTTTTCATTTATGAGGGATTTTTTTTTCCACGTGCTTTGTATGTTTTGTTTTTCATTTCTTTGAACAGATGTCATTACAGACATTATTCAAAGTTTAGAACATGGAAAAACAAACATTTCTGCAATGTTTTTGAGCACATAATGTGCTAAACACTAATCTGTTTCTGGGAAATTGCAGGATGTGGCCATGATTTTAGCTCAGTGAGGCGTGTTGCTTTGGTAACAAGATTTAATTAAAATTAAATCTGTAATTGCATTAATGTGGTGATGTTTACATCCTTGCTCTCATAAAGTATATTGAGTCAGGCTATATTTGCAGTTCATCTTGTTTGATGAGGTAGAGAGGGACTCATTTTCCTCACCATTACTTCACAACCCTTAAGATGGTTCCCTTCCTCTGTAGAGTGTCATGTAAAATAATTTCCGATGGATTTATTAATGTGGTTTTAAGATGTTTCAAAGTGGCCTCTTTGTATTTATATGACTGTCTGATGGAGAAATACTTAGATGGAGGAATACTTAAACATCAGAGACCCCAGCATTGAAATTGATAATGCATTATTTCCCGTTATTATAGTCAGTCTTCATAACACACACTGAAGTAAAAATGACCATGCTGTGTGACTTTGGCATGCTGGGACATTCAAATTATTAATATTCTTTGTGCCAAATTTGTTGCTATGAGACATATCAGGGACTGAGCTGCTTGTATAAGTTCTTTTAACCTATGTTAAGTGAAAAATATGTTTGATTGAATTGCTTTAAACAAGTCTAGCAGTTTTGCTAAAGTGGGTCTCTGAAGGTTAAAGCATACACACATTCATATATGTGAAGCAAGGCTTAAGAGGCCAGACTGAGCAAATCTTGATCCCGACAAGTGTTGGATTTTCTGCTAACAACATTGCCATAAGGCTTCTTATGATATATGACACATTTTTTTCTGTCGCTTTGAGGTCTCAGAATCCATTCCATCACCTGCTGGGACTCTTACACCTGGATACTCCATGAATGCGGATTAATTTTCTGTTCAATGCTCCATATTCTCTCAGCATGCTGAACATTAACCTGCACATTGCATTTTTCTGTTCTTCTTCTTTTTCATTTGTTATAAATTGTTAGATTAATGTGGAGCAGTAGCTGTCCGTGTCCATTGTAAGGCTCACAACTTCTGGTCATATCAAAAGATCAGATCTCCAGTGGCTGTTTATCTGTAAAGGGCTCAGTGACAGTGTGACTTCGCTGTTCTGGGCTTTATTGTTAATTTGCATATAAACAGCATTCTAAGAGCTATTGATGCATCGGGAGACATGCTGTCCATTGTAATTCATGACCGATTTCCTGAATACACTATTCTATTCCTCAGCTATCAGATTCTCATTGACTTTCATACAGGCTATGCAATATAAAAGGTTCAAAACAGTTGATCCCTCACAAAATGATAACTGTGTGTGTTGGGGGGGGGAAAGACGTGAGTGCATGCTGATATGGAACTGAGTATGAAAAGGTGTGTGTGCAGGCTTACGCTCCTTGTGAAGGGTGTCAATGATTGTCTTCTGGACAATCATGGCCTAGTGAACCAAACTGAGAGACCATTTTGAAGGCTCAGGAAACCTTTGCAGGTGTTTTGAGTTGATTAGCTGATTGGCATGTCACCATATTCTAATTTGTTGAGATAGTGAATTGGTGGGTTTTTGTTAAATGTGAGCCAAAATCATCACAATTAAAAGATCCAAAGACTTAAACTACTTCAGTCTGTGTGCATTGAATTTATTTAATACACGAGTTTCACAATTTGAGTTGAATTACTGAAATAAATGAACTTTTCCACGACATTCTAATTTATTGAGATGCACCTGTATGTGCAGATGTTTCAAAAAATCTATTTCAAAAGAATTACTCATTTACTCATTTGTCTTTTAAAAGGACATTAAGTTTTAACAATTTGTTCAGCAAGTAAAACATTTTTTTGTTTGTTTTTTTTTTTTTAGCCTATCAGTCTGAAAGGCTGACTATTATATCGCTTATCAAACCAAATCAATAAAAAAAAAATACATTGTCCTTTACTTATGTGCAGCTTGGCATATCCAAAATTTTCCTGAACAGCAAGTGAGTGTCGTGAAGATATTGAAAATCTACTTTTTTTTTTATTGCCCTTTCTCTCTCTCATTTTGGATTGATTTAAAATGGACATGATATAATAAAATAAAAAAAGCTTTAAATTTAACCTCACAATAATTTACTTTATTTACAAAAAAAACTTTTCTGAAAATTTTTAATTTATATATTAATATACAGAAATCTTCTAATTATTTTGACTTTTTTTTTTAATTCTCAAGACAATAACTCAAAAAAACTTAATATATTATCTTCTGTAACACTGATCTTAATTTTTTTTTAAGATGAGATAAAAAATAAAAACTTTTTTTTTTAAACAGATGCATGTAACTACCATTGTCACACTCACTGGTGGGAGATCAAGCGCACAACGCAGGAGATTAATAACATACAGTCTTTAATAGTAATCCACAGGCAATCCAGAAGGAAGGCAAACCAACAATGTGTATACATAAACAATAACTGGAAACTCAGAGAACTAAACAAAGAGTATTTATACAAACATAAGAGAGGAACTAATGAGTTAATTAAGAGGACACAGGTGAACAGAATGAACTAATCAAAGGAACTAAGGGAAAATAGAGCCGTGTCCCAAAGTTAAGTGTGCACACTTCGAAGGCCACGGACTTCGAAGGCCAGGCCTCCGAAGTGCACGAAAGACCCTCCGAAGTGCATGAAGGACGTTCCGCCTTCGCAGGATTTCCTAATTGCGACACCAGAGGTTCCTGATTAGCGCTCTGTCGCATAGCAACGGTGCGAGAGGAGAGCTGACGAGAGGACAATCCTGCCAGGATAGATGGAGCCAGAATTGCTCATTTTTGTTTTTATGTTTTATGTCATAATGGAAGAGACGGTGATGTACCTCAGGCGGTGATGTGTTAATATTTTGACAAAATGTTGATACTTTCATTTTCTAAATAATCAGAGGTGGACTGTAAGGAAGTACATTCATTAAGTATTCTCGAACAAATATGAAGTTTTCTTTTTTTCTCACAGACAGCAGCACTAAAAATATGGTATTTTACAACATGATGCATTGTTGTAAATTAAACTACCCAACAGTATATTTAGTAGAAAACTTTAAATGTAATAACCTTGAACATATTCAGAAGTAAAATGCAACATACACATTAGTGCAGCAGTAATATTAATGCAAAACCATCCTAACGAATATTTTTTCAGAACAATACTGTATACCTTTACTTTTACTCTCAATACCTTAAGTATATTAGAGTATGCAAGATAATACATTTACTTAAAGGATAGTTCACCCAAAAATGAATATTCTGTAATAATTTACTCACCCTCAAGTTGTTCCAGGTTTGGAATTTTCATTTTTGGGTGAACTATCCCTTTAGCTAAGGTTATAAATATGACTAGTAGCCTTTCCCAATATGGTATTGGTAGTTACTAAAAGTAGTTTACTAAAGTATCTCAATAGTTCTTCTACTAATTACTTTGTCATAGCTCTAAACAATTTCTCTTTTCCTTCTTTCCCCAAATCAGACTGCAGGATAAAGCTGAATGTGCCAGCGCTGGACAGGATTTTAATGGTTTTCGGTTGAGCAGGGAGGCCCTGACAGTGCTGCTGGATCTTCTGAGAAGTGAATGGCAACAGTGATGGGGTGCCACAATCCAGACCCTGGTGTTTCTTTTCTGTCTGGCCAGTGGTACATCATACAGAGTGGTCTCCAGAGTGTTTGACATGCCTCGTTCCACTGTGACCGCATTGTCCTCCGAGTAGCTGAGGAGGTGCTGGCCATTCGCCAAGAGATTCAGCTCCCGAAGACCCCAGAACACATGGAGGCAGGGCTGGGCTCAAAACTGATGTTAAACCTAAGCTATGTTGTAAATAGTATGTTGTATGTTGTAAATAGTTGTAAAAAGTACTTTCAGTAATGTATAGAACAATTTGTTTAAATGTGTAAAAAAAAATATTTACAGGACAAAAAAATAAATGTATAGAATAATGTTTTGTAAAAAATTATAAGATGCATTCAAAAATTAACAATGTACATAACTACTTCTGTTTTATTTACACATGTGAATATGCAAAACAAAAATACAAAATGTACAGAAAGTACTCTTTTACATTTACTCATTTACAAATTAATTAAACTACAAAAATGAATAAGGTATACAACTTATTCATTTCATTTTGAACTTACATTACCAAAATAAACTACAGAAATTAGGTTGTTTCATTGACAATATGACATTTAAAAAAAGATATCGAAAAAATCGTAATGTACCCATTTTTTCCACTGTTTTCTCTTGGCTAATAAATAATGTATTTGTTAAGCATTCTCTCAAGAAGAGAAAACAGCCTCTCCATTCTCTCCCTGCTCTCCTGTGTTCTTCTCTCCTCTGTCTCTCTCTGGAATTTGATGTCCTCCCTGAGTACCTAAAACAAGAGGAAAGACAGGTTTGCAATCTTAACATTATATGACAGCAGGACATGCATACAAAATACTGAAGTGCTAAAGTTTGGTTAAAACATTTGTAGACATGACAGCACTATAAAAACACAACAAAAAGAAAGACTATTGCCTTCACTCTAAAAAATCCTGGGTTATTTTTTGGGGGGTTATTTTTTCAGTGTTTGGGTAGATTTTGTGTTACGCAGCTCCTGGGTCAAATGTAACAACCCAATGTTTGGGTAGTTTTTGTATTACTCAGATCCTGGGTCAGTTATTTATCGCGTTATTTATCGAGTTATTTATCGCGGTGATTTTGCCTTCTCTTCTGGAGAGAACAGTTCTAAGCGCCATCGAATTGATGCATTATCTTCGGTAAAATACAGGTTTGTGTACATTTTATTTTATATATAAAATCGTTACTGTGCTGTATATCGTTAAATTTCATGCAGAGCAACATACAGGCGCACGGTGTAATCACCTAACGTCGGTCTTATTGCGTGATGGAAAAGCCTGATACTCTGCATAAAATAAAAAAATTTATTCATAAAGATACAGAATACAAATACAAATGTTTGTTTTGGACAGGTTATGAAGGCAGTGGCAGTATATTTCGGCTATGAGTGAAACGCAGGGCGGCGGTCTCAGCCGTGAGCAGTTCCCCACCGAACACGACTCCAGCTCGGGCACGAGAGCCAGCGCCGTTACGGTGGAAACAGAATAACAGACTGGTCGTTTACACGTGAATTACTTCTGTTTAATGTTTAATATTTACTTTTAATGTTTGTTAAACATGTTTAAATAGGCAATATGTATACATACAAACGATAAACAATGCTGTAAATGATAAATAAAGGAAAATAAAGGAAGTTATCATGCAAACCAGTGGTTGTGTGGAGTATTTGACAAAAGTTTAGTGGATTTAAGTTAATCTGTAAACATTACTTCATGTATAAAGTAAAAAATAAACTATATTATAATAAAAATGAATCAACCCATTAGCTGGGTTAAATCAACCCATTATGATGGGTTAAATAAACAACCCAATAGGCTGGGTAAAATTAACCCCAAATATGTTTGGTCCTACATTTACCCAGCCCTTGGGTTAAAAAAACCCCCAAATTGGGTTCTTTTTAACCCAGGGTTTTTTTAGGGTGTATAAGCAGCATGAAACGTGAAACAAGATAACCCATGGGTTAAAAACAACCCAAATTGGGTTGTTTTTAACCCAGCGTTTTTGAGAGTGTTATATAGTGGTTGTCTTATTGTTTGTGGGCTTTGTTTGAAAAAAACAAAACTGGCTTTTAACACTTGTTTCGCTAGGTATTTGAGTAAATGAAAACACAATACTTACATTTCAATGTGAATTCCCCCACAGAACTATCATCCTCCATGTTCTTTGAATATAAATTCTATCGTCATCTGTGCGCAAGTGATTCTGGGATATGGTAGGGTGCGAAGTGTCCATCAAATGTACATGTCATGTTCCTGGGAAATGGAGGGTGCATTTGAAGTCACTTTCGAAATACGTCGACCTTCGTCGCACCGCGGTGACGCAATCGGCCTTGGAATGTGGTCTTCGGAGGGTGCATTCTGAATTGGGACAGCCTTCGTCGTGATGCAATTGCACTTCAAATGCGCCCTTCGGTGTACACGCACTTCAGTTTGGGACACAGCTGTAGTCAAGGAACAAAACTAAACAGGAGAACAGGAAATTAAAGAAACACAACCAAAGTCCATGAACGGAACATAACTGTGACACCCATACGGTATAGTTTTAATTTTATTTCACTACTTTTATATATTCACTCTGTATTATTATTGTAGCTTTTATTCTTTATCTTGCATTTCTTTTAACTGTTAAGTTATTGACATTATTTATTTTTTATTTTTATTTTATTATTATTGTTGTTGTTGCAGTTTTTCTTAGTATTTTTAAACAAAATACAACATTATTAATCAAAATACAATAAAGAAATAAAACAGTGGGTGTTGCCATGATGACTCGCTACTTCCGTTGTGATATTTTGTTCAGAAGTAAAGGGGGGACTATGGAGCCCTGCACATGACATTCAAAAAAAAATAATAAAAAATCATGTGCACGATTTACTAATTCGTTCCCTCGATGTACTAAAACGTGCAAACGATTACTATTTCGCTCCCTCGATTTGCTAAATCGTGCGCACGATTTACTAATTTGTTCTCTCGATTTATAAATTGTGTGCTTGACTTAGCAAATCGAGGGAACGAAATGGTAAATTGTGTGCACAATTTAGCCTACTATTTTTTTCCTGCATGCCATGCATGGCTCCGTAGGGGACAGCCTATGTCCATTATTATTCAGTAAACCTCCAAATGTGTAAAACCACTGCACTCATTCAGTTTACCACTTGCGAGAAAATAGCAAGACTTGGGTATTAAATTTGAATTTAAATATAAAATAGATTCATGGAAAGATGACATTGATAAGTGAAATCAGACTGTATGTCCTTCAGGGACTTTCATGGGACATTGGTCTGTTTAACAACAGAAAGAGCTGTTTTGCCAGCTTTTATGGGGCTGAAATATGGAGGCTGTTTTCATTAGCACCAACTTCAACTATAAACTGAAGAAGCTTTTGTGCCTTTATTAAACTGAAAAAAAAGCAAACCTTTTTTTCACACACACATCACATCGGCGGAGGTAGGAAACTGTCGATAGGTGCCAGCAGTGATGAGCATTTATTACCTTAATGGGTCATTTATTTCACCAGTAAATTATTTATTACTTGATAGCAAATTGGCCATTCCATCTGAGGGTAAAATATAAAATCCTGAAGATAAGAAGAAAACACAGTGCAAATGTGTGAAAAACCGGAGAGACCACCAGTGTAGCCTCTCTTATATCCATTATAATGAGAGAGATGGATTTTACTGTTGTAATTCAATGCAAATCACCATTGTGTTGGGGTCACTGCTGGTCTTTAGGACATAAACATGTTTGTTGAATTCAGATGCAAATCATCATCGAGCTCTATGTAATATCTTCATTGTTTTCAGAAAAACAGCATCTTTGTTGATGTAAGAACTGGTGATGGTACATAATACATTTCTGCAGAACTATGTACTGAACTGTCCTGTTGTCAAAAGCTGCTTGCAGATAAGTAGAGGTTGTCAGTGTGTTTTCACGCAAGAGTGAGATATATCCTGCTCATCCGCCACCACTGCATTATTAACAGCCCCACTCATGAGCGTGCGGCACAGAACTGAAAAGCACTTCCAGCACAGCTGATTTGTTGTCATTTTAGAAGAAGCAGATATTTCAAAGTCTAAAAATGTGTAAAAATATACATTGTCTTGCTTTGCGAATTAAAAATCTTGTCTGGGTATGGAAATGAGGTGTGAGGTGCTGTGTTGACAGGTTGTTTGAAATCTCATCATAACCAATTATAAATGGGTGCCATGTATTCATCTAAAAAAAACTCTTCTAAAACCCAAAAATAAAAATCATTTACTCCCCCTCATGTTGTCCACACATGACCGACGTGTTGGTTTTGATTACCTGCATTATTCATAGTATCTTCTTTTGAGTTCTGCAGAAAAACTAAGTCAGGGGTTTGAAAAACATGAGGGGGAAATGCTGTAATAATGTAAATGACAGAATTCGGAGTTAACCTCCTGAGACCCTGCATCCTCATATGAGGACATTATATTTTAGTGAATTTCTCTGAGACTATACGTGCCACAGTTTTAAGGCTTTTCAGAGATACTAAATGTTTGGATGTTTCACCATGACCACTCCCTCTCCTTGGTCTTCAAAAATGTCTGATAATAATTTAGTGACACTCTTATGGAAATATGATAATATTTTGTAATTGTCATTTAAATCTGACTAATTTTTAAACTGTGTGTCATAAATCAACATCTCAGGAAAATGTTATGGGGTTTCAAATCAAAATATGACTTTCTGTTACGAAACAGGAGGTTGATTTCATAGATGTCCTCATATGAGGACACCGGGACTAAAAGCATATTTATTACGCTTCTTTTTTCATTACATGTTGCCCCAAAAACACATTAATATGCAATTTAGATTTAGTTTATAGATACATTATATATATAATGAGAAAAACTGTGGCCATTTTACACAAATTTTGCATTAAGAAAAATGGTATATCAAATAATTCTGTTATAACATAGTTGAGAATTATCGTAATACAAAGTTTGGTAAAAAAAAAAATCGTGAAAACTAAAAATGTATTGGTAATTTTAAAAAAATCTATTGTTTTTGCCTATGCATGTTCATTCATGTCTTTTTATTTTTTTAAAGAAATTGAGTCCCGATGTCCTCTACCAAGGACGTAGCATAAGAATGAAATATCTTCTTTTTTTTTTTTACTTTTTTTTAATGCTCTAAACAATGTAATGAAATAAAAAAATAAAAAAATAAAATCCTAAAATTTTTTGCCGGGTCTTAAGAGGTTAACTATACTTTTAAGTAAATTAGTAGAAACACTTTTGGTTACACTTTATTTTCATAGTCCACTTTAGACATTCTACTAACTATAAGTAACTTTGTAACTACATGTCAACTAATTCTCATTAATTTGCAACATGTCTACTAACTCTCAGAGTACACTGTTAGGTTAGGTTTAGGGTTAGTAGAATAAGTTGACATATACTTTCAAAGTTTCTCATAGTCAGTATGTTGTATGTTGTGGTCCCATCAAAATAAAGTGTTAGAAGATAATAAGCAGACAGCCTACTAATACTCTAATGACTGCTAGTTAACATGTAGCTGCAAAGTCACTTACTGTTAGTAGAATATCTAAATTGAACTATCAAAATAAAGTGTTTCCACACTTTTCACTAGCCATCACTGTGCAGAAAAATAATGGTGAATGCTGCAATAAAATGCTTGAAAAATACACATTCAGCAGACCAATAGCTTCCTGTTGGTCAGTTAGTCTCCTCAATTAAGATTCCCCCAGTTTTTACAGAATATTACATGGTATAATGGTCGATGCAGACATTTACTTGAACTTACTTTCTCATTGCCTCTAGTTCAGTCAGAGACTAGTTCACAGGTATCTGAGGATTAACATCTGCCATGCATGTCATGTGCAGGGCTCCGTATTCTGGGGTTGTTTTGGAACTATTTTCATTGGTGAAGCAAAACAGACAAAATAACTGCCAATACGGTCTAAAACGTAAAACAAACTCAAAATTAACTTATAGTTAACTGAATTACTGTATAAAATGAATATCATACTCACAATAATTCTGTTGTTATAGTAATATATAGCTTCCTGTTGGTCAGTTAGTCTCCTCAATTAAGATTCCCCCAGATTTTACAGAATATTACATGGTATAATGGTCAATGCAGACATTTACTTGAACTTACTTTCTCATTGCCTCTAGTCCAGTCAGAGACTAGTTCACAGGTATCTGAGGATTAACATCTGCCATGCATGTCATGTGCAGGGCTCCTATTCTGGGGTTGTTTTGGAACTATTTTCATTGGTGAAGCAAAACAGACAAAATAACTGCCAATACGGTCTAAAACGTAAAACAAACTCAAAATTAACTTATAGTTAACTGAATTACTGTATAAAATGAATATCATACTCACAATAATTCTGTTGTTATAGTAATATTAGCACAGCTGTACAATCCAGCCTTGCTAATATTCTAAACAACAACACTCTTGCTTGTCTGATATTCATAGATATCATGTGATGTCAGTGGTGTGGCCACCATTTGTAGGACTGAATTGCAACATGCTGTCTATCTGCTGTGATAACAGCAAATCACAATAGATTATTTACCAAGAGATGTGGTCGAATGGGATCATTTTGGTTATTTTATTTTGAATTTTTTTGTAAGCATCGATGTGCATTTACATCGTAGTATTTTATTTAGCAGGTGCTCATAAAGGAACTTGCAAACATTTCAATTTGTGTGCAAAACTGCAGCGAACGTGGCTTTTTTGCTTTGAACGAAAACTTTCGGTGTGCTTGCAACCTAAAGCTAATACGTGAATGAGATGTTTTTGATCTTTGATCCAAGTACAGTTATGTGAGTCTAGAGTGTTTACTCTGCACTAAATTTTGACGAGCAACACTCCGATCCGCAAACAAACAGATGACGAAGAAGATGAGGATGATGACGGTCCAGCGTATACACAGAGAAAGGTTCGTATTTTTAGTTCACACATTCTTATTTTTATGAATGTAATTCTAATCAGCAAAACTTGTTTTTATTTCATATTACTTCAAGGATGTTAGAGAGAAGAGGATTTGTTTGTATAATTCTATAGAAGATCGTTGTTTTCAAATAACCTCAGTTAACTAAACACATGGTTTCAGTGATTTTTATGACGAGAATGTACTGCAATCATATTATTATGCATAAGCATGTCTGAGACTATCTGCAATAGTTCTGTCCTGCTTTTACAGTTGCTAAATGTAAGCAACAAGTGAACAAGTGCTCACCTCTGCCAAAACACATGTAACGGACTAAAACACAAAACACAGAATCACAGTTTATCACTTCTGTTGCTACTTTAGTTGCTTCTTTACTCAGCATGTAGAGACAGGAACATGGGCATCGCTAGGCCATTTTTAGGGGGGGCTATAACTCAGCCCTCCTAAAATTTTGAAATTAGCTCCATAACCTGTACACGAATTCGTGATCACCTCAGTCCCTTTTAAATTTCATATGAAAACAGTGGCAGACTTCGATCGGCTCCTCCCCGTCTTTCAGCGCATTCTTTTTCAATCCGCAGACCGCAGCGGCGCAGAGCGAGAAACAGAGGACAAGGTGTGTGTTTATCGATAGATTGATATAATATCTGCATCTGTGCAGTTCTTTGTCATAAATCCAGTTTAAAAAATATCATGAGGGCGCAATAATCGGTTCCCCATCTACTGTAAAGTTTTCGCTCCGTTCACACCACAGCTATTTCCTTCACCGAAAATGAAGCACATATGAATGCATACTTTATAAAACGATCATGTTGCCATTTTCATTTGAAAATTTTCAAAACTTTCAATATAACACATATTCTAGTGGATGTGGCAAAGAGGTTTGCATACTTGAGCTAAGGAAATATGGTTGTGCTAGAAATGCAAACAGTAAAATTTTGTGTTTGTACAGTAAACAGGTATACCTATCTACAGTGGAATACTGCAATAAGTTTAGTATACGACCCCTATTAATGAAACATTTTTTATCTTTTATCTT
>NW_015547685.1:155049-186952 GCF_001515605.1 Sinocyclocheilus anshuiensis
TCAGACGATCTTGGAGGTGAAGATGCTGAATGTGGAGGTCCTTGGCTGGTATGGTTACACGTGGTCTGTGGTTGGGTTGTGAGGCCGGTTGGATGTACTGCCAAATTCTCTGAAACGCCTTTGGAGACGGCTTATGGTAGAGAAATGAACATTCAATTCACGGGCAACAGCTCTGGTGGACATTCCTGCAGTCAGCATGCCAATTGCACGCTCCCTCAAAACTTGCGACATCTGTGGCATTGTGCTGTGTGATAAAACTGCACATTTTAGAGTGGCCTTTTATTGTGGCCAGCCTAAGGCACACCTGTGCAATAATCATGCTGTCTAATTAGCATCTTGCCACACCTGTGAGGTGGATGGATTATCTCGGCAAAGGAGAAGTGCTCACTAACACAGATTTAGAAAGATTTGTGAACAATATTTGAGAGAAATAGGCCTTTTGTGTACATAGAAAAAGTCTTAGATCTTTGAGTTCAGCTCATGAAAAATGGGGGCAAAAACAAAAGTGTTGCGTTTATAATTTTGTTCAGTGTATAATATCCACACAGAGACTTGGGAGGAGACAGACGTTGGCGTGGAGAACACGCTGGAGAATCTGGAGTAACATAGAGAGAATCCTCTTCATAGGAACGAGATCAGACACTGGAGTGTTGTGAGGTGTGTGCGCTTAAGTAGTCCATTTGATGAGGGTGCAGATGAGGTGCAGGTGTGAGTGATTAGTACTCTGGTGAGGGTGTGCGCTGTGATTGGGTGGTGAGTGAGCCTGGCAGGTCTGTGACATAATAAATATCAGATGTGTTTTTGCTTTATGTTTTTATTTAATTATTTATGAAGGTGTATATTGTACATATTCTATTGCAATTGTAACATGCTTTGTGCAAGCAACTTAGCTAGTTTACTGTAAATAATAATAATAATTACACCCTAAAAAAATGTGGGTAATTTTGTTTAACCCAAATGCTGGGTTCAGCCTGTTGGGTCATTTTATTGGGTTGTTTTTTAACATTTTTACCCAGGTGCTGGGTAGTTTTTTTTTTCTTTCTGTAACTCAGCTGCTGGGTAATTTTTTACTGTCAATACAAATGATGAACCCCCTCACATACCTACCCAGTGCTGGGTAAGTGTCAATGGTCATTTGTCAACGGTCATTTTGTGTTCTGTGCTGAGAGAAAACTTGACTGGCGGGAAACTTCCTGAATGAAATTAAGGTATATTACATTGTGTTCCTATCACATTAGTACTGTATAAATAGGAAAACGTCTGTAGTCTCGCATTTTTCCTTTTATTCATTTAAATGTGCGTCCCAGCTAATGTCTGCTTGTAATGCTAGCCTTCTACAAACACAGCATCCACTGGATCTACACACAAAGCGAACGACTAACCCAGCATCATGTCAAAAAACAACCCAACAAATGGGTTAATGTATAAAACCCAACATGTATTCTGTCCAATATCTAACCCAGTGCTGGGTTGGCAAATAACCCAGAAATTGCTGTTTTTGACCCAGTGTAATTTCAACAAATTTACATATTACACCTGCATTGTCATGTGAACTAGGGCATAAGTTGCGTCACTGGCCGTCCATTCTTGACACCACTCTAGTGGCCTCATGCGAAAGTAAAGTGTCTATCAGATGCACACTTGCATCTCGGCAGAAATAGTAGGTCAACCGGGTACATTTTTGCGTACTATAAAGAAAGGAAAGTAGGCATATGCAAGCTTGAAGACTGTGATGTGTCATTCCTAAATGAATACATATTTATGAACAAATAAGTTGAGTGAATCAGTCAATGACTCACTCATGAATGCAGTCACTTACTGGTGTAACAATGTAACCTGTAGTGATTGAAAAAACCTTACCACTATGCGCAGACTAATTCATTGCACCATTATAAACTTGTGTACATTAAAATCCAAACTTTCATCCTCTTTTGACTAAAGCTAGGGAATTAAACATTTAGTTTTGCACTATATGTGATTACGTGCAAACTCGGTAAAGACACCAGAAAGGGACTGTTTAGTGTGTACATCGAGTAAATGCACAAGAATTACATGTGTAACACATCAATGAGAAGTTCATTGCTAGGATAATTTATACACATTTACAGTTCACACATTTTTTTACTAAAGAATTGAGAAGCACTAGAATTGTTTTTTTTTTTTTTTTTTAACAGATTTCAATGTCATTCCTTGCATTCGTTTAGTCATTTGTACTTTTAGAAGATCATTGAATTAAACACTTTTTGCAAATTCATGTAGCACAGATTTAACTGAATGTGCAACGGCATTAAAGGCCGATCATTAATAATATTTACACTTTGATATTTCAAACATAGCATCTGTGTCTTTCATATTCTCCCTCTTGGATTCTCAAACTCACAGGGTTCAAACAGGCCGAGATATTTAAGTGCGGGACAAACATCTGGTACACGCAGAGTCCGAAGGGTTTCCAAGAAAGTCTGGCCGTTTTTCCCTATGTGCTCGAAAGGACACAAGCCCCTCTGGTAATAGAGTTAATTTAGGTAATGAGATAACATGCCTGACACCACAAAAACAAATTTAAAAAAAAAATCAACAGGACCACGAAAGATGACACTGATAAATGGAGTCAGTCAGACTGCATGTCCTCCAGTCATCTTCATGGAGCATTGGACTGTTTAAACAAATAAATAAATAAATAAAAATAGCAAAAGCTCTTTTGCTTTTATGAGGCTGAAATATGGAGGTTTTCATTAGCACCAACTTCAACTAAAAATAATAATAATAATAATAATAATAATAAAACTCTCGTATGATCAAACATTTATTTAACAAACACATCACATCAGCAGAGGTAAAAAAAAAACTGTCAATAAACAACAGCAGTGATGACCATTTATTACTTTAATGGATATTCTGGGTTCAGCTCAAGTTCAGCTCAGTCAACAGCATTTGTTTGTCCCTTTTCTTTAAGGTTACTGTGCTTATAATGGAAATAAACAGGGACAATTTCTGGAAGATATAAAAACAGAAATGTAAAGCTTACAATTTTATAAAAGCACTTACATTAATTCTTCTGCTATAACTTGTGTATTACAGTATATGAGCAGTAAAGATTAACATGTTAGTGTTTTAGGCATTATGCTTTCATGGTAACAAAGTTGTTGAGTTTGATATAACTTTACACAGAAAAGTGATTATTTCACAATAAAATCATGTTAGCACACATGTGGTTTACATCTTGTGGCTGTACTATTGAAAGTGAGTATTTAACATTTACAGACTGATCCCATTCACTTCTATTGTAAGTGCCTCACTGTAACCCGAATTTGTACTTTTTTACTTTTTATTTTTTGTTTATTATTTATTTAATTATACCACAATATGCCACAAATGCTGTCAGTTAAACTATTCAACTATTCATGGCAATTTATAACTATTTCACCTTTGGGTGATTTTTTTATTTTTTTTTTTATTTTTTTATTTTTTTCATACAATCTGCTTATGCCCAGCTGAGGGTTAGGTTTAGGGGTTGTATAAATTAATACAAATTTGTTTTCTATATTGTCTGTACTATAAATGCCTAATGTCCTTTGGCAATTTTGTAAATATTAACAAAGATACCAATTAGGCTTATTTGATTATTATTTTATTTTGAAAGAAAAAAAAAATAAAATTAGCCATCATCAGGATGACATTAGCTACGACTAAGCAACCAAATAATATGTTAGTGATCAGATTTATGGTTCAGTCAGATTGAAAAGCCTTTATATAAACACCTCAGTCGATCTGATTAAGCTTGATCTATATGACATTTTCTTTGGATTCAAAATTGTGGCGTAGACAAAAAAAAAAACGTAAGCATTTAAATACTTAAATTGGACTGTTTTCTCAATCGGATTTAAAAATACCTTGCGCAGTGTGATGTGGATGTATACATATCAGTGGCATAGCCACGGGTGTGCTGGTGCCACCCACAGTGGCAGCTGGCACACCTAAAAATAGATGCAGAATTATTATTTTTTTACGGTCTTAATAAAAAATGTTTTTCTAAACTTGGTCTATTGTTGTTTACTTAAAATATTTCTTAATTTAAAATGTAATTTAAATTTTAAACGATTTTCATTAAAAAAATATCTGCCGAGATTTGGACTGCCAACCAATCTGCAACTGTGACGTGTAACCCCCAGCATCTTGGGAGACGTTTGCCGCGAATTCTAAACAATAGAGAATCTTAGAGAAACTTAGAGAAACAATAGAGAAGCTAAACCTTGCTAGCTAGTAGGGATGCACCGATACCACTTTTTCCAGTACTCGCCCGATACGGATACTTTTATTTTTGGTACTTGCCGATACCGAGTACCGATACCAATATTCTCATTGCATTTGTAAATTTTTTAAATATTGGGTACAGGCACACGCCGTATGACCACCAGACCATATAAATAACAAATAAAAGTAATCATTCTTTTTGCGCAAATCATTATTTCATTTGCGAACATAGCCTTTTGAGCAGGGGCGTGTCTACATGGTGGCCAGGGGTGGCTCCGGCCCCCCCTGAAATCTGGTTGCCCCCTCCCCCCCCCCCCCCCCCACCCCACCCACACACACACACACACTACCAGATGTCTTGCGATTTACTTGTTTTTATTATATTTCTAAGTGTATCTGGCAGTGGTGGATCCTGGCATGGGCAATATGGGCGGCTACCTAAGGCGGCTTTCTTCTCTTCTATACTTATCTAATTTTAGGTAGTTTCTATAGCCATCTTACTGTGAGGGCCAGGATTTAGGCCACACATGATTCTTATATTTTCATCTTTGCATTGATCAATAAATGAAAGGACTTTACTATAATGGTTTGTTTTAATATCTTTA
Organism: Sinocyclocheilus anshuiensis; assembly: GCF_001515605.1. Lineage (NCBI taxonomy): Eukaryota > Metazoa > Chordata > Actinopteri > Cypriniformes > Cyprinidae > Sinocyclocheilus > Sinocyclocheilus anshuiensis. The sequence goes on from NW_015547685.1 coordinate 159,906, forward strand.
TTTGTCATTGTACTGAGTCAGTGCACGGGCTTAGTTATTTGGCTTAAGGTTAAAACATTAAAACCAGTTAAAAACCATCTAAACTGTAATGTTAAAAACATAGTTAAAAGTGTTAAAGTTCAAATTTTGATTAAGATGACTTGATATGTTTGGTACCTGGTGTGTTGCAGGAACGGACCAGCCTAGTGACAAAGAGGTTCAAACAGGAAGTTGAACTGTTTTTATGGGAATTCTAAAGGAAGTGAGAATGTACCAACTTTTGATGTATTAGAGGGGACATGGGAAAATGTGATGTCCTGATCAATGTGATTTTGGTTTAATAGAGTTCTTTTTGCATTAACTAAAGTTTATCCATGGCTCTAAATTTAGTTAAATGTATTATGTTTATTCCAGGGCTTGTGTTGTTATTGTTTTGAGAATTTGTATGGTTTTGTTTCTCCTTTTTTTGTTCTAGTGGTGCTGGCCACCTCTTATAAATTCAGTGTATGTCTTGTCTAGTGAGTCTTGTGATGTAATGTATCCTGGAAAGGTGGTGCTGTTTTTTGGTCCTCTGTCAATCGGAGAGGGGCAAGCACGATTATGCCCTTAGAATGCTTTCTATTCCCGGTGATTGAATCTGAATGGAATATGACTTGACCTTTTTAACTGTTATCATTTTTGTACCTCGAATGAGGCTTGATCACCTTTTATCTTGCTTCAACAAGCTTCAATTAAGACTGTCACGATTGAAGACCACTTTGCTCCTGTTTGTGGCTATGGACTATTTTTTTTGTTGTGATTTGCTAATGCTCATGGCAGATCCATCACACTTACACATCATGTCGAGAGTGCAGTAATATAACGCAATAGCACATCCGTGTAATGCGCGAGCACAAATCTCTCCACTCACAAGCATTTCCTTCGCTCTCACAAAACTGGAAGTGCACTTTTAAATAGACAGTGTTCTCTTATGAATTGGCTCTGCTCTTGCTCAGATATTGCGTGTGCGCGCTCAAACTTTGTACTTGCATCATTGAAGACAAGAGCTTTTTTAATTCAGATGAAGAGTAGGCTTATCCCACTAAATAGAAGCAAGCTGATTATAGTCAGCCTTCTGTAGTTATTTATCTTATTATGTAATACTTATTTAAGTTAAGTGCATATTGTAAATAACTTAAATATTAAATTATTTTATTTAGTGCATTTGTATGTTGTTCTTTTTGTATATAGTTCTACAATAAAAGCGTATCAATCAGGCCCGGTTCCACAAATAAATCACAGAGGTGCTTCTGAAATTAGTGAGGGTGCTCTAGTCTTAATGCACATTTTCACATATTTTGTCCCATCCATTGCTATGGTTATCGCTATGTCAATCACTGCTATTTTGAGAGTGAATTCAGCATAAATATGCGGATGTCATTCCCGAAACTTTGCAAAGTATGTGCGGCCGAAAAAAACAAAAGTTCTGCATTTGGAATGGATTATAGCCAAGAAAGCTTGCAAAGAGATAGCGCTTCCTTTATAATGACTAAAAAGCTGTCATTTTTTGTTCATCGCGATCTCTGTTATGACCAATGAATCTCTCCACACTGCGCAATCAATCTATTATTTATGTTGTGTATACACTCTGTATGCTAAAATGAGAGGATTCGATTGCACGGAACAAAAACTGGTGTGTGTTGCAGCCTTTAGGTGTGAGACAAAACCAGCATTTACGTACTGTCATGAGGATGATGAAAATGTTTTCATTTGAGTAAAGCCTTTAAGTCCCTTTAAGTGTTTTTCTTCATTGAATATGTAAAATTTTTCATGTGGTAACATCTAATTTATTTGATTTTATTCAACCCAAAAATATTAACCTAATTAATCTATACATTAGATTACTGTGATAAAATGAAATTTAAGGATTATATCAGGTAGAAATAGCTCCCAAAGATAACATTTGCAGGTTAGCACTTCTTAATAGTGTACCATAGATTCTACAATGTTTTTTTTCTTCTCATCATGCTCATTTTGGTCATTTTGCGGCCACCCTCTTTTGAGGCAGTGCCCCAGCCTGGCCCCCCCATTTAAAATGTTCTAGACACGCCCCTACTTTCGAGGAAGGTTTTAAGACCAAGCGGAATCCTTTGCCGGCTGGTCACTCCCGCTTCACAGCAAACGGTACTCAATTCACTTGACTTCACCGTCCACGTTTTGATTTTGGCAAATCATTTTGGGCGAATGCAAACAACGTGATTATTGATCATGAGCACAACATCCAGCTAGGCAAGAAAACATACAATCTACCTGAGGGAAGAAGTCTTTCACTATTGTAATTAACGTTGTTAAACAGAGAAAAAAATACACATTTTTAAAATTTTTACTTCTAGCGTGTTCTTTAACTTAGACCTCATTATTGAAAAACTAATTCAAGCACCAAAAGCAGCCCACGGTCTCTAAGTTTCTCCACTTGCTTCTCACGCTGACTGTCATCCGAAGCGCTCATAAAGGCGCTTCCGACTGCGCGTGATCCTGATAAATATATTTACTTTCATTTTGCGCTGCAACAGCTGGCTGAACAAATAAGTGAAATGGAGCAAAGGTACCCAGACTATCATTTCTTGGAGATTTTAACAAAACAATTCTTTACTGTAAACTGCCAAATTACAGACAGTATGTTACATGTCCCACCAGAGACAGTAATATTGGATCACTGTTACACCACAATAAGGGATGTACATCACTCTGTCCCAAGGGCAGCTTTGGGGCTCTCTGATCACTGTCTAGTTCATCTCATACCAACCTACAGGCAGAAACTGAAATAAGCTAAACCTGTAATAAGGACTGTTAAAAGATGGACTAATGAAGCAGAGCAGGATATACAAGCCAACTTCAACTGCACTGATTAGAGTGTTTTTGAAGCTGCAGCCACTGATCTGGATGAGCTCACAGATATTGTAGTTTCATATATCAGTTTCTGTGGGGATATGTGTATTCCTACAAGGACATTCTTGTCATTCAATAATGATAAACCATGGTTTACTGGGAAACTCCAAAGAGCTTTGTCGTGCCAAAGAGGATGCTTACAGAAGTGGGGATAAAATGTTGTATTACCAGGCCAGAAACAGACCTGAAATCAGAGTGGCTAAAAATAAAGCTACTTCAAAAAGCTGAAAAAACGGTTTTCAGCCAATGACCTGGCGTCACTATAGACTGGTCTGAGGAACATCCCCAAGTACAAGACACCACCCCCACAGTCTGTGGAGAATCAACAACTGGTTGACGATCTGAATGTGTATTATTGCCGGTTTGAAAAGCCCAGTCTCACACCCCACACCCTCTCTGATCTGCACTTCAAACATACACCTACCCCTCCTGCAACCCCCTCCCTCCCTCTCCCATCATTCAACCTGCGCTTAAGGTCTGTGTAGAGGATGTGAACCGGGTCTTCAGAAAACAGAAGACTAGGAAAGCTTCAGGCCCAGATGGTGTTTTACCTGCCTGTTTAAAAGCCTGTCTTGACCAACTGGCCCCCATCTTCACACAGATCTTCAACAGATCACTGGAGCTGTGTGAAGGTCCTTGCTGCTTCAAATGCTTCCCCAACATTCCGGTCCCCCCCCAAAAAAAAAAAATCACTGGTCTTGATGACTACAGACCTGTCGCTCTCAAGTCTGTGGTCATGAAGTTTGGCAGTTTCTGCCAACTGGTGAGAGACTGGTGTTGGCCTGTTTGAAAGACATCACTGGACCCTTGCTGGACCCTCTTCAGTTTGCGTACAGAGCAAACAGGTCTGTGGATGATGCAGTCAACATGGAACTGCATTATATTCTGTAACATCTTGCTAGACCCGGGACTTCCGCAAGGATCTTTTTTGTAGATTTCAGTTCGGCCTTCAATATCATCATGCCTGACCTTCTCTCAGACAAACTGACCCAGCTCTCCATGCCCACCCCAATCTGCCAGTGGATCACCAGCTTCCTGACAGACAGGCAGCAGCTTGTGAGGCTGTGTAAACTCACATCCAGGACTCTCACGATCAGCACTGGAGCCCCTCAGGGATGTGTGCTTTCCCCACTGCTTTTCTCCCTGTATACGAAGGAATGCACTGCAAAAGACCCCTCTGTCAAGCTCCTGAAATTTGCAGATGACACTACCATCATCGGCCTCATACACAATGGAGATGATTCTGCTTACAGACAGGAGGTTAAAGAGCTGGCTGTCTGGTGCAGTCACAACAACCTGGAGCTGAATACGTTCAAAACACTGGAGATGATAGTGGACTTCAGGAGAGACCCCCCAGCACTCACCATCATGAACAGCACTGTGGCTGCAGTAGGGTCATTCAGGTTTCTGGGCACCACCATCTCTCAGGACCTGACGTGGGACAATCACATAGACTCCATTGCTAAAAAGGCCCAGCAGAGGTTGTACTTCCTTCGTCAACTAAGTAAATTAAACTTTCCACAGGAGCTGCTGAAACAGTTCTACTCTGCCATCATTGAGTCCTTCCTGTGTTCATCCATTACGGTCTGGTTTGGTTCAGCTACTAAATCAGACACCAAGAAACTACAACAGACAGTCAGGACTGCTGAGAAGATTATCACAATAAAGTGCTATATAAATGCATCATTCATTCATTCATTCTTTAAGAGACTACAACGGACAGTCAGGACTGCTGAGAGGATCATCGGGGCTCCCCTGCCCAACCTCCAAGATCTTTAAACCTCCAGAGTGATAAAAAAGGCTAAGAAAATCACTTTGTACCCCACGCACCCAGCCCAGTCTCTCTTCGAACTGTTGCCCTCTGGTCAGTGCTACAGATCACCGACCACCAGAACAGCCAGACACAAGAACAGTTTTTTTTTTCCTGCAGGCTATATTCAGCCTGAACAATTAAAACGTGTATACATTGTCCATCATAACTGACACATTTATACATAGCTTCTGAAAATTGTACAATTGAAAACTACATAAACTGTACACTTGTAAATAACATATACTGTATGTACATTCATTTAAACTATTATATGTTTTTTTCTCTATAATTCTACTTCTGTATATAGTGCATTATTTAATTTTCTGTTCTTCTTATATTAGTGTTATATTTCATCTCTACTGTGTAATTCCTATGTATGTCTGCACTATGTTTGTACTTTCTTCTGCACTTGAAGCTCCTGTCGCCAAGTCAAATTCCTTGTGTTTGTAAACATACTTGGTAATAACGCTCTTTCTGACTTCTGACTAAATGTTTACTAAATGACATGTATGTCAGCCAGCTTACCATCAAGGAAAAAATGACAAATCTACTCATGATAGCATTGGTGATAAACTTTCAGAATCTGAAATTGGACTGGATTCATTTGAATTGACACATACCTACCGTGCTGCAGTAATGGGCTCTGTTTCAAATGCATTCGCTGTGTTCAACATTCCCTGCAGATGCTGTATGCTTTTCAAGGAATTGCACATGATTTTTGTGTGTGTAAATCTAGAAATTTAAACATCATGGAGCTGAATCATATTAATACACAAACTCACAAATTCATGAATGCTTAAATAAAGGCAACAAAAAACAAGCTGTTTTAATTGGCTCCACTCTGTTTACATAAGCTGAAGCTGTCCTGCCCTGTCCATATGCCCCCCAGCATTTCTTCAAGCTCAGAGGAAAGTGTGAACCGTGGGTAACATCCTTATATTTACCTCCCAATTTGACAGGCCACTAAGTAAATTCACTCATCCTTTGTTCATATTGGTCATCCCTCGCTCTGCATATTGATATGGATTATGAGTCCACAGAGCCGCTGACCCGCTCTACTGTTTTAACGGACAGCTGTGTGTGGGTGGCTGGTTTGTGGAGATGGACCCAAAGCTTGTTGTTTGACTGGTGGTGCAGGTCTCACTTTGAATGCTTATGCATATTTTATATTGCTCAGATCCATGCCGTGGGCATGTCTACAATGGACAGTGAACAGAGGTCTGGCTGCTTTGTATTAGCATAATGCGATTAATAAATAAACACCAAGCAACTTTTCCCCTCTCTCGTTCTTCACATTTTTCTTTACTCTGTGGTTACGTGGGCAGCATAGGATGAGAGTTTTGAGTGCTCAGAGCAAAAGGAAAAAAAAAAGTTTTCTTGACTGATGGGAGCTTACAGCAGAGCTGGAGAGAAGGTATTACAAACACTTAAGGCATTCCAGTGCAGACTGAAGAAGAAAGAATATATTTATACCAGGAGTATAAATATGTTATTTTCCTTTTTTTTTTTTTTTTTAACCAGATCTCGGGACTGGAAAATTATAGAGACATGAGGATGGGTTCTTTTGACTAGGACTTGTAAGCAACCACGCAGAATATGCTATCACACCCTATCAACCATCCAGGTGTGTGTTTCCTGAAACAGCCACAAGTTCCATCATTACCAACATAGTCCAATGGTTCAGTGTTTAGCAAAACCATAGTTCAAATGAACATTTGCAAACAGCACTGCAAACTTGGTTGGAACTACAGCACTCAACCTGTGTATAGATATCAAGAACCCTTTTACAGTTTTACATCTGAAATGTCTTAACATAATTGTGATGAAGTTTGAAGCAAATCGGGTAAAAATAAGAGGGTGATTTCAAAGCATTTTGAAAATGACACACTTCCTTCTGCCAGTTAGTGGGGCTATAACTCTTACTCATAATAGTCACATCTGATCGGCCTCATACAGTGAACAAACTGCTGAAGACTGATCAATGTATACTGCAGTTATAACACTTCCTGTTTTGTTTTGTTTTTTATTGCCTTGCCTTGCCACGGCCAAACCGGTCAAGATATCAAAAATCCATTAACAATTTAGCATCCTCAATGTCTTTAGAAGCATAATTTCTTACTAGTATGATGTGACTTAATTGTGACATTGGACAGTACATTCTAGATTGTTCATTCCATTTGAATATAGGCTATATATATTAGCGTGTTAAAATCATCAGGCATTTTTGAAGAGTGTGCATGTGCATAAATGAGTAAGGGAACCACGGAATATGACGTAAAAGGGAACCCTTTTAGCAAACATCAAATAAAGCAAATTGACAGTGAACAAAAAACAGTGAATATGTCATATTCGTTACAGCAGCATCTCGGAAATCTCAAATCTGTTAATAAATAGTTAATAAATGGATATTATGGTTTCACTTAAAGTGTTACTGATATTATTAATCCATCACATGTATTTAACGTCATTGACAACAGTCCTATATTGTATGTGTACATTGTACATTGTGCAAATTAATGTGGTTCAAACAACAGAGGTGCAGTGATGTTACTATAGTTTCAGTAAACAGTCATGACTAGTTGGTTAATTTCTCTAATGTTGCATCATACTATGGCAGTTAATCAGCGAGTTACTTCATTGCAGTGATTTTGTTAAAGCTCTTGGGGGGTCTCAGTCTAGCCAGAGTTTGAGCACTCAAAACTCCTGTTATATCAATGAAGCTGTCCATATGATAAATTAATCTCTTTCTTACATCGTATGTACATCTGCAACTTTGTTGCTTATGATGTGAGAATTCACGAGTTTCAGTCAGAATTCAGTCAGCGAGCGCGCTCACTGAACAAAACTCTAGCGTTTCAGCGATGACTCATCTGAAAGCTTCTGATTGGCCATTGCATTCATAAACTGAACAGAATCGTGTGTAATTAGTTATAATGTGCAACACTGTAAAACTCGTAAAAAGAAATATGATTTAACATGAGCAGGTCTAATTTAATACAGCAATCGACACTTTTTGTTTAATTTCCATTTTCTTTAGTTTCATGTCTCAAGTATTATAGTTTTATTGAAAAACCAGGGGACCCACAAGTTAATTTTCTTTTTGGGGGGGGGGCTTCTTAGACTGTGCTGGTGTGATCTTGGTCCACTCGTCTTCCAGTCTCTTCCATAGTTTGGTAGCTGTAGTGGGTTTCTTAGCAATGACTTTATCGCCAAGGATTTTTCTGACATTTTTAATCTGGTTTAAATCAGGACTGGCCAGCTCATTATTTCAGTGTCCTTGGCTTCAAGGAACTGCTTTACCTGTTTTGCAGTGTAACGTGGGCATTGTCTTGCATGAAATTTGCAGGCTGATTGGGAGATGCTTGCAGCGAAGCTACCACATGTTGCTGAAGGAGGTTCTGATAAAAATTAACATTCACCCTGCCATGTATCTGTATAAGAGGCCCAAATCTTGCTGCAGAAATCATCCCCCAAACCATGACACTTCCTCCTCCACCTTTCACAGACTTCTTTATGCACTTGGGCTTCAGTCTTTCCCCAGTTTGACGCCAAACAAAATGTTTCCCATCAGACCCAAATGAATTAAACTTGCTCTCATCACTAAAGTGAATTTTGGACTAGTTCTTCTCTCTCCACACAGCATGCTGCTCAGCAAAGGGGAGTCTAGCCTTTTGATTCTTTCTAGAGGCTTGGTGACTGTAGAGTGTGCTCTCAGTCTGAATTCTCTTAAACGTGTCGAGACAGATCCTTACCCTGTTCAGCACTGAACTGGCGAGCAATTCCAGCTGCAGTGTTGAACTGATTCCCCACTGAGAGTCTCCACATTATATACTTTTCTTGTGCATTTGTCTTACGTGGACGACCAGCCTTTTTGGGGGACTTGAATTAATTAGTGTCATTGTAAAGCTGCAATATTCAAGAAATCACAGATTTGGAACACTTTGTATGCTTATCTTGCAAGTTTTCAAAAAAGCATTTATGTAATAACCCGGGCAGATGATGTGCCATTCCTGGCTGTGGAAAAATAACATGTTTGTATACGCTGCCGAAGGATCCCAACGTCAGAGAAAAATGGATTCAGTTTATTTTTAGTGAACATCCCAGTCACATCAGTGCTAATTTATGCATGAGAACAAATCGCAGTACAATGCTGGCTTTGCCAAAATACTTTGGCTCCAAGATCAGGCCATGGCAACTGTTCTGGACCCAACAACGGCGCCGCAAACTGAAAGTAAAGTATTTCATGTAAAAATATTTTTTAAAACTGTAATGGCTGAAATGATGGTAATGGATGTTAGCCAATCATAAAATCATTGACCTCTTAATGGTAAACACCCCAAAACCAACTATTTCAATCAGAGGATGAGAAACAGGGTGGAAAAAGGTCATAAATCACTCAATTTTGACTGTGTTTTGACCAAAAAACTTTAGTAATATTATAATTATACCTCTGGGAACATAATAAAATAATAATTAAAAAAAAACATGTCATGACCCCTTTAAAGGTAATTTATTCACATGGATTGAAACTGACTTGTCTGTCAATGTAAAGAGATCTATTTCTCCCCTTTTATTTTTTTATTAAACAATGCATGGTAACCCATTTACGATTATCATGATAGATCTCTATATTTTCATAGTCTGTAAGTGAATATAAGGAGATCTGTGTACTTTTGACAGTCTGAAGTACTAACACTTTCTCTTAAACAAACTTTTATACTGTCATGTGTTATGTAATTGGTATAACAGTAACATTTTACAACAAGGGCTCATTTGTTAACATTAATGCACTATCTCTGTCACAGGCAGGGTGTACCAGAGATCAGGCAGGACGACGAAGATGACGAAATAAAGGATATTTAATGATTCGAAAACAGGAGATCCAGACAGGGTAGACATCAACACACAAGGTAACATTCACAATAACCGACCAACTAGACTACAAAAGACAGGAACTGATATAGGGCAGATAACGAGGGGCAGACAGGTGAGCACAATGAGGATAATTAACTAATGATTAGAACAGGAACAACCAAATAAGGACACAGAGTGAGAAATCACAATCAACCGTCCACAGGGGTGTGACAATCTAACATGAACTAACAATGAGCAACATATTTTTACAGCACATCTATTGATGTTAGATAATAAATACGTTCATGTTAGCTTAGAGTGCATTAACTAATGTTAACAAATACAGCTTTTGAACTTTTTACATACAAGTGTATTAGTAAATGTTAGTAATAAATAAATGCAAAACTAAGATAACAAATGCAAATGTAATAATATAGCTGCAAGCAGCAATCACGGGGCCAAGCACTCCAGAGGCAAATTGAGGAGCTAAGCATGGCATGGAGCATCAGACCAAATGCAACAATGAATAATAAAAGCAATTTTAGGATGATTGTAATTGAAATGGCTGAAAAATCATAAATACAACCACTAGTAATATGATTAAATGGCTTATGACTTTTGACCAACAGGAATCTTTGGACAAGTGGTGGCGCTAGAGAGTTGGAGTTAGCCCACTCTGATGAAAGGCCCCCCAGTTTATTATACACATATAATATTTGTTAAATAATTATTATTTAATCTATTTTAACACAATTAGAGAACTATTATAACATCTCAAATAACTAAAATAAATAAAATGTGTTTTTGCATAATTCTTGATAAGTTTGATTGACAGCAGTGTTAGCCAATTGTTATTCAGGCTGTTTCGGGCATGTCGCGCATGTAAATTCGTGCGTTCACCCATTCAGTTGGACTGTAATTTGCAGCTGTGTTAGAAAATAATAGAAAAACAGCAGCAATGCATAATTCTGTAAAAAAGACTTTTAAAAACTCGCACTGACGAGGGAGAGAGCCCATCCATCAGCCCGCAAGTAATGGTAAGACATTCAGTTCCACACGAACCGGATCATTCTGTGAAGCCAGGAAACACTACTGTCAGACCGATTATGAATGCCATTTGAGCTCAGTCAGTGTTTTCAGTCGGTGTTCAAAGTCGTTTGGCAGTGTCTAAAGAATTTAAGACCAGCTGTTGCTAGTCGTCCTCACTATTTATTGTTTTATTTTTTTATATAATTTTTGTGACTGACGCCGGAGATTAACTGCACCTGTTTCCTAATTTGTAGGCATATTAAAGGGGTCATATGATGCGATTTCAATTTTTCCTTTCTCTTTGGAGTGTTACAAGCTCTTGGTGCATAAAGAAGATCTGTAAAGTTGCAAAGACTAAAGTCTCAAATCCAAAGAGATATTCTTTATAAAAGTTAAGAGTCAACCACGCCTACCTAAAACGCCTCGTTTAAACACGCCCCCACATGTCTACATCACGATGTGGGAAGATTTGTATAATGCCGCCCAAATGTTCACGCAAAGAAAGAAGGTGTAACTTTTATTCTCGCTGTTGTATTGTTGTTGCCGCCGCCGCCATTTCGTGAAGGCACTGTGTGTTACGTTGTGAAACCGAAACTACTTTGTTTGGCCTTCCAAAAGAGGATGATATCCGCTTCGTCATGCCTGGAGCTGATCCGTGGTGGTCGCTAAGGAAATACATCAACTTTGCGCTGTGGATCGGCTTTCACCGTGGACGAAGCGGAGTCCAGCCCGGGGTCGTCACATGTGGTTGCCGCAATCCCGCTGGATCTCTGGCCAATCACAGCACACCTCGCTTTTCAGACCGATGAGCTTTGTAAAAATCGACGCGTTTCAGAAAGGAGAAACAATAATGTACAGTATGTGGAAAATAATGTGTTTTTTTAACCTTAAACCGCATAAACACATTTCATTACACCAAATACACAAAATAATGTTCTTTTAGCAATACCATATGACCCCTTTAATTTAAATAACGAATTAACAAATTTAAAAAAGAAATCACAAACATGACATTTCTGAATAAAATAATTTTATACACTTTAGTTATATCTAATTTGGCATTTTTAATTAACATAGGCCTATTACATTCTTCTTATTAGCCTATTAGGCCTATTATTATTATTAAGTTACTTTTATTATTAAATTAATATTAGGCTACAATTAATTTGCCCCGTAATAATTTCATAGCGCATCACCGCATAAATGACGCGCTGCAAGGATAATAAAGATTAGGCTAGCTAACTCCTCATTGAAAATGTTTTTAAAAAGTTCCTTCAAAACAGTTTTATTATACAATGAATTATAGGTCTATAATTAAAATTATTAACACTGCAATCATCAATGAAAAAGTTTTATTTCCAGCACCGACTTTTAAAAAAGAAAAAACAACCCGTTTAACACGAAATAGCCTAAGTTTCTTCTCTCTTTCTTTCTTTCTTTCTTTCTTTATTTTTCCCACTAGCCTATGTTTGGGCCACAAGAGAAATATTAAGGGAGTAAATTAAAACATTTAGCTATATAGGCTATACCATTATCGGCATATGAAGTAGATTTGTCTCTCGTCGTTTCTGAGAGAATATGCGCCGTTAATGCAGCATCAAATACCAAAAGCGCCATCAGTATTTACTTTCACTTTCTAGTTAATCGACTGAGATTAAAAGGTTCACCGCATAACTTTTGCATAATTATCTTACCTTTTGGCCAATTGGTAGCTAATTGGCAGTTTTCATACGATCTGCTTATGCCACACTGAGGTTAGGTTTACTTTTAAAAATCACATGCTTTCATACAATTTACATTGTACAAACTCATTTGAAATCGTAAAATAGTTACGTTTTCACATAAGACTGGGTTGGAATCATTCAGGAATGAACCATAATACTGCTATGGCTTTCAATTTGAGCTCTTTGCGCTGACAGAGAAAAACAGATAGATTACTAGCAATATTGTGTCTAAAACATAAGAACTCAGTATTAACTCCTTATATAGTAAACTTATCACGATACGCTGCCGGAAGGAACGATGGAGACGTAGAATAGCAAACACAGTCTTTTATTAAATCCAAACAGGGGTAAATCCACACCAGGAAGGGAAGATGACACACGTTCACAACTGGTAGACCCGACAAACACAGACTGAAGAGAGTGGGGCTTAAACAGGATAATGAGGGAATTGGGAGGAACACAGTTGAGCAGAATGACTAATTAAGAGACAATGAGGACAGAAACAGGAACGACCAAATAAGGGCACATGAGGGAGAAACTGGGTCACGGGGAGCAAAACACAACAAAGACAGTCCAATCCTGATATTTCGCCCCCCTCCCGGAAGGTGCGTCCTCGCGCCGTAGAACCAACAGAGGGAGGGACGGGTGGGAACTGGGAGGAGGCTCAGGAGGAGGACGGACACCTGGGAGGGGGCCGGTAGACAGAGTCCAGGGAGAATCAGACAGAAGAAGGAGCCAGGGAGATGACAGGAGGGACTTAGAGCATGCCGCGCCAGGTGGGACCCAGGCCACAGCCATGATACCGACCCACGGTGGAGCCGACAGAGGGAGTAGCCATGGAGGAGGAATGGCTGACGATTCCAGGGGGCCAACCGACTGCGGCGGAGCAGGTAGCGGAGGACCCCGAGGCGGAGAACTGATGAGCCAGGGCGACGGGGAGGATCCGGAGGGCCAAGGCAGAGCAGATGGCTCCGGCGACCGAGGAGGAGGCGGGGATACAGAAGGCCGCTGTGGAGCCGGAGCGACAGAGGACTGAGGAGGAGCCGAAGGGATGGAGGAGCCTGACAGAGCCGGAGGGACGAGGCACAGCCAGAGGAGTGGAGTCCAGAGGCGACGGATGGTCGACGACAGACCAAGGCGGAGCCGGAGGGTCGAGGGAGCCTGGTAGAGCCAGTGGACTGATGGGCCATGGCGGAGAGGAGGGAGCTAGGAGCCATGGTGGAGCCGCTGGGTCGACGGGCCGAGGTGGAGTCTGGGACTCAGAGGCTGGAGGCGGAGGCAAGGGATTATCCAGCCATGGTGACGATGGGGGAGGAGGCAGGAGCGGGCGGGTGGGCGAGCATTTGTGAGCCTCCAGGCTTAACTTGGGAACAGGAGCCCTCTCTGGGCTGGACGTGGAAACAGGAACGGGAGGGACAGAGGTCACCGACGGAGGAGGGACGAAAGGGGGCAGGTCGGTATACAAATCAGTTAAGTCTCTTTCCACTTTTCCTTTACCCAGATCCTTAGACAGCTCACCCTCAGCCACGGTGCAGGGGGCGGAGCTCCTCTCCGCGCTCTCACTGTCCATGACGCTCTCCCCCGTGGCGAGCTATGTAGCTGGCTCTCGCACCTGGTCTGACGTCACAGGCACGGGCTCCGGGGCGATCCTCAGCACTGTCGCTCTCTCTGGCGATGGCTCGTCGGTCACGGCGGGCTCTGGCTCTCCGTCAGAGGTGGACTTGGGCTTAATTTGTATGAAACCTGAATATTCCTTAAGTTTACCCAGTTCAGATTCAGAATAAAGAAAGTCATAGTTCACCGATGAAACCTTTTGGTTGCTAACCAAGAACTACTAGGCTACACCACAGTCAGTAATAGACCTATAATTTGAATCAGATGATGAATCAGAAGATGCAGTTCACAATTAATTTGTATCCTAGTGCCCCTCAATCTGTGAGCACTAGGATACAAATTGAAGATCCTAATGAGACACAGCATATTAAACTACTGCACCAACTTGATGCTTTATTAATAAGCTTCATGGGAGTAAATGCACTAAGCGTATGGAGGCAGAGACAAGTGTCTGACGCCTATGAACAGCAGTGGATTGTGGCTGTATGTGAATGTGTGTGTGAACAGTGGTGAGTTGTGGGTGGAGCTGCATGAGGTGAGGCCCTTGGCTGCTGTCACAGACACATCAGACACATCAGAGCACAACATCAATCAAGCCCTTTCATTAGAGGCTGTCTAGGTCTCTCAGCGCCTCCATCAGCAGATGAGTCCTCCATTATTGATCAAACCAAATACATCCAACATCCCTGCTACCACTATTTCTCCCAGCTTGGAAGTTTACAGCCGGTTCCAGAGGAACAAGAGGGTTTCTTCCTCAAAGATGCAGAACTGACTTGTGTGTTATACCTAGTATACTAATAAACTCACATAGAAAAAAAAAAGGATATAGGATTAAAATACCTTTGAATTTACTGTTGAAACAAGTGTCTTGTCCAATAGACTTATTGTAAATGTAAGTTCTCAAAAACTGAAGGACAAGTCAGAATTAGTTAACGTGTTAACTGATAGAATGTCAGAGACTTGAGATCTTAAATACAGTTCGCAAAACCTATTTTACTTCTGTAATTTAAGGTTTATTTTAAGGTGTCCTTGTTACACGTTACATGTACTTACTATTATAATAACAATTAATTATGCATAATTACATGCAAGTAACCCTAAGCCAAACCCTAATCCTAACACTAACCATATAGTAAGTACATGTAGTTAATTAATATTACTCAGTACTTATATGTATAATTACACTGTAACAGGGACACCTTAAAATAAAGTGTAACCTAATTTAACATTTATGAGTAAAACTGAATATTCAAAAGAAAAATGTAAGACCGGAACTGATAGGTAATTATGAAATAAGAAATAAAGCCACACACTGTGACATTTGTCAATGTAAAATCACATGAAATATAAAGTCAGAAATATGAAAAATAAAATCATATTGAGAGATAAAAAGTCATATTGTTAGATATCAAGTTGAAATACAAGAAATAAAGTCACATTGTGAGATATACAGTAGTCACATTGTGAGATGTAAAATCACAAATATGAGAAATAAAGTCATGAAAGTCATAATTTCAGATATAGTCGCAAATGCGTTAAGTAACATCACATCACGTGATATAAAGTCACATTGTGCAATGTAAAATGGCAAATGGAATAAAGTCACATTGCAAGATATTAAAGGGGTCATATGATGCAATTTAAAATTTTCCTTTCTCTTTGGAGTGTTACAAGCTGTTTGTGCATAGATAAGATCCCTAAAATTACAAAGACTAAAGTCTCAAACCCAAAGAGATATTCTTTATAAAAGTTAAGACTTGTCCACGCCCTCCTAAAACGCCTCGTTTAAACACACCGCATAACACCGCCCAAATGTTCACGCAAAGAAAGAAGGCATAACTTTTATTCTCGCTGTAGTATTGCTGTTGCCGCTGCCGCCATGTCGTGGAGACGCTGTGTTTCGTTGTGAAAGCGAAACTACTTTGTTTGGCCTTCCAAAAGAGGATGATATCCACTTTGTCATGCCTAGACCTGATCTGTGTGTCAGGAAATATACAAACTCTGGACAGGGAGGTTAGATAAATCCAGCTATTTATTAATTGTAAAGCAACATAAACAGGTATAGGGAGCGATGGAAGGGAGAACTCCGAGTGCGGGTGGATGATTTAATAGGAATAGTCTTATTGATGAAGGTGAATGAGGATCGGAAAGCACACACCTCAGCGCCAGAGAGGTAAGTCGTTTTCAGTAGCAATTTCAAGGAGATAATCTTCGTTCAACGGAGATCGTTCGCAAGAGAACTGGAGAGAGTCCGCTGGAATACTGGAGATCGCAGGATAGAGAGTCTGTAGCCTAATCGAGGACAGACAAAGACTGAACTGAGGTGTGTGCTTATATGCTGGGGCTGATTGAGTGCAGGTGTTCAGAATTCAGGTGATTGGGATCGTTGCGTGGTGGTGAGAGAGCCTGGTGACTCCGTGACACCGTGCTGGTCACTGAGGAAATACATCAACTTTGCACTGTGGATCGCCGGATCGGCTTTCACCGTGGACGAAGCGGAGTCCACACCGGGGTCGTCACATATGGTTGCCGCAAACCCGCCGGCCGCTCCTTCGTCGAATCTGCCGGCTGCGCCGTTCCTCACTCAAGCCCCCCGGCCTCCGCTCACTCAAGCCCGCCGTGTGTGACGCTGTGTGTTTCGTTGTTAAAGCGAAGCTACTTTGTTTGGCCATCCAAAACAGGACACAACTAAAAATCAGTGGTTAAGTTGTATTTACAACACTGTTCCAGAACAGTTCAACCCAAATATTCAGATGTGTGCAGCGCATTTTATGGAGGACTGTTTCCTGAACCTGCAGAGTAACGTTAGCCTACAATGCATCTGTGCACAAAGGCTGTTTCTATAAAGTGGGGCAGTTCCAAATTTGCAGCCTGTAAGTAAGTTTTTTATATTTAAAGAATTTGCCACCGATGATTCAAACGCGAGTTTTAAGCAGTGTAGAGTAGCGCTTGTTGTTTGTCGTTTCTCCGATCACAAATGCAGACATGGTTTTATGTTTACGCACAATGCACTGGATAGCTGGCCAATCAGCGTACACCTCGCTTTTCATAACAATGAGCTTTGTAAAAATCGACGTGTTTCAGAGAGAATAAACAATAATGTACATTCTGTGAAAAATAATTTGTTTTTTTAACCTTAAACCGCATAAACACATTGCATTACAACAAATACACAACATAATGTTCTTTTTAGCAACGTCATATGACCCCTTTAAGGCACATATGCAACCAATCACATTGTGAGATATAAAGTTGCAAATGCAACAAAGTCACTTTGCAAGATACAGTGACAATGTGAGATGTAAAGTCACAAATATGATAAATAAAATCACACTGTGTGATATAAAGTTGCAAATAGGATAAATAAAGTCACATATGACGTGCAATTATGACAAATAAAGTCAAATTGCAAGATATAAAGTCACAAATACAACAAATAAAATCTTTCTGTGAGACATAAAGTGACTAATTAGCAGTTATTCTTTATATTTTATTATTTATGTATTTATTTATTGGGTGGAAACAGGCTTCAATAAATACCAAATTAGAGCCATGTGTCAAATGAGGACAAGGGTTAAAAATGTAAATTGTTAGAAATGGAGTGTAGTAATTTAATTTTATTGGTTTCTACAAAGACAAACTTTATTCATTCATTCATTCATTCATTCTTTTTTTTTTTGCCATAACATTAATTGTGCTCAAAAGAAAGAAAAATCAGGAAATTACATTCATAAAGAAAATGTCAATTTTGAATTCATTTGTTGGCTGTAAGTTATATTGAACCTGTTCATGGTTGGGCGAATTAATCTTGTCTTTGTCACTGCTGAACAGTTCTTGTCTTCAGGTTTAAGTGCTATGCACACATCTTGACTTTCCATTGCTATTCAGATATTCAGAACAGAATAATAGCTTACTGCATACTGCACACTATGCACTGCAACTGCTGGTATTTTTTTAATAGTGTGGAGTGGACAGTTTAGAATGACATGCTTCGGTCTTCAAAAGGGTTAGAGTAATGCAGGCAGACAGGAATAATGCATTTAACTGACTTTACTGTCAGTGAATTTCAGCTCTCTCAGTGTGTCTGCCGTTGATCGTATAATAGTATGTGATACAGCACACATTATGCAATGGCATACATTTCATCCTAACAATGAGCTTTGTAAAAATCGACGTGTTTCAGAGAGAATAAACAATAATGTACATTCTGTGAAAAATTATTTGTTTTTTTAACCTTAAACCGCATAAACACATTGCATTACAACAAATACACAACATAATGTTCTTTTTAGCAACGTCATATGACCCCTTCAAGTAAGTAGTTGGTAAAACCCCATTGTCTTTGTCACTGCTGAACAGTTCTTGTCTTCAGGTTTAAGTGCTATGCACACATCTTGACTTTCCATTGCTATTCAGATATTCAGAACAGAATAATAGCTTACTGCATACTGCACACTATGCACTGCAACTGCTGGTATTTTTTTAATAGTGTGGAGTGGACAGTTTAGAATGACATGCTTCGGTCTTCAAAAGGGTTAGAGTAATGCAGGCAGACAGGAATAATGCATTTAACTGACTTTACTGTCAGTGAATTTCAGCTCTCTCAGTGTGTCTGCCGTTGATCGTATAATAGTATGTGATACAGCACACATTATGCAATGGCATACATTTCATCCAGCAGTATGCTATGCTGTTTTCACATGACTTCAGTGGCGTCCAGTTATCATCTAAGAAATAAATATTATGGTTGATATTTTTTCAGATTCATTTGTCACACTTGAAATGAAAAGTCGAAATGTTGTCCCACAAAGTGTGCTTTAGTTGTACACTTGACATTTTGGCACATGTGGGGTATTCTACACTCTCAGAAAAAAGGTACGAAAGCAGTCACTGGGACGGTACCTTTTCAAAGATACACTTTTGTACCATTTGTACCCCTAGAGACTCTATTAGTACCTTAAAGGTACATATTACTGATGTATATTAGTACCTAAATGGTGCATATTTATATCTTTTGAAAGGGCACTGTCACAATGATAACTTTTATACCTTTTTTTTTCTGAAAATTTGCATATACTGCACAAATAGCATAATAAAAATGTTGTGTGCTATTATGAACATAGTACAGCATTCTAGAAGTGAAAGGGGAATTTTGTGGGGTCCTTCTTATTTTTTCTTTCTAAACCCAGTTGTCATTTATTGCAAAAATATTAATTTTAGTAAAAAGTCTACAGATAAACATCTATTTCTTTCTTTTAAATGACAAGGGATAAGACTAAGGACTTCTTTCAAGCATCATTTCGAATGTTTCCTTCTGAGGTAAAGCAAACAGCTTTCTTATTGGCTGTAAATGAGGTGTTGTTGCTGAGCAACGTGAACATTTGAATAACAAGAAAGCAAAGGTAAAAAAGTGAAATTGTTATTCATTATCCAATTCCAAGAAGGCATAATGAGGAGTTGAAGAGCACTTTGGGAATAAGACATAGGTGCTAAATGAAACTTTGAAAGTTATTTAGAATAATCAGAATAATTGCACTGTTTTATTTTTTTTTATCTCATTAATTATTATTAATATAATATGCTTTACCCCTATACCTGTAAGCAATGGTCATTTTATAACACATTTGTAAGAATGACAAATGCAAACATTGGAAGCAGATGTTGATATATAACACTTTATTCTACTATTTATTATAATCAAATAAAAACAAATATGGAGCAAAATTAAGCAATCAACATTTTGCTTGTTACAAGTTTGTTTAGACTGTATATATAAAAGTCTTTAATAGTTTGTAGTTAATTTTTTGGCAATACATTTAGAGCAGGTACTTTGTTGATACGGAAAGCATCTCAATATTATTGTAAAGGGAACTGCTGTCACCTAGTGGTGGCTCATGAGCAGTAGTGAATGAATATACTCTATAATTTAATGTACATAGTAATATATGTAATATAATTTTTAGCTGAGTGATCCACATTTGAATCCATGGTTAACATATTCAGAGTAAGGAGTTCAAAATTCAACCTGAAATACTAATTGAAAGACAATAATTAAAAATATGCATTCACAAATCATGTTGTTGTCATTTTAAAATATCCCTATGCAATATCAATGTACTTACATGACATCCAGAAAATACATTTATTTATTGTGTTCAAAGAACATGAAGTCCTACAAAAGAAGAATAATATCAGATTATTCACTATGCTGAAACACGCAGAGCTTATAGAGCAACATTAGAAAAATATAAACTGGTCTAACCAGAAATATGTTGATGCATAACAATGCCTTATTTTTGCTTACTATGAGAAAACATGCTCCAAAAAGAGCAGCTTTGATCTTCACGTCCAGATCCATAGGAAAGGAGATTCCAAAATTGTCTGCATCGGTGAAAGCTTCTCTCACCAGACCTGTCCATTGTTTAGAGATTCTGCCCACCTTTGTTGTTTCATCCATGGACAAAACCTGTTTAGACACAAAAAAATAACTATTTATGATCATGAAAAATGTTTTGTTGTATGTATTATGGAAGGATCACATGATTTTATAGTTTTATGACCAAGATCAAAAGCCAAATCAAACTGTTATCAATCTTCCTGTCTTGTATGCTTCATACATCAAAGTTCACATCAGCGCAACATCTGCATGAACAGAACGGCCCCACGATCTTCAGAACTGCTTCTTTCTTCTCATTCTGTATGGTATACTTAGGAAGGAAAGGATGCCAGTTCTGGATCACATATCCAATCGGGTTCCCCGGTGGAGACTGGATTTCAAGCTAAGAGGATGACAGTAAAGACACATAAACAGTGATTAGAATTTAGGCATAATTATTCTTGAAATATAGTAGATCTGTATAATTATTCACAACTTAAAGGTTGCATTTAAGCTGTTAATTCAATCACAAGCATGACCCATGATGGTGGCTTAGCTGAGTACCCATCATGCAACACATCATTCGTAACAGTACATTGGTGAAGATGATTTGAAAGCATGACATGCATAGGCTGGATGTTTATTCAGCAATGGTCTAAAATATTAACAGGGTCAAAGACATCTAAAAGTGTCCACGAGTGCCCAAAAAGTGTATGTTGAATTATGAATTATTATTATTAATAACATCATAAACTCAAGGTATTACTTCAACCTCAGCTACCTTGCATTTTCATTAAAATTTCCTGATATTTTAAAATATTTATTGACACGCAGTCATTAAAATCTACAGGGGTCCTCACTATTATATTATTTCCTATGTATGTATGTATGTATGTATGTATTAATTATCCTGCATGTTAGTGGCACTTTAATTAGTTAGACAATGTATACAATATTATTAAGCAGTGAAGCCATTTTTTTAAGCCAAAAAAAGTTTTATTTTTAATGATTTTTACTTTTAATGAGGCTTTCTTTATGCACGCCAAAAAGAAATTGAAAACATCAATTTCCGGGAGCACACATCATTCACTTCTTCGTCTGAAGCTTGCGTCCGCAGCATGGCAAGAAACCTAGAGGACGCAGTGTCTCGTTCCCTACTCAGGGAACCATGGTTACATAAGTAACCTGAGACGTTCCCTTTCATGGGAACTTCGAACTGCGTCTTCTAGGGGTCGCTATGGGGAACGGTATACCCACGCCACCATGCTGAGGGGAGTGCATGCCAGAACCATGGCGAGCACTAAGCACCAACTCTACCATATTGCTATGGGAGTCACCCCTGGGACGTTAGACGGCTGTCAGTGACGTTATTCCCTATGGCCAAAGGCCTAGGCTACATACCCCAAAATACTTACCTGTTAGGGCCAGACTCCTGGGCCCGGGGTAGAGCTCAAGGTAGAGACCTGCGCGGGACGGATTTTTCAGTCCCACTCCCGCAAGATTCTGTCCCGCGCCCGCCCGTTCCCGCAGAAATATATCTTATCTGGTCCCGCTCCCGCCCGCGACATTCATGTTTTGTCCCACTCCCGCCCGCAAAAGCCCGCATAATTTTAGAAAGTGGGCAAAGCATAACGTGCACACACTTTGGCTTTCTTTATGCACGCCAAAAATAAATTGAAAACATCCTCATCATAGAAGATATGTACTCAAGTCAATGTACACTCCTGTTCAAAAGTCTGGGTTTTGTTTTAATACATTAATAATTTAAAGAGTTTAATTCAAATTTAAGATGCATTAGGAGAATTTCTTCAAAAACTTATTTAAAAAAAAAAATCTTACCAAACCCAAACTTTTGTACAGTAGTGTACGCATGGATTGTAAAATGATTTTATCCAAAGCATCTTTTTTTTCTACACAAACAGCACGATGATGATAGTTCATGAATCTACAATCTACATGAATCTAGTTTGAAACTACAATCTTTCAAGCTTATATCTTTAACAATGAAGCCTGAGATTCAAGTCAAAGGCTTTGAAACCTGAATAAAAGTGAGAGTTACAACACAGAATGTCGCTTCATGAACCAAAATACGTATTACCTCTTGCAGGCAACAGGGACAACAGCAGCTTCCGCACTTCAAAGGACGAGTGAGTGTCATCACTTCCTGCCCAATGTTATCCTGAACATGGAGGACGAATGAGCGCAGTGGTCCGCAGAACTGTCTATTACAGCAGTCGTTTTCCTCAGCCACAAAGAACACCTGTTGCCCCATACTGTTCTTCACCATGTATTTATTATTGGTCTCCCAGCCCAGTATAACTGTGATACGACAAAATAAAAATATAAAAGTAAGATGCATGTATTTTATCAAGTTTTGTGCACTACATTAACTGACCCATCGGTAAGCCCTGCCTTGGTTACAACCCAATCCTGCCTTGCAACTGTCTGGCAACTATTGCCATCTGCAATATTATCAGACAAGCCCTTGCTGTTTTCTAACTCCATGGAATTGTGTTTTGCATTACAGATTACAGAATTTACACAAAAACAAGGTAAAATATTATAGGCGCTTATAATAGTGACAAAAAGTATCCAGAGGAGAATACATACAGTATTTTCAACCTATAAATAAAAATTGTATTAACCCTCTGGTGCCGTTTTGTCATTTTGTCATTTTTGACCAAAATATTGTATGTTTTGTTTTTTTAGAACTTATTACTTCATCTGAATTGTACGAACTTGATAAAGGTTTTTGCACTTGCTATGAAAATCATGGACATGACTCAAAAAGGTTAAATGATCCAGAAAAAAAATAATCACACTTTTACTCGAGCAGAGATATAAGCAGCAGTGGATCTGTGGAGTGAAGAAAGACTTCTGTTTTGCTGGGATGAATTCTTCCTGCTGTTTTTCCAGACTTATGCTATTATATTGTGTTGTTTTGAGTAAGTGTGCTCAAGGCTTTATAGTGAAGTGTTTCTTAGTAGAAAGAGAAATTAATCTGTGTAATCTTTTCGTGTTTTCGTTTGTATTGTGTTTCTGATGGATACATTTGATATCTTTACTTCCTTTTCTTTTGTTTGGGGAATGTAGGGGGAGGGTGCCATTTTTGTTTGAACACCTTTTTCTCCTTTTTAAGGTTAGTTAAGGAGGGAGGGAAGTCCTTTGTAATTTATTTCTTTTTATTGTCTTTTTTCTAGGTAATTTATACGTTTTTGGGTTAGTTACCTAAGTTTTTATTTGTTATTATGGCCAAGCCATCCCCTGAAGTTAGTTTTCCCCAGTGTTTGTATATAAAGAGTTGTTGTGTTGATTCTGGGACAGGAGGATGAATCATCTTGGTTCTCTTTTAATTGAACTGAATTAATTTTTTTCTTTACTTTGTTATTAGCTCCCCAACCCTAGATGGGAGAGACGTAACAATGTGTAAAGCTTGTATGATCAAGCAAATGTAACCGGGGTCAGTTCATTTCTATTATGTTGACCAATCAGAATCGAGGAATGGAACTATAATAAGGAACCGTTTTATAATAGTCATTAAATTTAAAAACATGCAAAATATTCAAATAATATCAGTGAAAAAAAAATAAAACAAACATCACAAAATTACCTTCAGCCAGCTCAACTTTCTGCTGTATAAGAAGTTGATCAATCTGTGTTGTAAAAAGGGAATAAATGCTGAAACCCATCTGTAGAACTTTGCATGATATTCATTTTTGTGAAGTGTTTCCAAAGTATTTCACAAGTAATACACAGTTCTTCCAATAAGTGGGGCATTTACTGTATCATTTCAAAGCCCAGGAAACCAATGCAAGCTGAATCACCATTTCCTGAGAAGATACTATCTCATTTCACACACACACACAGAAAAAAAAAAACATCTCTGCCTACAGTGGCATACTGTGCTGTTCATACGTAGCAGTAAAGCTCTACCTGGGTCAGGTACTCCAGTCCTGGTGGGCAGCCAGCAGGTCTTTGTGGAACTGGCATCACGGGCACTTGACCTTGCAAAGGGAAGAAAATTAGGAGTGAGAACATGAGATAAGATTTTGAAGCTGGTGTGTGGTGGGCGTTCTGGTGCACTATGGCTGCCGTCGCATCATCCAGGTGGATGCTGCACACTGGTGGTGGATGAGGAGATCCCCCCTGACAATGTAAAGCGCTTTGAGTGCCTAGAAAAGCGCTATATAAATGTAATGAATTATTATTATTATTATTATTATAAGATTTTGAAAAATCTACATTTCCTCAGATTCCCTTACCTTGGCCTGGTATAGCTGGTCCCTGGTTATAAGGAGGGGCGGGATGAATTGCGTTTTTCTGTGGTTGGAGGTCAATTGGGTAACCTGGTTTAAATCAAGAGAATCAAAGAAGAGTATCAAAGAGCATCAACTGACACTGTTCTCAATGTCATGTGAAAGCCAGGGTGTTTATTTGAGTTATATACTGTATAACAGCAATTTAACAGTCCTGTCAGGATCAGGTTGCTGATGATAAGGTTTGACACACTCACCATTATTTGTAGCCATGGCGGAAGACTGCAAATTACGTTCTGTAAACATGCAAACCAGAAAAGCAAGTTAAGCAAATATTTTCCTGTATGTTTTTTTTTCTTTTTTCCATGCTTCGTAGGGAATGGAATGTCGACCGCCCAAGATTTTCATTGCAAATGAATCCACAAAACAAACAGGATGGCATTAATACACAAAATTAATGTTGGGAACACCTGTGAATTAACCAGGAAATAACTGGGAAGTTGGACCGCAGGTACAGAATGCAAATCACATGTAGTCTTCCTAAACTCATTTTAGGATAATCCACTCGAATACAAGAGGTTTGTAACATAGTTAACATACTATGTTTATAATTTTAATAATTGATATAAACTGCAGCTTTTGTATTCGAAGTAATCAGTACACCATAATGCATTCATACCAAAAATGAAACGGAAAAAAGAAAATTCATACTTTTATATTAATTTACTCTATTTTAAGGACATTTAAGGAAACTAAATATTACCAAATAAACAATCAGTCAATTATTTAGATAATTAATAACTGGATTACTCTGTGAGCCACATCATTATAATACTTACAGTACTAACTAAATAAATAAAATGGTATCATTTACTACTACTTTCCACTACTAGGCCTCCACTGAAGAAATATTATGCATAAATTAATAACTATGACATAAGCCTACATAACAATGACATGGCAATTCTATGATTTCAGAGGGATAGATACTGTAACAGATGTAAACATGCAATTGTTACTTTAAGGATCTATTTATACCTGACTTATGCATTAAATATGCTGCTTCGTTGATGTATAACTTAGTCCGTCTTATTAGTTTTGATGTTAATGTTACAGGTTAACGGACAAAGTTTGTACAGTGTATGCTGCATTAATCTAATATGCCATCAACTCACCTGTTACTTGTTCAAAGTGAAGTGCTGTGGATACTGATGCCGTAGATCTCGCGTGTTAGTCCTTTACTTCAATTTACTTTATTCAATTCCGCTCAGAGAGAGACAGGTTATTTTTTATATATATTTATTATTATTATTTTAGTGGGCGACAGTCGCTCAGAGCTGTTTTCTCTTCGCCCTTTATCTGCCTCGCACACATGGGTTTCCTTCCCGTGAAACAATCTGTTTCTGCTCACGAACACACCCCTAACAGAAAAACGAAAGTGACCGACGGGAAGGGATGGGCGTATCGATCCAAAGTATCGATATATCGATACTGACGCGAGTATCGAAATATCGATACTCAAACAAAAAAAATATCGATATTAAGGTGTGTTTTATTTACCAGTGATTTTGTTAATTCAACAACAACAACAACAACAAATAATGCGTACAATATGCATTCAATTGGACGAATAACCTATGTTAGTAAATAATTGTGCAGGATATAACTATTTTCCTGCTCATCTGAACACACGCAAATGTTGCAAGACAGAACCAATCAATCACAGAGAGCGTTCACTCAATTCTGACAGTGCATTCAAACAGGGCTGCTTTTGCTGAACAATGCTTATCAGAGGACAGAAGGACAGAGTTATTTCACAACAAACAAACTGAAATTGTAGCCTACATAGTTTGTGCAATTACAGTTATTTAAATTGAACGTAGAAAGATAATATTGGTCATGTTCTATTCTGTAATGTTAATAGAAATCATACACTGTCAGAATAAAAAGGTTGCATTTTATGTATGCAACAACCTGTCACTGGCAGTCCCTTATGAAAATGAACAAATGGTTTTACTAAAGTGACCATAGTTCAACAGTAGTATTTGTAGATTTGAATCACGTGTAAACAAAAAACATATTTGAACCATGTGTAAACAAAAATATAACCTAATAAGTTACAATTAAGGCGTATTGAATTTTAAAATGCATTTTAAACATAAAGTTACGTGCTTATCATTACCCATTTTACTCTTAGTAATTTAATAATTTAATAAATTTCATAATTTAAAAGTTTAGTTCAGAAGTATCGAATCGGTATCGATATCGACGATACTGCCTTGAAAAATATCGGTATCGTATCGAAAACAAAATAAGTGGTATCGCCCATCCCTATTAAAGACACAAAACACCCGATCCCCACGAGGTCCCAGGGAGCCTCTCGCGAGTCCAAATTAATGACAAAGAGCACAGCACAGCGTCATTACCATGTGTGTGTGTGTGTGTGTGTGTGTGTGTGTGTGTTAACGGCAGGG
>NW_015547685.1:194020-196368 GCF_001515605.1 Sinocyclocheilus anshuiensis
GCACTATGGCTGCCGTCGCATCATCCAGGTGGATGCTGCACACTGGTGGTGGATGAGGAGATCCCCCCTGACAATGTAAAGCGCTTTGAGTGCCTAGAAAAGCGCTATATAAATGTAATGAATTATTATTATTATTATTATTATAAGATTTTGAAAAATCTACATTTCCTCAGATTCCCTTACCTTGGCCTGGTATAGCTGGTCCCTGGTTATAAGGAGGGGCGGGATGAATTGCGTTTTTCTGTGGTTGGAGGTCAATTGGGTAACCTGGTTTAAATCAAGAGAATCAAAGAAGAGTATCAAAGAGCATCAACTGACACTGTTCTCAATGTCATGTGAAAGCCAGGGTGTTTATTTGAGTTATATACTGTATAACAGCAATTTAACAGTCCTGTCAGGATCAGGTTGCTGATGATAAGGTTTGACACACTCACCATTATTTGTAGCCATGGCGGAAGACTGCAAATTACGTTCTGTAAACATGCAAACCAGAAAAGCAAGTTAAGCAAATATTTTCCTGTATGTTTTTTTTTCTTTTTTCCATGCTTCGTAGGGAATGGAATGTCGACCGCCCAAGATTTTCATTGCAAATGAATCCACAAAACAAACAGGATGGCATTAATACACAAAATTAATGTTGGGAACACCTGTGAATTAACCAGGAAATAACTGGGAAGTTGGACCGCAGGTACAGAATGCAAATCACATGTAGTCTTCCTAAACTCATTTTAGGATAATCCACTCGAATACAAGAGGTTTGTAACATAGTTAACATACTATGTTTATAATTTTAATAATTGATATAAACTGCAGCTTTTGTATTCGAAGTAATCAGTACACCATAATGCATTCATACCAAAAATGAAACGGAAAAAAGAAAATTCATACTTTTATATTAATTTACTCTATTTTAAGGACATTTAAGGAAACTAAATATTACCAAATAAACAATCAGTCAATTATTTAGATAATTAATAACTGGATTACTCTGTGAGCCACATCATTATAATACTTACAGTACTAACTAAATAAATAAAATGGTATCATTTACTACTACTTTCCACTACTAGGCCTCCACTGAAGAAATATTATGCATAAATTAATAACTATGACATAAGCCTACATAACAATGACATGGCAATTCTATGATTTCAGAGGGATAGATACTGTAACAGATGTAAACATGCAATTGTTACTTTAAGGATCTATTTATACCTGACTTATGCATTAAATATGCTGCTTCGTTGATGTATAACTTAGTCCGTCTTATTAGTTTTGATGTTAATGTTACAGGTTAACGGACAAAGTTTGTACAGTGTATGCTGCATTAATCTAATATGCCATCAACTCACCTGTTACTTGTTCAAAGTGAAGTGCTGTGGATACTGATGCCGTAGATCTCGCGTGTTAGTCCTTTACTTCAATTTACTTTATTCAATTCCGCTCAGAGAGAGACAGGTTATTTTTTATATATATTTATTATTATTATTTTAGTGGGCGACAGTCGCTCAGAGCTGTTTTCTCTTCGCCCTTTATCTGCCTCGCACACATGGGTTTCCTTCCCGTGAAACAATCTGTTTCTGCTCACGAACACACCCCTAACAGAAAAACGAAAGTGACCGACGGGAAGGGATGGGCGTATCGATCCAAAGTATCGATATATCGATACTGACGCGAGTATCGAAATATCGATACTCAAACAAAAAAAATATCGATATTAAGGTGTGTTTTATTTACCAGTGATTTTGTTAATTCAACAACAACAACAACAACAAATAATGCGTACAATATGCATTCAATTGGACGAATAACCTATGTTAGTAAATAATTGTGCAGGATATAACTATTTTCCTGCTCATCTGAACACACGCAAATGTTGCAAGACAGAACCAATCAATCACAGAGAGCGTTCACTCGGGGGGAAATCTCATTATGATTATTTCGTACTACGGTGACCGGGACGGGACATGTTCGGTTCACATAAGTTTTGTCCTGGCCACGTCATAGGCATTTGATTAACTCGAGCGAACGTGATAAAAAAAAGTCGTGATTATATCGGTTATGTCGAATGACTTGTCTGGCTTTTAAACGGAAGTGTCTCCATGGTTATAGAGAGTTATTTATATATATGTGGAAATTGTCAACATTTAGACAGATGCTCTGCGTTTTTCTTTCAGGTGGAAGCTAGGCTATTTAAAACTTCTGCTTCTGCTTTTTCAGAAACCTTATTATTCGACGTTTCATTTCCTTAAAGGGGTCGTATGATGTTGCTAAAAACAACTTTATGTTGTGTATTTGGTGTAATGCAATGTGTTTATGCGGTTTAAGGTTCAAAAAAATACATTATT
>NW_015547685.1:196432-197931 GCF_001515605.1 Sinocyclocheilus anshuiensis
GTAATTTTACACTTGTCTAGTACAAATATGTCGCTTTGTTTCATGGTTACAGTGTATACGTTTTGCTTTATTTACAAAAAATGTAAAAAATTTACTAAAAAAATGGAAGTGAAATGTGACAACATGCTATGTAGGTGGGGTACATTGTAACACCTGAGGGGCACGTTGTAACATGACCATATGACAGCTTAAAATGTTATCTGATCGAATGAAAAAAATATACAAGACAAACTAAAATATTTTGTTAGTAAAATTAAAAAATTAAAAAATTTCAAATAAAATAATGGCGTTTTTTAAGAATTAAAAATAATCTGATTTTAGAGTTTGACAATGAACACATTGCACTCTAAAAAATGCTGGGTTAAATACAATCCAGTGCTGGGTACAATAGGGACAAACCCAGCAATTGGGTTGTTTTGACCCAGCGGTTGGGATAAATGTTTAACCCAACCTTCTGGGTAGTAACCGAACCGCTGGGCCAAAACAACCCAATAGCTGGGTTTGTCCCTATTGTACCCAGCACTGGGTTGTATTTAACCCAGCATTTTTTTAGAGTGTGCAATCATGCTTGGGACGGCCCATATAAACGAGCAAAAATGCTTTACATGTCTTGAAATAATCATTTCTAAACATTAAACACTGACTGTCAGTTTTTATTCACCTGTTTCTTATTGTTTCTCATTAAAATTCATTAAAGTAAATAGTGTAAATAACATCGCTAATGTCACAGAATAGCACATTGTAATGCAGTGTTACAACGTGCCCCATCTGCGCAACTGGAGTTTAAAACCAGTTGCTGTCTTCTGCTAGTTAGCGAAGCATTAAAAAAACTATCTAAACTGATAAATAACAGATTGGAGATTAAAATAATAGCAGATTTGTCTCATTTTAAATGATTAATAAAAACAGAGATTAAAAATTTACTTAAGCCAGAATTTTAATTTTACTATGGTAAAATAAATGTTCATTGATATCTTCAAAAGATTATTGAATTTTGGCACACTTTTTTTTCTATATAATGTTGACATGGTAACTAATAAATACTGTAAATTGTGTTATGCTAGCATGTGTGGAAATATTCAAACCATGTGTGTTACAACTAACCCCGCGTTCCCTTTCAGTCGGTCACTCTCAACGTCACGTCGGATGACCGACGAATTGGGATCTTGCTTAGAGAGAACAATCTACTTCGAGTGTAAACTAAACGAGCCAATGCACATTGGCATGCGATTATTGCATCCAGCTGCCACTGATCACAACGTGAGTATAAGTAGTTCCCCTTCAGGAACTCGAGCTGCGTCGAGATTCACTTTGGGAACGCCCCTGTGTGACCGCGTTCTGAAGCACGTGTGAAATCAATCCAATGGAGCAGCGAGACGTCACGAGCGGGGTGACGTGAGCGCCAGGAACTATAAAAGCGCATCCGGCAGAGCGCAAGTTAGCTTCGATGAAGTAGCGCCTGGAGGGATGCAGGGAGTATGGCAAAGAGACGCAGCGTC
>NW_015547685.1:198062-198638 GCF_001515605.1 Sinocyclocheilus anshuiensis
CGAGCTGCGCTCCCGGGAGAATGGCGACTCCATCCCCAGACGGTCCAGCTGGTTTGGAGACGTTTCGGAGCCGCTCAGGTAGACCTGTTTGCCTCTCCAGAAACCTCTCACTGCCAGTTGTTCTTCTCCCTGACCGAGGGAACACTCAGCATGGACGCACTGGCACACAGCTGGCCGCGGGGCATTCGCAAGTGCGTTTCCCCCAGTGAGCCTTCTTGCACAGATACTGTGCAAGGTCAGGGAGGACGAGGAGCAGGTCCTGTTGGTGGTACCCTATTGGCCTACCCGGACATGGTTCCCAGAACTAATGCTCCTCGCGACGGCCCCTCCTTGGCCAATTCCTCTGAGGAAGGATCTACTGACTCAGAGATGGGGCACCCTTTGGCACCCGCGTCCAGACCTCTGGAAACGTCATGTCTGGTCCCTGGACGGGACGCGGAGGTTCTAAGTGACCTACCTCAAGAGGTAGTTGACACCATCACTTCAGCGAGAGCACCGTCTACGAGACACGCATACGCTTTGAAGTGGAACCTGTTCATTGAGTGGTGTTCTTCTCACCGAGAAGACCCCCGAATA
>NW_015547685.1:199046-203623 GCF_001515605.1 Sinocyclocheilus anshuiensis
CAGGGCATTATGATTGGCTGAATACCTCAAGCGTGTGACGGAAATGTTACGCCCCTTAACACACTGTGATGCCATGTCCCGGCGCGATGAGAGAACACCAGTAAAACCCATTACAAATGAGGCATTTTTTGCATCCAGTGGGGACATAATTATGGATTATAATGACTTATACTGTAGACCAAATAAAGTAGTTTTGCTTTTACAATGAAAAACACAGCGTCACACACGGCGGGCTTGAGTGAGCGGCGGCCGGCGGGCTTGAGTGAGGAACGGCCAGCGGATTCGACAAAGGAGCAGCCGGCGGGCTTGTGGCAACCACATGTGACGACCCCGGACTGTAACACTCCAAAGAGAAAGGAAACTTTGAAATTGCATCTTATGACCCCTTTAAGAAAAAAAAAAGCTTTTTCATGTTTAGAAATTAGATGAGACGTGACTTGATCTGACAACACAATCCACCCATAATTAACAGGAAACAGCTTATTAAAACAACACACAGTGGAATGCAAAGCTGAGGCAAAGTTTTATACAATAAAAAGGCAGAACTGAATGGCTTTTTGCTATATATTTAAGTATTTCCATGTATTTACATAAACCTCTTTATTTTAAAAAGTTTTACTCATTAACACATATTTATTTCTAACAGTTATTACACACACACACACACACACACACACAATCAAGATATTCATAAAAAACTAAATAAAATAAAAAACTTTAGTGGTTTACCAGAGTCAAATGAAGTGGAGAACAGCAGTAGGCTACTTCCTCACATAAGGAACGACTGCACAATCTGGATCTGGATCTCTTTACAACTGGTACAACAGTTGTTTTATTACCAGAAACCTTTTTTTGTTTTTGAGAAACAGCTAGAAACACAGTAGTGCAAAACACAAAGTTGAAGTTATTCATTAATGACAAACATGTTGATTTATGACCAAAAAAAAGCCATAAATGCATCAAATTACATCCACAGAAATACAATAATAAACACAAACTTGCAATGTAACATCATACATACTTTTGCACTCGAATCCAGTTTGTAGTACAAACACAGATCAGCACTTTCACACAATTTCACATGTAGTATCGTTTGTGATACTTCTCTTGCAAAGCTAACTTGTGCCCTTGTATGTCCAAGAAGGGCCAGGAGTCGGGCAGAAGCATGTGTGACTTAAAATAGCATACTGATAAAGTCAGACCTTCAGAAATGCACAGGATACACAATGACCATGACGTTATGAACTAGACTTGTAAATCTAAAAAGCAGGATGGCACAGTTGAAGTATCTAAATAAAAATGTATATTACATTATTTAAATGTACCATCCTGCTTTATAGATTCATGGTCATTGCGTATCCTTAAATCAACATTTTATGGATTAGTTAAACATTGACATGTTTTAGAGGGCTGGCGTTATATTTACAACAGAATTATGGTGACACACCTTTCTTTATTTGACAAAATAAAGGTGGAGTGACAAGAAGAAAAATGTCTGAAAAGGATCTAAAAGTTCGTACTTCTGTTATAACTATGAAAAGGAGGTGAGGGTGAAGAGGAAAACTGGAAGAATTATTAGTCAGATGAGATAGGTGGATGTTTTTACATGACAGTGTTGTAAATGAAAATCATGACTATGACCCACTCAATCATTAGTTGTGATACTTAAAAGTTTAAAGAGAAAGTTGCACAGCATTTGTATTTCAAATGAAATACATAATTTAATCAAATGGGGAAAAAAGCTCCAAGATGGGTTCACTCTTGCTTTTGAGTGTGCTCAAAATACATGAAAACCTGTATGTTTAAAATGAGAAAAAGACAAAAGTAAATTAATGTAATTAGGATTTATGCATTTAGGTAAATATATAATATATTCACTTATAGGTTAAATATGGTTTTAAGCATAAATATGTTTGATTGCACCATGACTATTATAACCAAATACATGAAAATATTATTATAAATCTTATATTATTATATACATTTCATGGGGAAAAAATAATGGGAAAAAAGTGAAAAATGTTATGATTTGTATTAACGTAGAGTACATATTACTTATGTAGGCTCCTAATATAATTGCTTTTATTTTCACATCCAAATCCATTGGAAATTGTAAGCCAAAGTTGTCTGCATCAGTAAACGCTTCTGCCTCAAATCCTGTCCACTGTTTACTAATTCGACCAATCACTGATGACTCATCCAGTGACATCACCTGGCATCACATAAGCATGCGACTGTTAGATTGATGCGCATCAGTTAAACACATAAAATAATGTAGAAGTTAACTTATAAACCAGTGGAACTTCATACTGCAAGCACAAAATATGACATTCACAAAATTCACAGCAAGACAATTGATCTTTTTTTTATCTAATAGTATATTTTTATACAATACAGACTACCGTTTAAAGTTTGGGATCTCTTACCTCACAAAGAGGCTGCAAAGCAGGATGCAAAACATTGGGCTAATATGCATGGTGAAGTGGACATGTTGTATGGTAATACTGTACCTCTTGCAGACAGCAAGAAAAGCAACAACTACCACAGTTATGGGGACGGGATAAAGTCATCACTTCCTGTCCAAGCTATCCTGGATGTGACGCAGGAAGGAGCGCACTGGTCCACAGGCCATACGAGTACAAAAATCGCTCTCCTCAGCAGCAAAAAACACCTGCTGCCCTAAACTGTTTTTCACCACATATTGATTTTTGGTCTCCCATCCCATGAGAACTGTAAAAGAAGGAAAGCATTTGTAATCACACGGGAGGGGGTTAGAAAAATGTTTCTATTGTAATCAATGGCCAAACATTACCTTCCATTAATTCCACTTTCTGATTAATTAGAAGCTGATCAACCTGTGAAAAGCAGCATTGTAGAACTGACATGAAAATAGGCATTGAATGTATTATTTGTCCATCTTTACGTATAAGATGTCCTTTAACCACAAGCCCCGAACTATATTCACCCATGCAGAGGAGCAGAGCCAAAGCACCACCAAAACAATGTTCTTCAACAAGACAAATACGGTTTTATTTTTATTTATTTTTCTAGAGGACCCAAATGGGCATCAGTTATCTCATCATTTGGCAATAAAATTCCAATTCTTTTCTACATTTTTTAAACATGTATTAAAAAAATTGTAAGGAACTTTGCATTGGAACCATTAAAGGGGTCATATGATGCGATTTCAATTTTTCCTTTCTCTTTGGAGTGCTACAAGCTCTTGGAATTCCAACTTTGCAAGGATAGTCCTGCGCTTCTGACTCAGCCTGTAAGTACGTTTTCATATTTCAAGAATTTGCCACTGATGATTCAAACACAAGTTTTGAGCAGTGTAGAGTAACGTTAGCGCTTGTTGTTTGTCGTTTCTCCGATCACAAATGCAGACATGGTTTTATGTTTACGCAGCACGATACGCAATGCGTAAAAAGACAGTATAAGTCATTATAATCAGTAATTATGTCCCCACTGGATGCAACAAATGCCTCGTTTATAATGGCTTTTACTGGTTTTGTCTTGTCGCGCCGGGACACGGCATCACAGTATGTTAAGGGGTGTAACATTCCTGTCACACACTTGAGGTATTCAGCTAATCACAATGCACTGGATAGCTAGCCAATCAGACCACACCTGGCTTTTCAGACCGATGAGCTTTGTAAAAATCGACACGTTTCAGAAAGGCGGGGCAAAGAGGAGAAACAATAATGTATATTATGTGGAAAATAATGTGTTTTTTTAACCTTAAACCGCATAAACACATTGCATTACACCAAATACACAACATAATGTTCTTTTTAGCAGCGTCATATACCCATGCAGAGGAGCAGAGCCAAAGCACCACCAAAACAATGTTCTTCAACAAGACAAATACGGTTTTATTTTTATTTATTTTTCTAGAGGACCCAAATGGGCATCAGTTATCTCATCATTTGGCAATAAAATTCCAATTCTTTTCTACATTTTTTAAACATGTATTAAAAAAATTGTAAGGAACTTTGCATTGGAACCATTAAAGGGGTCATATGATGCGATTTCAATTTTTCCTTTCTCTTTGGAGTGCTACAAGCTCTTGGAATTCCAACTTTGCAAGGATAGTCCTGCGCTTCTGACTCAGCCTGTAAGTACGTTTTCATATTTCAAGAATTTGCCACTGATGATTCAAACACAAGTTTTGAGCAGTGTAGAGTAACGTTAGCGCTTGTTGTTTGTCGTTTCTCCGATCACAAATGCAGACATGGTTTTATGTTTACGCAGCACGATACGCAATGCGTAAAAAGACAGTATAAGTCATTATAATCAGTAATTATGTCCCCACTGGATGCAACAAATGCCTCGTTTATAATGGCTTTTACTGGTTTTGTCTTGTCGCGCCGGGACACGGCATCACAGTATGTTAAGGGGTGTAACATTCCTGTCACACACTTGAGGTATTCAGCTAATCACAATGCACTGGATAGCTAGCCAATCAGACCACACCTGGCTTTTCAGACCGATGAGCTTTGTAAAAATCGACACGTTTCAGAAAGGCGGGGCAAAGAGGAGAAACAATAATGTACAGTATGTGGAAAATAATGTTT
>NW_015547685.1:203633-206543 GCF_001515605.1 Sinocyclocheilus anshuiensis
GCTTTTCAGACCGATGAGCTTTGTAAAAATCGACACGTTTCAGAAAGTCGGGGCATAGAGGAGAAACAATAATGTACAGTATGTGGAAAATATTGTTTTTTTTTTTAACCTTAAACCACATAAACACATTGCATTACACCAAATACACAAAATAATGTTCTTTTTAGCAATGTCAAATGACCCCTTTAAATTCTTTATGATTCTCATTCCTATATTCCCATAACACAGATCATAGAGAAAGGTTCATATATGAATAATGATTCTTCTCTATAGTTAATGTAACTGTTTAATTGTTGAGAGTACTGTTATTCACCTGGGTCAAGTACTCCAGGCCCGGTGGACAGCCCAGCGGTCTGTCTGGGACTGGCATGACCATCGGGACCTGAGGTGGCATATAACCTGCAGCAGAGAAGAACATGCTTACAGTATGTTAACTCTATACACATTATTCATGTTTATGTCTTTACCTGCTGCTGGTGTAGGATAAACTTCATTTCTGCCTGGATGAGGGCCAGTGGTATACAGTATACTATGGGAGAAAGAGAAAATATGACAAACTATCAGATATCTGTACCCATACAGATCATATGTTCAGATACATGATACATGAAGTGAAGAGAATGAAAACATTGTTGATGTTGATCTAGAAAAAGCAACCCATATGTCACTGCACTGAAATTATATTTTTTACTTTTAAGGGTCTTCGAAGATTTGTTCATGTGTTTTATAAGGTTGTCAAATATATGTAAATCAACTCTCACCGGGTGCCACGGGCACACTGGCTGAAGGTACATTTGCTCCTCATGTCTGACCTACAAGAAGAATGCAGTTAAAAATAGATTAGATCATTAAGTTATCAAACCACAAAAGTGCTTTGTCATCATGGTAACAATCCACATCATTGTCTGCCTTTTCTTAGGACTGAACCTGTTTCCTGGTAATCTCCAGATCCATTAACCATAACTATGCCAACAAAAGTGCAGGCCAGCTAACTGCAACATACCAAAACAACCCTTTATTGGATACAAACAGAAAACAAGGTGATATTTGATTTGCCCACTAGAGTGCAGCGGAGTAGCACAAACAGGAAACACTATCATAGAGCAGGATGGTGTATCACAGCTAAAGCAGAAAATGAGTTATTCAAATTCAAATGGAAAAATACAGCTACATCATGAACTACATTATCCTTTACAGGATGGAATGGATGAATACATTATCCTTTACATTTGTTATGCAATGTGTCACACTTTTTGTGATTTCAGATGGTATACAATTATGAGTAATCACTTACCTTGCACAAACATGATAGGGGAGTAATGTTCCTCTATACTGAAACACAATAGTAAGGGGAAAAAAATAGAATTTAATTGTTAGTCTGCATCAGTAACACTACGGCTGCAAAAAACAGTATGTGACAAAAGAACTCATAAAAGAGTACACAATAAGTACCATACTACGTCCGGCGAGATTCTAAAGTGCACATAAGATGGACACTTTACTATCCAATGAGGCCACAGTAGAGGATTTGTGAATGAAGTGACACAACTGACACTGGTAAGTCACGTGATAATGACAACATGGCATTGTTAGGGGTTATGAAATAATTACTTATTCAATATAAGTACCTGCTCAAGAGAGGATGTGATTTTGGACGCAGCTATGTGTTTGAGCTGCCAGCAGTGCCGGTCCTTCAAGTTGGTTAGGGCCCCCAGAACCACCAGGGGGTCCCCTTGCTCTCAAAGATGATTTAATGACTAGGGCAGTGCAATTAATAGAAATTTTGTTTTGTTTTTATGCCTGTCATATTTGAGGATGCTGATTGCCAAAATTTTATCAGCCCTGTTGAGTCACAGCTAAAGTCAGGACTAGTCTGTATCTCGCTTGTAAAGTTTTGATGGATGACGATTGTAATCAAAAGGTAAAGATGATTACAGTGACATACAGGAGCCATACATTAGGCACACATGAGTCTGTGCGCATCAAACTGTGCGCTTGGCACACTGAACGCTAACATTGTGTTTATGCAAATGGGAATCAGACATTCAAAGCAGAGACACAAATGTCGCTCTGACAGACACTCTAAAAATGCTGAGTTAAATATAACCCAGCGGTTGGGTTATTACCCAGAAGGTTGGGTTAAACATTTAACCCAAGAGCTGGGTCAAAACAACCCAACCTCTGGGTCAAAACAACCCAATAGCTGGGTTTGTCCTTTTTTAACCCAGCATTTTTTAGAGTGGAGGAACTGTTCACTGATGATGTCAACTTGCTTTTAGATTGCTGAGTTTTAAAGGGGTCATATGATGTTCCTAAAAATAACATTATTTTGTGTATTTGGTGTACTGAAATGTGTTTATGCGGTTTAAGGTTCAAAAAACACATTATTTTCCACATACTGTACATTATTGTTTCTCCTCTATGCCCCGCCTTTCTGAAACACGTCGATTTTTACAAAGCTCATCAGTCTGAAAAGCAAGGTGTGCTGTGATTGGCCAGCTATCCAGCTACAATGCCAGCTAGCATTGTGATTGGCCGAATACCTCAAGCGTGTGACGGAAATGTTACGCCCCTTACCATATTGTGATGCCCTGTCCGGCACTCCAAAGAGAAAGGAAAAATTGAAATCGCATCATATGACCCCTTTAACGCATTGTTAAAATATGTTTTTATTTTAATTTGTTTATTATTTCTAAATCTGTTTAGAAATTCTTAATGGATCCATATATTAAATAGAGCTCTGGAAAAAAATTCAGAGACCACTCCAAATTTTTCTTAAATCAGCATCTCTACATGTATGGCAGCCATTCCTTTCCGGTGTCTGTTGAATTCCAAAAAAGGCACACCTCGTTCTGCTTAAAGGGATAGTTCACCCAAAAATGAAAATGCTGTCATTAATTACTCACCCTC
>NW_015547685.1:206697-216037 GCF_001515605.1 Sinocyclocheilus anshuiensis
CCCTCATGTCGTTCCAAACCCGTAAGACCTTCGTTCATCTTCGGAACACAAATTAAGATAGTTTTGATGGAATCTGAGAGCTGTCTGACCCTGCATAGACAGCTATACAACTAAAATGATCCCAAGTCCACAGACATAGCAAGGAGATCGGTAAAATAATCTATGTTACATCAAGGGGTTCAACCGTATTTTTTTTTAATAATAACTATTGACCATGGCAAAAGAAAAAAAGAAAAATCAAGAAGGGTTCAATTCTGGAATTACTGGCAGAGAGATACAGTGTGCGTCAGGTTGCTTCCATTCCCGGATACGGGTCCAAAATGACGTTAAAAATGTTTATGCTTCACTTACATAGCCTTCCTTATATGGTATCAGCCCATATATGGGTTCATTTGAAAGCTTGGAGTGTCTTCTTTACAAAGAATACAATTCCTTTTGGTTTTTATATTCATAAAGCAGTAAAATTAAGCTTAGAAATGTATTCGTATACCAAAAAACGCCCCGAGCTTAAGTGGTTAAAATTTCAAAGACAGCGGTTCATAAGAACAAGGTCAAGCTGTAGACATTGGGGTCAACAAAGCTACAGACCAGCAGAGGGCGAAAACAACTCTTTATTGACCGGGATGACCGTCAACTCATTTGAATGTCACTCAACAATCGCGTAAGATGACATCAAGTGACCTACAAAAAGAATGTCAAATTGCAGCTGGGGTGAAGTGCACAACGAGGATGGTTTGAAACCGGCTCCTAGGGGCAGAGCAAAGCTAGAAAAAGCCCTTCATCAATGAGAAGCAAAGAAGAGCAAGGCTGAGGTTTGCAAAACACTATAAAGATTGAACCGTAGAGGACTGGAGTAAGGTCATCATCTCTGATGAGTTCAATTTTCAGCTTTGCCCAACACCTGGTCATATAATGTTTAGACGGAGACCTGGAGAGTCCTACAAACCACAGTGTCTCACACCCACTGTGAAATTTGGTGAAGGATTGGTGATTATCTGGGGGGTGCTTCAGCAAGGCTGGAATCGGGCACATTCCTCTTTGTTAACACAATAATAATGATTTAACTTAGGTAGAGTTCAGAAATTAATATTTGTCGGAATAACCCCGATTTTCAATCACAGCTTTCATGCATCTTGGCTCAGCTTTGTTTGATGACTTGTGACCATCCATCTTCCTCTTGATCATACTCCAGAGGTTTTCAGTAGGGGTTCAGGTCTGGAGATTGGGCTGGCTATGATAGAGTCTTGATCTGGTGGTCCTCCATCCACACTGTGATTGACCTAACTGTGTGGCATGGAGCATTGTCCTACTGGAAAAACCAATCCTCAGAGTTGGAAACATTGTCAGAGCAGAAGGAAGCAAGCTTTCTTCCAGGACAGCCTTGTACATGGCTTGATTCATGTGTCCTTAAAAAATTAACATGAACCTGCATTATTTGAGGTCTGGAAACACTGCACCATTTATTATTATTATTATTATTATTATTATTATTATTATATGTTTGTCTTTCTGATCAGTTGTCATTTCTCTGCAAATAAATGCTCTAAATGGCAATATGTTTATTTGTTACTTATTAATCATTCTTTGAGATTTTAACAAAGCAAATCTTTCCCGTGGACTGCCAAAATACAGACAGCACATTACATGTCCCACCAGAGACAGTAATATATTGGATAACAGTTACATCATAATAAAGGTCCCACAGGCAGCTTTGGGGATCTCTGATCACTGTTTGATTCATCTTATACCGGCCTACAGGCAGAAGCTGAAATCAGCTAAACCTGTAATAAGGACTGTAAAGGGATGGACTAATGAAGCAGAGCGGGATTTACAAGCCTGTTTCGACTGCACTGATTGGAGTGTTTTTGAAGCTACAGCCACCGATTGGAGAGTTTTTGAAGCTACAGCCACCGATCTGGACGAGCTCACAGAGACTGTAACTTCATATATCAGTCACCAGGTCATTCTTATCATTCAATAATGATAAACCATGGTTTACTGGGAAACTCAAACAGCTTCGTCATGCCAAAGAGGATGCTTACAGAAGTGGGGATAAAATTTGGTATAACCACGGCAGAAACAGACTGACAAAGGAGATCAGAGTGGCTAAAAAAACCTACTCTGAAAAGCTGAAAAAACAGTTTTCAGCCAACAACCCGGCATCAGTATGGACTGGTCTGAGGAACATCACCAAATACAAGACACCACCCCCGCAGTCTGTGGAGAATCAACAACTGGCTGATGATCTGAATGTTTTACTACCGGTTTGAAAAGCCCAGTCTCTAACCCCCCACCCACTCTTATCTGCATTTTACACATTCACCTACCCCCCCTGCAAACCAACTTCCTCCATCCCCTACCATTAGGGTGACCATACGGGCCATTTTTACGGGACGCAACCTTGCCAAGATTTCCATATTGTCTAAAATGTCCAGGTTTTGGCTGTTTGCACTGTGCATATTGATCGTTGTATGACATTCACGAGAGCTATAGAGAGTAGAGTAGATGGCTCCTTATGATTTCGAATCGCTCTCGCAGTACTTTGGTGTCATTTAATGATGGGTGCGCAGCGACGCTTCAAGTCGAACAAACGAACAAACACGTGCGTGTATTTGCATCACTTTGATCGTACTCTGTAGATCTCACCTTCTCACGGTCCATTATATACAATACCTGCATGTTATTGGTCAAACTACTTTGGATGTTTTAGGCAATATAAAAATCCTGGCCAGGACGTGTCCCGTATGAACGGCACATATGGCCACCCCACCCACCATTCAACCTGTGCTTAAGGTGTTTCACCTGCCTGTCTAAAAGTCTGCGCTGACCAACTGGCCCCCATCTTCACACAGATCTTCAACAGATCACTGGAGCTGTGTGAAGTTCCCTGTTGCTTCAAACGCTCCACCATCATTCCAGTCCCCAAAAAAACCCAAATCACTGGACTTAATGATTACAGACCTGTCGCTCTCACGTCTGTGGTCATGAAGTCATTTGCCAGGGATCTTATTTGTGGACTTCAGTTCGACCTTCAATACCATCATGCCTGATCTTCTCTCAGACAAACTGACCCAGCTCTTCGTTCCCACCCCAATCTGTCAGTGGATCACCAGCTTCCTGTCAGACAGGCAGCAGCTAGTGAGGTTGGGGAAACTCACATCCAGGACCCTCACTATCAGTACTGGTGCCCCCAGGGATGCGTTCTCTCCCCACTTCTCTTCTCCCTCTACACAAATGACTGCACCTCTAAAGACCCCTCTGTCAAGCTCTTGAAGTTTGCGGATGCCACTATAGTCATCTGCCTCATCAAGGACGAAGACGTGTCTGCTTACATACAGGAGGTTAAAGAGCTGGCTGTCTGGTGCAGTTATAACAACTTGGAGCTGAACACGATCAAAACAGTGGAGATGGTAGTGGACTTTAGGAGAAACTCCCACCACTCACCATCATGAACAGCACTGTGGCTGCAGTGGAGCCATTAAGGTTCCTGGGCACCACCATTTCTCAGGACCTGAAGTGGGACAATCACATTGACTCTATTGTGAAAAAGGCCCAGCAGAGGTTGTACTTCCTTCGCTAGCTAAGGAAGTTCAACCTGCCACAGGAGCTGCTCACATAGTTCTACTCAGCCGTCATTGAGTCTGTCTTGTGTTCATCTGTAACTGTCTGAACACCAACATTTATTTATGTAGAAACATAGTCCACCGCCTTTAGTTTTCCCCGTTAACTCCGCGATGCGATCCGCTCTGAACAGCTGGAAGCCCGGCAGATGTAGCGTGTTATCCGGAATGGCTTCACTTAGCCAGGTTTCACTAAAGCACAATGCAGCAGAGTTTGAAAAGTCCTTGTTTGTGTTGGTGAGGAGAAGTAGTTCATCTGTTTTGTTAGGAAGGGATCGGAGATTCGCTAGATGGATACTAGGAAGCTCTGTTCAGAAGTCGCGTTTGCGGAGCTTAACCTCCTTTTACCTTAACATCTCCCTTCCCTCATTTCCGTCTAAGCACACATTTGAACAGGACTGCTGCCCCTCCGACTAGAACATCCAACAAAGCGTCTGAATAATCACAAAAATGGAAAAATTTTGTCTGGTGTGTGTTGCCTTATGTCCAGTAGTTCGTCTCTGGTAAAACTGATAGTAAAAGAATGACTAAACACAGAACAAACAAACAAAAACAGCAAAAGAAAGGGAAAGCTCCACATCGTGGCTGCCTTACGCGGCGCCATCTTGCACAAGAAGAAAATTAGGTGCGTCAACGGCAGCGGAGTTACAAATCAGGTGGGCTGGACTGTTTATTCCACTTTGTATATGTTTTTTCCAGTGCGTAAATGATTACGGGTAAGTTTTCATATATATTTTGCCTTAAAGGGGTCCTATTATGCTTTTTTACAAAGTCTTGATTTTGTTTTGGGGGTGTACTAGAACATGCTCTCACACAAAGCCCGGAAACCAAACGCTGTAGTCCAAACAAGCCGTTCGTTGTAGTTCTTGAAAAGGGATTTTTAAAAAACGAAATATCTCCCTTTGGAGTGGACTTTGAGATTTGTAACTTTCTAGATCTTTTTAATGCCCAAACATACACACTACACACTGACTAAAATTAAAAAAGTGAAAAAGCATAATAGGACCCCTTTAATATTAATGTCAATATATGCCCGTAAAATTAACGCATTTTTAAACTGCGTCACAAAGCGAAACTGGAAGTGAAATGCTTTCATATCGGATTTTGAGCTTGAAAATAAGTGTATTTCTATTGAAATACAAATTATTAATTTCACTTACTAGTTATATATCACCCGGTTTGTTCAATACTGTTTAAAACTGTCGAATTTGATGACATTGCATGTTTCGCGCTTGTAATATTGAGCATACACAATGATGGCGCAATCTACTTGTCATTGTTTACTCAAATATGTATTAATATAATCAGCACGCAGTTAAACAATGTATGTTATTTCATATATCACTTAATAACTGAATGTGTCCTTTTACTGATATATTTACAACTGTTTTCCTTGTTTCTCCTCTGTTTATTATAGACCACATGTGTGAAGTGACATATACAAACCTACTTTGATTAATAGGTTAAACTGGGATTCCCTCTCGTGTTTCTCTTACCGGAAACACACACCTCCATCTTTGATGCACTACACCTGAACCCATTGAGCGTCCCATACGCTCATATAGCAACCTAGTGAGCAAAACAAATATCACACTTGTTTTCTATTTCTATCAAGTAAAGGGTTATTTTAGTTTGGTTGCATAGTTTTGGTTAATTATCTGGAGATTAACAGGAGACAGTTTCAGTCCCAATGGATTTTTTAAAATCAAATCTAAGGTTACTAAATTAATACATAACAAATGCCATAAATTTATGATATTAAAACAATATCAATAGATGTGAAATTCATTTAAAGCATTAAATAATCCCCCCCACACACCCCCGGCCCACCTGAAATATCACACATCCTTCATCTCATATCTAGAGCCAGGGCTGCGCAGTCTGAATTTGCACTCCACATAGATAAACAGCATTACCGGTGAGACTGATCCGAGCTCTCTCTTGTACATAGTGAATATTTTGGACTCAGAGAGGCTTAACACACGCATACACACACTTTCACGCTATTGAACTGTATGGGACTGACTGATTTTGGGCATGCTGTTTTGTTTGTATCATATGTAATAATACACCTTGGCTTAAATACAGTTTGTG
Organism: Sinocyclocheilus anshuiensis; assembly: GCF_001515605.1. NCBI lineage: Eukaryota > Metazoa > Chordata > Actinopteri > Cypriniformes > Cyprinidae > Sinocyclocheilus > Sinocyclocheilus anshuiensis. The sequence continues at coordinate 212,412 of NW_015547685.1, forward strand.
TTGTCTGTAAATTTTCCTCTTTTATTTCGCTCATTCATTCAAGAAGATCAGGTTCCCTTTTTATTTGTGTAACTTTCACACTTTGCTGGGAACTGTTACAAACATACTACAGACACAAAACAATAACAGATCTCGAATCAACATGTTTCAACGATGACTATTAGTCATCAGAAATATATTAGAAATCATTAGAAATATAAACTGAACGAGCAAGCAGTAGTCACTGCTGGAGCAAATAAACAAATCATGATGACTACAGCTTGTGTGCCCCAGATCAAGCATAAACTTCTCTGGATAGTGTGTACTTGACAGTCACAGCTGCCAGACCTACTTCACCTTTTTATATGACATATAATACAACTTTAATACCATTTAAAATGTAATTTTCTTCTTATTTGCTCATTATTTCATTTAGTGCCTTGCCTTATAATGTTTTCCCTTACGAAAAAGAAGTTTATTCAAGTGTGCTATTAGTATACTTCTTTTAAACTAAAAATAGGAAAGTATACTTTTAGTCTACTTTGTATGTACTTCTCAGAAATGGGCTTTATGTACTTCTCAGAAATATACTTAAAATGACATTTAAGTATACTTGACATACTTAGAAAAAGTCTAAATATATTTGAGCTATACTTGTGTTCCTAGAATCCGTGTTTTCATTGTTATACTGTAGGGGGCGCTAGTACACATCTTCTGTACAGAATTTCCAAAAAACACAAGTGAAGAAGAAACCGAAACAACCAATAGTATGTTCCTGCACAACCGGAGGCTGCAGTTTCAGGACCGCAGTTCTAGGACCCTATTCTTTTGTAACAGCGCCACCTACCGAATTGGATAATATAGCGGAGGCTGCAGTTTCAGGACCGCATTTCTAGGACCCTCGTGGTTTAATTTGTAGTAATGTTTGTACATGTTGTTAAAGATATTGAATCTCAGGAACATTTTTTTTATTTCAATTGTGATTTTTCATTTATAAATGCATCCGATGTTAATTACAAAGTGTGCAATACCTGCTTTGAGTTAACGATTTTAAATTTAAATGAATTTACACTTAAAATATAAATGAAACATTTATTTCAGTCTTTAAACAACTGAAAAAGTGGAGTACCTTAAGTCTTAGTTTCTTGAAATATACTGTATATTGATTAGCCCCCTTAAGTTTAACTAGCTCATTATCAGGTATAATAAATATGGAATCAAATGAAATCAGCATTTGCTGTCACTAAATTACAGCCAGATATTTAAAAGTTTGTAGAGAGATGATGTAAAGTTCACTTAAAGAAAACTTACGAGTATACTTGCAGTATAAAACTACTAAACTAGTAGTTTACTGAGACTATACTTCAAAGTGTACTAAAAATGCTACTAGAAGTATTTAATTAGAAAACTATCAGTATTCATATAAGTTCACTTTTAGTATAGTTGCAGTACAAACTAAACATTTTGATGTAAACTAGTTGTGTACTCAAAGTTTATTACTGTTATACTTAAAAGTATACTTTTATATACTAGAAAGTGGGCCAATTTAGTCCCAAGGAGTATTGAAATAGTACACTTACAAGTATACTACTAGTACACTGATATTTGTATACTTACTACATAAAGTGTACTTAAAAATATACTTGAACTTTACTTAAGTATACTTACTAAAATAAACTTGAAAATATACTACTTTTTGGTAAGGGTTGGTTTGAAGCTTAATATAACTTTTTTTTGTGTGAAAAACAACAACTATAAAATCTGTTAAAATATATATTTACTTATTGAAAAGAAAAGAAAAAAAAGACCCTAATCACCTGATTTCAGAAACACTGTTGAAGTGTTATGAAGCGTCAAGGTCTATTTATGGGTCAAAAAAAAAAACACATTTAAAACGTGACTGTGGTTCAGAACCCTGCCTAACCACAAACATGGAGAGAAAAAAAAATCCTCAAAATTGTGTGTTATGAGAATTTACTTTATTTATCAGCTCCACTGCCTAACAGACGAATCTCACTGGTATGTATAATATATCTCTCAATATAAAGTGTACATTTTTATCATTAGATTTACAATGATCTACAGCAGGGGTTCTCAACTCTGGCCCTCGAGGCCCACTTTCCTGCAGAGTTTAGCTCCAACCCTAATCAAACACACCTGAACAAGCTCATCAAGTTCTTCAGGATTACTAGAAAGTTACTGGCAGGTAAGTTTGAACAAGGTTGGAGCTAAACTCTGCAGGAGAGTGGACCTCGAGGGCCAGAGTTGAGAACCCCTGATCTATTATAAATAAATAGAAGAGAATGTAACATTGTATGTTTTCTTTTCTTTTCTGTTTGCAGATCAAATATGGAATTGTCAGGTGAGTTTAAGTGTGGGGATGTCTGTCTATCCCGTCTTGTTTGACTTCAACAGGCACTTTGTAAAGGCAAGATATGACACCTTGTGAAAAACAAGTAGCCTACACTTTAGCAGACTTTTAACTTAATACAGTACTTAATACAGGAATATATATATACTTATAAAAATAAAAGTGTACTTAAAGTGCACTGCATTACTAAAGTAGGAACCTTGGACATGTGATTGATGTTCAGCTGAATTTCACAGACCAAATTGCTAGAACTGCCAGGTCCTGCAGATTTGCCTTATTCAACATTAGAAAGATCAGACCCTTTCTTTTGGAACATGCTACACAACTCCTTGTTCAAGCTCTTGTTCTGTACAGGCTGGACTATTGCAACACTCTCTTGGCAGGTCTTCCAGCCAGTTCTATCAAACCTCTGGAACTAATCCAGAATGCAGCAGTAAGATTAGACTTTAACGAGTCTTTAATAACCTCTGTTCATCAATTTGCACTGGCTACCAATAGCTGCTTGCATAAAATTCAAGGCATTGATGTTTGCCTAAAACAGCCACTGGCTCTGCACCCCTTTACCTATATTCACTACTTCAGATTTATGTACCGTCCAGAATCTTGCGTTCTGCAAGTGAACGGCACATTATAGTGCCATCCAAAAGAGGCACAAAATCACTTTCATGGACTTTTACCTTAACTGTTCCCTCCTGGTGGAATGACCTGCCCAACTTGATCTGAGCAGCTGAGTCTTTAGCCATCTTCAAGAAACGGCTAAAGACACTTCTCTTCCACCTTCATTTGAGCCCCTAAAACTAACACTCTCTATTCTAATTCTATTCTATGTTTTGTTTTATTTATATAAAAAAAACTTGACCCTCTTACACAAGCGTTCTTTATTCTTTTCCTATTACATCTGCTTGTTTTCTTTTGAATTATTATACAATAATAATAATAATAATAATAATAACCTGACCCTCTAACACTAGCTCTCTATATTCTAACTCTATTCTATCTACGTTTTATTATTTGTATTTATTATTTACATATTTTTGTTGGTTTGATTGTGTATATTGTCCTCATTGGTAAGTTTCTTTGGATAAAGGCATCTGTGAAATAATGTAATGTAATGTAATGAATGTGCTGATGAGCTTTCTAGTTAACTAAAATATATATTTAATGTAATTTAATTGAAACTTATATGTCATGTATATAATAAATACAGTATATTTGTAGTTACACATTTTTATTGTTGCAATATAATAAATATATTTGTAATATTTTTCAAATAATA
>NW_015547685.1:216376-228786 GCF_001515605.1 Sinocyclocheilus anshuiensis
GAAATTAAAAGTGTGAACATGAAAGTTGTGATCCGCAGATATGTTCATAAACCTAACTGAATGTTGTATAGGAATGGTGAAATCCATTTTCATTCATAAAACATTATGATAGATTATAGATTTCAGCATAAAATAATTTAACAAAGCTGTTTGATACATACACAGACATGTCTGGTTATGCTCCACTAGAGGACACTGCAATGATTCCTTCACCTTACCACATTCCTTCTCATCTGGAGACCTTGACCAGGGTCAGACAAGACTGTTTCAGTCTTATATTAATAATAATAATAATAATAATAATAATAATAATAATAATGTTTATCATTATGTGTATGTTACTCTGACTTATAAAATGCATTTATTTCACAGCAGTTTTCACTGCAAAGAGCCTGTAATTTTAATCTTTAATTTAGATGGATCATTTTTTTGTCTACAAAGAAGAAACTAAGGAAGAATATCTTGCAGAAGGTTTGTTCATTAGCATTTCATTAATGAAATACAGCAAAATCAAATGAACAACATTCTTATCTCCTACCTTTTCATTTCTTAAAGTTTGCTGTGGAATAAAGCCTGTCAACAAATATTTTGTGAAGGATGGCATGGGGAACAAGGTCTTCGGTATTCTTGAGGACAGCGAGTGTTGTGACAGGTCTTTCTGTGCTAGTGGACGTTCTTTCATAATGAATGTTACAGACAACTCAAATCAAGAGGTCATCAGACTGCTGCACCCGTCTGCTTGCTGCTACGGCAGCCATGAGGTATTAAAGTTATTCTTGTCTCGTTTAACATGTTTAACATAATATAATATGTTATATTATATGTTGTATTTATATTCTAGCTGGAGGTTCAGTCTCCACCAGGCACTACAATTGGATATGTTCGAAAAAACTGGCATTGTTGCCTATCGAAATTTACTGTTGAAAATGAACGAGGTGAACCAGCATTTAAGATTGAGAGACCATTTGTAGGTTGTACCTGCTGCACGGATCAAAACTTTGAGGTAAAGCACATACACTCAGACAGAAGTTTCAATTTTTCATTCACTATTAGCCCATTGATTTTGAATTGACAAAATGTATTTTCTGTCATCTAGGCTTAAACGTAACCTTTACATAAACCGTTTTTTTAGATTATAATTCAAATGATATTTAGTATGCTTATTAAGCCTTTTACCTCATTGCCTGACCCACATTGGTTGTAGGGGATTTCAGGCTGTGCTATATTTCTGAGGTAATTTGATCCCCACAATGAAGGCAAAAAAACTGGCCCAAAAACACACGTTTCTTTGGTTCTAAAGAGCTAACAAGGTCTTGTTGCTGATTTAAACAGAAGCAGAATGAAGCTGAAGTTTCAAATCCAGTGCTGTTTTTTTTATGTTTCTTAGATCACTAAAAGTAGGCCCTATTTTATATTATTATTATAGTGAAAATAGAATATTAAAGTGAAAAAGGCAACATACTGTAGATGAGGACTAGCTACTAACCAACATTGCTGGAATGGTTTATGTGTTAATGTGTGCTGTTATTACCTGCCTTATACTGTGATCACAGCTGCTGTCTTTGAATGAGGAAGTGACAGAAAGATCATTTGGCAAAATCATCAAACCTTTCTCATGCTGTGGATCAAATGCAGATTTTGTGTTGAGGTTTCCAAGCAACCTGGATGTCAAAATGAAAGCTACTCTACTGGGGGCCTGCATACTTATTGTAAATATTGTTAAAAATACCTTTTAAAACATTTTCATTTTCAGAGTTGTAATGTAAGTCTTGTTCGTAATTTATAATTCTAACTTGTTTATTTATTATTAATTATAATTAATTTGCAGGACTCTGTGAATTATCACACGTCACATGGTGAACCGCTCTTGTGTACCTCCATATCATTGGCATTCAGCTATTGGAAAATGTCCTAGGTGGGGCTGTGCCACATCCAACAATTTCAGCAAACATCCCAGTATGATTTAATGCTAAACAGTAAAAGTTAAAGAAAAAGTTTTATTTTTTTTATAAGTTAACAAGAAGGAGTATGTTTCAAAATATGTTTCAAGCCTCTCAAATTATAGTATTAGTGTTTTATCAATACTAGAATTTGAGATGCTTTGTAATAAGTTTGTAATAATCTCTCTTCCATATTAGTGTTTAGTGTATAGAAGAAGAAGAAGAAGAAGGACAATTAACTGAAATATATTCTGTGAAATGTCAGGCAACTGATTTAATATCAGCTGTATTTATAGCACTTCTGAGTTTATTAATACAAAATTCCAGTTGTTGATTGGTCTTACATATTGAAGACAACAAGGGCAAGAAAGTAACTGTATCACACTTGTTGAACAACAAGAAATAAATGTCTGATTTCAAATTCCTGTTTTTTTTTTTTGTTTTTTTTTTAGAATAACTCACAAACTTATAGAGTCTTTTAGAATTATGACAGGCCAAACAATGGCTGCATGGGAAAACCCCACTGAACCTTTGATTATTTTTTTATTTTTCAGAGATAGCCGTGAGGGCATGTACCAAATAAATTTCTTCCTCTAGAATACACTAACAGAGGTCCATCATTAAACAATTCTTAACTTTTTTTTGTCTGTATTTAAAATATGCCAATGTTTTTTAATTAAGTTTTTGATGTTCTTACCAAAATGTGTCGGCATGTCGAAAAATCACCTATTATTTTTTTATTTTTTCTAGAATGTTTAACTGAGACATCCAAAGTTTCCAAAGTCCAAAATCCATTTTTTTTAAATAACCTTGTTCTAAAAATTGATTATACAATTTTCTTGGCTCAATATCAGTCCATTCTGCAAATACATCTTTTTCAAGAAACCGACAAGACTAGAGTAAACCCTGTCTTAATGGTTGCACATGGCTGCTTAAAGGCACAATATTTTTTATTAAAATATCCAAAAACCACTAGAACAGTGTTATGTATTTTGCTGACTTGTGTACTTACATTATCCCAAATGTTTTGAAGAATGTTTAAATCCAGAGAAATAAGCAATTTTAACTAGTGGCACGGACCGTGTGTATAGTGTCATTGTGTCGCCTGCCAATGACGTCATAACCCCTCGATTTCCGGTTTTGTTTTGTACAAAACATGGAAACACCAAAGATGCTTTAATATGTTGTGCGTTTTAATAGACCGGTGACGACCGCAGAGGGTAGCATTATAACAGAACTTTCAAACGTATCTACTATGATAGTGCTGCTTTACCCCACATACGCACGACCGGAAGGAGCGGAAGCGGTCGACTGTGGCATAATAAAAGCTCCGCTGCTTTCGAGCCGTGTGTCACGCTCATTCAGTGGCCTCATTTCGCTTCGACGGCTTTCAGCCTCACCCTGCTTCATTCTACTACGTTAATAAATCATTAGCTCATCCATGAACATGATTTCTGCCCGAGTCCTCTCAGATTGCATCAGCTGTGGGGATGAAGACGACAACTCCCATGATTCCACACTCAGTCACGGCGTCATCAAACTACGCCTTTGTCTCTTTGTTTATTTTGAATACGCGCCCTCTAGCGGCAAAAATTACATATTGTGCCTTTAATGTAATAGGCTGTTTCTGTGTGTCAGTTTTTGATATACCATTGTTGATAAGGTTTGATCCACTATTAAAACTTTAGGATCAAGAAATGGGAGCTCTCTATTATTGTATTCCATATTGAATTTAATAAAACCACAAAAACTATTAATCTGCATGAAAAGACTAGTTCCTCCTTTGAGCCCTTGAAAAGTATAAAAATGCATCCACGATAAAATAGATTACTGTAGAGGGGGTTGTTAGAAAATACAAACCTTTCTTACAAAAACCCCATCGTTATTATTGCTAAATCTGGTGCAAAACAAGATCCCATTGCAATGCCTTGTGTTTGTCGATATAAATCATTTTCATATAAAAATTATTTCTTAGTGAGAATCAATCTTGCCATATCTACTAATACACTCTCAGAAAAAAAGGTACAAAAGCTGTCATTGAGATGGTACCCTTTCAAAAGGTATGACTTTGTACCTTATGACACCACATACATCTCAATGTAACACTTATTTACCCCTCAGTGGTGCATATTAATAACTTAAACTTACTGTCCCAGTGACAGTTTTTGTACACTTTCCCCAACCCTGGAAGTAGGCTATATCAGATTTGTGATTTGTAAAGCGCTTTGAGCACTGGCTGGAAGCGCTATACAGAGTAAACATATTATTATTATTATTAGAATTAGCCTAGTAGTAATAGGACTACTAGTAGTAACTTTTGCCAACTGCATAATATGGGTGGTCATGTGATTTCAACATCGGCGAGAGGAGGCCCTACGTATTATGTATGCCCTATGCATTGTAAAATAATATTTTTCTAGAAGACTGATATGATTTCATCTCATGATATTTACATTTAATGATATTCTCATAAGCAGTTCTCTTTATGCTTTTTTTTTATTCGAAAAAATGCTAACGTCTGAAATATGAATAAAGTACATGACACATAGATCGTAACGTTTCTTAGATGCGTTATTAATTCAATATAATAATCCATGTATAGACAGAATGAAAATAATTACATAGTAAGGACTTTTATCCTATTTCCGCGGTAGTGTGCCGGCCGGAAGTGGAATCAGGATCGAAGCGGCTGCAGTCAGTTCTCTTCATCACTCTCGCGCGCACGGCCATCTTCCTTCAGCTCGAGAAGACTGTTCCCGCAGACATGGCCGACTACTCTAACGTGGCTCCGCCGTCCTCAAACGCTGGTGGAGGGATGAACGATGCTTTTAAAGACGCCCTTCAGAGAGCCAGACAAGTGAGTGCTTTGAAAGCGTCCAAAAATATTTCGTGTCTTCAAACTTTACATTTAAAAATTGATATAAAACGTAGCCAGCTCGTTACGTTAGCTAACGTGCTAATTTGAGGCCTTGATGCGTTGCAACAAAGAGGTTTCAGTTGTGTGCATTTTTCTTCTATTTCTTTTAACTCTTTTTTTTGTTTGTTTTTTAAAGCTTAAATGAGGCAGAATGCTTTTGGTAAATAATGCGTATATTTCACACGCCCCAATAAGCTAAAGAGCAAATTAAGTTAGTAGTTTAAACAAACGTTACGAATTGTTAGACAATTACGTAAACTGTAACTTGCGTATACACAAACAGTCACTTATAGCTGGAATTAGGTCACTAATTGTAGGATGACCTTCATATATATGTTTTTGGTAATGTTTCTTTTCATCCAATTATATGAATAAGCCATGTAACGTTACAACTTCCTACGTTTTTGGTGCTGATGAGTCGACCTAGTTATGTTCAGGACAACAGTAGTGCAGGCCACACACTGTTAACAGTGTTCTAATCATACAAAGTTATTGAAAAAACGTTTTAACTCTGCGTTTCACTATATTATTTTAGATAGCTGCAAAAATAGGAGGTGATGGCGTTCCTCCCTCTCCAGGTTCCAATGAGTTTGGTTATGGAGGACAGAAGAGACCTCTTGAAGATGGAGGTAAGCTCATAAGTGCCTTGTAGTGGCTTTGTTGTTGTGCATAATGGTCAACATAAACCACAGTGTTATATACTTGATTAATCCTCTGGTATTCTTAACTTGTGATCCTGGCAGACAAAACTGACCAAAAGCAATAATTCTTAACTTTTTTTTTTTTTTTTTTAATGAATGCTATATTTTAGTTAAATTATATTTCAGTAATTTTTAATATTTTGAGTGGATTTCATGGTACTAAACAATATTCACTGCCTCACAATATGCAACATTTATTTCTATATAAAAATTTAGGTGACTTTGTTTTTGTTTTTTGCCTAAAAAGACCAGAGACTACCAGAGGGTTAAAAGTTTTAGTCTGTTATGTAGTACTTCTATGGTTAGTGATACTACTAATTGTTTTAGGTATCAATGTTTTGGTCTAAACTGTTTTGATCTTTCTCTCTCTCTCTCTCTCTCTCTCTCTCTCTCTCTCTCTCTCTCTCTCTTCAGATCAACCAGAAACCAAGAAGGTTCCACCAAGTGATCGTAAGCATTGCAGTTGTCTTCTAGGAGAAACTAATTGGCTATTAAATGTGTTATTTAACCATTTTAAAGATTTGTCTGTTGCTCATCTTATAAGTTCATGCTTTCATTTGCATCAGCTTTTTCATCTGTAATGGGAGGCATGGGTGGCCCGCCAAGGTAACTATTTTATTATTTAATAGTTAATTTGATAATTACAATTTTTTTTTTTAATATAATGGTACATTTCTGCTCTGCCTTTTTCTTCTAATGTTATCACATCTCTGTGCAGGTCTATATCAGAAGAGTTCAAGGTTCCAGATGGCATGGTTGGCTTCAGTAAGTTGACTTGTGGCGCTTTTCCACTGCGTGGTACGACTCGGCACGGCTCTGATCGGCTCGCTTCGCTTACTCTCTTGCTTTTTTCACTGCAGTTAATACCGCTTCAAAGTGGGTGGGATTATAGACTAGTTGCGCCGCCTCTACTGCCGTGATTGGTGTCTCGTGTTGCAAATCCAATGATGCTGGTAGTGATGATTCTCTCTGTCCAATCAGTGATCTGCAGTGTTTGCACGTCACATTTTAGTATCGATACGGCTTGCTTGGAACCTCAACTGAGGTGGTACTATTTAAGCGAGCCTTACCATGCAGTGGAAAAGTGCCAGAAATTGAGCCGAGCCTTGCCGTGTAGTGGAAAAGCGCCAAAGCGAGCCGTACCGTGCTGTTCCATGCAGTGGAAAAGCACCATTACGAATTTGGAAAAACAAATATCCATTACTACGTGCTTTGGAGAACTTGCATTTAAATCTCATTAAAAGAATGCCATTTTAATTAAACCCTTGTTTTCAGTTATTGGAAGGGGAGGAGAACAGATTTCAAGAATACAGCAGGATTCAGGGTGCAAAATACAGATTTCTCCCGGTGAGTCAAATTGCCGTGTCCTGGCTGTGTGTCTCATAAGTCTGATTGTTGTCAGCTCTTTGGAGGAAAAAAAATGGCAATGCTTGTTCTGCACTCTACCCAATAGACAGTGGTGGCATGCCTGATAGGTCAGTGACATTAACAGGCGCACCTGATTCAATCCAGTGAGTATCTCCACACATTCAGAAATTTTTCATGGTTGAATTGAGTATGGTGGGGTATTTTTTAGAAGTGGGTGAAATTAAAAATGTACATTTTCCATAATAGGGCTGCAAAGATGTTGCTCTCGGAGATTGTAGATAAAGGCAGACCTTCTCCGGCATTCCACCACAATGATGGACCAGGGATGTCTGTTCAGGAGGTCATGATCCCTGCCTCCAAAGCTGGTCTGGTCATCGGAAAGGGAGGAGAAACAATCAAACAGTTACAGGTAAGGTGCATAAATGTGGTTAAACCCGAAATTTTCAGAGTTATTTGGTTTAAAGTTTCTACTTTTTCTTTCACTTTTTACCATAAAGTCGTTTTTTTTTTCCCCTTAGACATTTACTTATTAATTTAATTGTTCAACACTTGTGTAATAGGAACGTGCTGGAGTCAAAATGGTCATGATTCAAGAAGGACCCCAAAACACAGGCTCTGATAAACCACTTAGGATCTCTGGCGATCCTTTTAAAGTTCAGGTTGGTACATTTAAGCCTTTGCAATTCTACATTGAAGTTATTCCAAATTATGGGCCGTATATCTAAATATTTTTACATTTCTTGGTCTGTACAGCAAGCTAAAGACATGGTGATGGATCTAATCAGAGATCAGGGTTTCCGGGAACAGAGAGGAGAGTATGGTTCTAGAGTAAGCAGTGGAGACAGTCTGGATGTAAGTACTGTTTTATGAGAATAATCTTTAGATTCTTTGTGATGTTATACATTGAATTTTGAAAGGCAGTTTACTAAATGTTTTGCTGTTGCTTTAGGTCCCTGTGCCAAGGTTTGCAGTGGGAATTGTGATTGGTAGGAGTGGTGAAATGATCAAGAAGATTCAGAATGACACTGGTGTGAGGATTCAGTTCAAACCAGGTAAGAAAGATGATTTATATGCTCTTTTAAAAAAAAAAAAAAATCCAAATAGTTTTCAGTAGGGCTGGATAAAAAAATATCTATCGATTATAATCGAATCTCAGTTTTACGAAACGATATCGATTCTTAAATCCACATAATCAATTAATCTAGCCTGTTTTCAGTTAAAGCAGCACTATGTAACTTTTGGCGCTCTAGCGGTTAATAAACAGAACTGCACACATCCCGTGGAAGAACATTCCAACCGCAATGGACGGAACATTGAAGGACACTTCCCATCCAATAAATCACAATAAGCATTGTGCGTTGGTACTTTTAATACGAAACAAAGTCTCAGATTTTAAATTCTGTCCATTGTATTGCAGTATTCAAACAATAAATGCCGTTCTGGCTAGGGATGCATCGATCCGATACTCAGGATCGGTATCGGCTCCGATACTGACATTTTCTGCCAGATCGGGTATCGGTCCGACGAACTGATCCAAATCCGATATTGTGCTTATACTATTCTGTGTTATTGTTAAGCCCCACAAAAGCATAAACGCATTATAAAGCACCATAAATTCAAAGTCCAAGTGTTCTGAAGCTGTTCCATAGTTCAGTGTGAGGTACAGATGAATATTTAAGTCATTAAATTCAAGTTCACGTAAACTCTTCTCTCCACTGTCTGTCATCCTCCATTCAACATTAAAACTGCGTGTCGCGTTTGGTTACGACAGTAAATTAGGGTTTTAAGACGATGAAACTCTTTCCAAGAGCGCACAATAACAGATTTAAAACTGTTAAAAGAAAAGGCTCAATATACTATCGCACAGATTTAATAAACTACGCATCAATATCTCTTTCCTTTGTGCTTTGAACTTCTATGCGGAGCTGCGCGCTGTGACTCCATGTTGCTTCAAGTGCATCATTCTGCGCACGGTATGCACATAAGCGCTTTGTGCCGCTCTGTATTGGAGCTTTTCGTATTATATAATACTTATGCGCAATGAAAGATTTATAGCGTTTCTTGTTTTGTCCTATAAGACTATTAATAATTTAATCTATAGCACAGTAATGGAGGCTGCAACATATGATAGATAGGACTCCTCTATCATATGTTGCTGCCTTCATTACTGTGCTATATATTTAAAAGAAATATCTTTTAATTTTATAGTTTATATTTATATATAAATACATTTACTTGGTTTCATTAATGTATTTTACAAAAATACAGAGAGCAATGTGTAACATTTTACCAGATTTAGTCCTACACTTATTCACTTTTATTTGTTCCCCACTAAATAATATTTCACTAAATGTTTAGATTTTATAAAATTGTGCACTCATGATTTTTCTAGAATAAATTTGCGGCTAAATTATCCACTAACCTAGTTTATAATAGTATTTTTGTCATAGATTATTATATATTTTTTCATTTGTTATTTTTCATTAAAATTAAGTTGTCTATATTTAGTAGATTGTGTTTAACACACAAAAAAGTGACGATCAGGTCAACACACAGATGTATAGAAATTCTACACTTATTTAATAAAAAAACTGTGCTGGGATCGGATCGGAATTGTCCGGTACTCAGAATTTTCTGGATCGGATCTGAAAAAATGATATTGTTGCATCCCTAGTTTTGGCGCTGTTTAATGTGGAGTTGATCGCTGTAGCGCGGCGCGCCTCAGTTCAATTAAAGTGGCAGCACGAGACACACGTGAACTGATCATCTCCTCCACATTAATACCTGTTTCAGCACAAAATAAACATGACTAAACATCTGAAGGTAAGTTAAAAGAAAGAGTACAACTTTACAATCCGTATCCTGTCTCATGTAATCGCTCAATCAGTGTTCAGCCGTCAATATAACGTCTTGTAAACAATGTCACGTAACGTCACATTTACCTCAGAAAAAAAAACTAATTCGGTGACCATAAACTCATTAATGAATAGAAAAATAAACTGTAGAGAGGATCATTTTGCTAAATATATGCACCATATAATATATTCATTATAACTTTTACTGTTCTTCAAAGTTAAATTTTTTTTTTATGATAGCCACCATTTAAATGTTTATATTTAACAAAAACTAATTGAAGTAGAAATATTATGTAATTGTAACTTTTATTATAAAAACTTCATTCAGTGTAATTTAAGCAATTGTATAGCCTAAAAAATCAGTCAGTTTTAACCTTCAATATTATAGTAATGTAGTACCAACTGACTCTCATGTTTATTTTACAGCATTAGTTAAGAGATTTTTTTTTTTCTGGTTGCTACTGGTTCTGTTTTTTTTTTCTTGAGAATTTTGCATGAATACCAGATATATATCCAAAATAATCGAATCGAATTGGGCATCGAATCGCAAGCTTGTGAATGCGAATCGAATTGTGAAATTTGTGTCAAAACCCAGCCCTAGTTTTCAGAGCTTTGATGTAAAAAAAAAAAAAAAAAAGTGGTAATTTTTTCTTTCTTTTTTCAACATGTTACTCGCCATGAAAATAGTTAAGGAAGTTGGCATGGTGTTAAAACACTAACCAACCAGACCTTTGATACACATACTTGTTCTTTTGCTTCAGATGATGGCTCCACACCAGAGAGGATCGCTCAGATTATGGGGCCTCCAGACAGGGCACAGCACGCAGCAGATATCATAACTGACCTGCTGAGGAGTGTGCAGACTGGAGGCCCCCCTGGTCACGGGGGCAGAGGGAGGGGCCGTGGACAGGGAAACTGGAACATGGGCCCTCCTGGAGGCCTGCAGGAATTCACTTTCACTGTGCCTACCATGAAGACCGGCCTAATTATTGGAAAAGGTTAATTGTTGATAATTGCTTTACCTTTAATGGGATATGCAATTTTTATATGACAGAAATAGGTAATGAATGAACATTGTGATCATTTATTTATTTTTTCTCTCTCTTTCTAGGGGGTGAAACCATTAAGAACATCAGCCAGCAGTCCGGAGCCAGGATAGAGTTACAAAGAAACCCTCCACCTAATTCAGACCCTAATATAAAGATCTTCACAGTCCGTGGATCACCCCAACAGATTGATTATGCCAGACAGCTGGTCGAGGAGAAGATTGGAGTGAGTGCCTTGATTTCCACTATGCCTAACAAATTATTTGCTAATTTTTTGGGTTAACACATTAATTGGTTGTCTTTCCAAAATGTTTCTCAGACACAGAATTTTCTCTCAATTTATTTATTGCTTATTGCCTGATTTATACTAAAAATGATTTTGGTTTGTATTAGGGTCCCGTTAGCCCTATGGGTGGCCCTCATGGTCCTCCTGGGCCCCATGGAGGTCCTACTCATGGCCCTCCCGGTCCACCAGGACCAGCTGCTCCCATGGGCCCATACAACCCTGGGCCCTACGGCCAGGGCCCTCCTGGACCACAGTAAGGACTTTCTGCTTCATGATGTTTAGCATGTGTCAGTGTTTTCCCTTGGTCTTTAGTTGACAATTCCTCTTAAGATGAACTTAGTGTATTTTATTCTTATCCTCAGTGGTCCTCCAGCACCATACCAGCCTCAAGGCTGGGGCAACGGATACCCCCACTGGCAGCAAGGTCAGCCAGACCCCAGTAAGTGCTCGTCCCATAGCTGTGCTAACTAGGGTTGGTTTAGAATTAGGGTTGGGTACCGATACCCGGTGACAATATGGCACCGGTACCTTTATGACTGTTATGTACAAAACTGAATCGGAATGCAGATTTCGGTGCCACTTAAATGCTTGAGGTGTCGATTGAACTATTTGCAGTAGGTAGCCTACCGTTAGCTAGCGACATTAACGTGCTTAAATTGAAATGCCTAAAGCTAAACTTCCCTTGTAATGATTTGCAATAAGTGTTTCCAATCTAAACCTGTTTTCCAACAAAAGAGAACATTATAACATGTTTTTACTCCATAACATCAGTCAAATACTTCCTTTTGTGATCTGATGTGACTTCGTATCACAGAATTAGATATATAGAAAATATATTGTATACTGTAATAACGGCATGTCGATTAGCAATGGATTATAAATATACTTATGAAAATACCAGAGATGGCTTGAAGAACAGATTAATTATACATTATTGCAGTCAAGTGTTTATTGTCTTCATTTTTCATAATTCAAAACGTTTCTATCTTCTTTTTATTCTGTCACAGCGATGGCTGGATGCCTTCGTTTATATTAGGGATTTCTGGAGTGTCATGAGTTCTATTACTTCTGTGATACATATGTGGAGTCTCTGCGTGAGGGCGACCTCAGGCTTCCAGTACAAATGAAAGACATTACATGTGTTTATAGCGCTCATTAATGCCCAATCCATCCTATTTTGGGTAAAAAAAGGGAAAAATTATATTTCTCTCAAAAGAAATTTGAGGTAGACATACCATCATCCATGTTTTTCTCCAATGTACAGACGTGATTTTTTTTTTTTTTTTTTTAAATCCAA
>NW_015547685.1:229420-229783 GCF_001515605.1 Sinocyclocheilus anshuiensis
TTTTTTTTTTTTTTTTTTTAAATCACAAATCGCAAAAAACACTGATGTGCCAAGCCACCAGAACCAAGCCGAAAACCGTGGTATTGAACAGTGAGATAACTGTATTGCATCCCTACCAAGAATACTGTCTACCTTCCTGTTATTAGTACTGTAACTGTTATTTATTATTGTAGTTGGATCAGGTGGCTTAGGTTTTATTGTAAATTTATTTAAATTAGTTGGGTTTTTTATTTACTTATATTTATATATTTCCGTATAATCCAAACTTTTAATATATCGTTTAATTTAAAGATTATTATTATTATTATTGAAAAAAAATAATAATAATAATTAATGTCCTCCGTTGTGGCTTTTTTTTTTTTT
>NW_015547685.1:230047-233044 GCF_001515605.1 Sinocyclocheilus anshuiensis
AAAAATCTAAATATTGAGAAAATCATCTTTAAAGTTGTTCAAATTAAGTTCTTAGCACTGCATATTACTAATCAAAAATTAAGTTTTGATATATTTACGGTAGCAAATTTACTAAATATCGTCATGGAACATGATCTTTACTTAATATCCTAATGATTTTTGGCATAAAAGAAAAATCGATTATTTTGACCCATGTTTTTTTTGGCTATTGCTAAAAATATACCCAAGCGACTTAAGGCTAGTTTTGTGCTCCAGGGTCACAAATGTGTTTATAGCACTAAATAATGACCAATCCATGTTGTTTTTTTTTTTTTTTTTTTTTTTAAGTATCGGTTCAGGTACCATTTAGGCACTGGTACTGTTTTAAAAGTATAGATTTGGCATCGGTATTGTAAAATACCCAAACGATACCCAACCCTCTTTAGAATGGTATTCTGATTCTCCGCAATGCTAGTTAGAACTAGCGCAGCTTCAGTTGTCTGTTGGAGGAAAAATAAAATGGGCTGTTGTTTGTTCTGCAGATAAAGCAGCGGCTGATGCTAATGCAGCTGCATGGGCAGCCTATTATTCTCAGTACCAGCAGCAGCCCCAGGGCCCCATGACACCAACTTCAGCAGCCCCTGGCACAACCCAAACCAACGGACAAGGTGCAATTCATTTTTAATTTTTTTTTTTTACCTGCACTCCACAAAACTGTCACCCTCCCTTCACTCTAGATCAGGGATGGGCAACTGGCGGCCCGCAGTGTCTTTTAGTACAGCCCGCTGGATCATATTAGACTCGGATGATCAATTTTAAAACATTTGAAAAGCAAGTCACCTAAAGATTGCTTTCAGTTTGATGTTAATACTATCTCCAACCAGGAGAGGTCGCTATTTCCGCTCCCCTATTAATTTCAGTGTAGTAGGACGTGAACTCTAATGTAAACATTCATTAACATTAGCAAATAATAAATGAAAAACTGACCATGTACTGTTGTCTGTTGTACAGTAGTACTTAGTAGCCTTTCAGTGTAGCCATCACTGCACAGTACAGTGTTGCTTTTCTAATGGTCTTTATACGTTGTTCTGGGATGGCCTTTTTCGACTAGCATTCATGGACGGGGCATTTTCTGAGACACTCGACCTGTTTGTGCAAAGTGCGCCACCTAGCCAGGTGGAGGACTTTCTGCAGCCTTTGAAAGAATGGTTCTCAATTTCTCAAATTGTACCATTTTTAACAGGTGACCCACAAGCTCCAGGTCAAAGTGGACAGGCAGATTACACCAAGGCCTGGGAGGAATATTACAAGAAATTGGGTATAAATATTTTGCCAAATGTAGCTTGAGGTTATTTTCTTCGAGAGATCAGGTTAAATAGCAGCAGGGCTTGAAATAGCCAATCAGTCCTGTTTTACTTTTGGAGTCTAGCGGGGCAAATTAGTGGCGTGAGTTTTGTCTCTGGTGCTTGTCCACAGAAATATTAATCTCAAACCCTGCTGTTCAGAATGAGGAGCTGTAGTGTCTCCGATAGAATAGGATTACCACACTGAAAAACCATGAATGAGATTATACTGCTCAGTTTTGTATATGTATGTAATCAGGGTTTGAAATTAACTTTTTCACTCAACAGCCAATTTGGCTACTAAATTAAGTTACCGGCCATTCATAATTTCTACTAGCCAAAAAAATTAAACGAAATTAAAATTAAATGAAAAAAAGGCCGGAGGTAAGCCAACAGCTTGAGGCTGTCCACACTGGATGCGACACGGTGACCATTGCAAATCATTTGTACTTTGTCAAACAGTAGGCCTACGTCATAAATAGAATGAGGCATTAGTTTACTGTCGGGAATTTGTCATGCTGTGCTGCGCCACATCCAGTGTAGGCCGCATCACTGATTATAATGGGTTCTATAGTATTTTGTCGCGTCCGGTGTAGACAAGCGTTTTTTGACTTTTCGTTATTGCTTCAATGCAAAGGAAACCAGTGCGCCCGCCACGCCATTATTTGTTGCGTAGTGACAGGTACAGGGCTGGACTGGGGTTAAAATTAGGCCCTGGACAAATCCAGCCTATCCGGCCCTCATGTTCCCCTGTGAAAGTTTTGCTGTGTTATAGGGCCTTCAATTGGAGTAGGGATATGCCGGTATCAAATTTTCATGTTGCGATTAATTGCTAATTCTTTTATCACGGTATGAAATTGAGTTTTAAAAAAGTGACGCCATGTTGCTTCAAGCGCATCATTCTGCACACCGGATGCGCACATTGTAAGCGCTTCGTGCTCATAGACTGTATAAAAACAGTTCGTGCTGCACTGTATTTGTTTTGTCCTATCGTATCTATCATATGTTGTTGCCTTAAACAATATGCTATACATTTAAAAAATGTATTTTAATTTTATAGTATATACTTGTGTATAAATACATTCATGAATGTTTTTAATGAATGGATTTTATAATAATACAAATAGCTATGTGAGAGGAGAAAAAGGCAGATCGTGAGCATCCCTAATCACACAACTGTATAACACAATTCTGTGTCATTCCTGACTGGATCGAGCGATTTGCACTGTTTATCTCTTATAAATCGTGGCAGAAGCGCAGCGCTGTGCGGGAGACTGATCCCGCTTTGCTTTAACGCGCGGCTGGCGGATGCACCGGGTAGCGCCGCTTCACACTTTTGGAGTACTTGCTTTTTGCAGTTTCGCGTGGGCTGTAATTTAAAAACAGCGCCTAATGTGAGGTCTCCCTTGCTTCGGTGATCGGCCCACCGGGAATGTCCCGGTGCTCCCGATGGCCAGTAGCTACATCGCTGGGTATGTTCAAGTAAACTAGATATGCCCAGATGCTGCGCAATTAGGCTTATTTAATATCACGATGAGTCTCGAGTTCAGTATTTACACTAAATCTGTGCAGATTTGGCTTACATGAACTTCCTCAAGAAATGAATGAGTGAACATAATTTACGAAAAGTAACCCGCCAAATTGGCTAGTGATTTGACAGCGTTACCCGCCACAG
>NW_015547685.1:233844-252066 GCF_001515605.1 Sinocyclocheilus anshuiensis
ACGCAGCTCTGTGCGGGAGACTGATTCCGCTCTGCTTTAACGCGCGGCTGGCGGATGCACCGGGTAGCACCGCTTCACACTTTTGGAGTACTTGCTTTTTGCAGTTTCGCGTGGGCTGTAATTTAAAAACAGCGCCTAATGTGAGGTCTCCCTTGCTTCGGTGATCGGCCCACCGGGAATGTCCCGGTGCTCCCGATGGCCAGTAGCTACATCGCTGGGTATGTTCAAGTAAGCTAGATATGCCCAGAGGCTGCGGAATTAAGCTTATTTAATATATCATGATGAGTCTCGAGTTCAGTATTTACACAAAAAAAAAAAAGGGGGAAGTCGTGACCTAATGGTTAGAGAGTTGGACTCGTACCCAAAGGTTGCGGGTTCGAGTCTCGTACCGGCAGGGATTGTAGGTGGGGGGAGGGAATGTACAGCGCTCTCTTCCACCTTCAATACCACGACTGAGGTGCCCTTGAGCAAGGCGTGTGTTCACTGCTGTGTGTGTGCACTTTGGATGGGTTAAATGCAGAGTACTAATTCAGAGTATGGGTCACCATACTTGGCCACATGTCACATCACTCACTCACTCACACTCACTAAATCTGCGCAGATTTGGCTTACATGAACTTCCCCAAGAAATTAATTGGTGAACATATTTTACAAAAAGTAACCCGCCAAATTGGCTAGTGATTTGACAGCATAACCCGCCACAGCTGATTTTTACCCGCATTTGGCGGGTGTTAATTTCAAACCCTGTATGTAATGGATAAATATGTACACCTTTTCAAATTTGTGCCTGATATTACTGTTTCAGTGCCAGTTGTACTTGTAAATATGAAGTTTAAGATTACTGAAACTTGAACATTTTAATGCTAACTAAATCTTCAGTAAATGTTTTAATTGAATCCTTACTGTAATGTTAATTTTTTTTTTTAAATAAATTTGGTGGTAGACTTTTAGTATATTTGCATGTTTTTACCAGAATTGTCAATAAGTAATTCAGTCATGTTATTTTCAATGTAATTGATATAATGTTTAATCTCTTGATTAATGTCTGTTTAATCTTGTCTCTCAGGTCAAGGACAGCCTCAGCAGGATTACACAAAGGCGTGGGAAGAATACTATAAGAAACAAGGTAAGATATGGTAGATGTAGATGCTTTGATTTCTAATAGTTTTGGGCAGCTGCAGCTCTTTCACAGTCCTCTGCAGTAGAGCTGCTGTGGTCTCGGGCTGCCCTAGAGTAAAGTAGCGGGTTTCTGTCCCGCCACTCGGAGGTAGTGTGGCCGGGGTCGTTCCCCCTCTTACAAACATTGTCATGGAGTTATTTATCCTTAAATCAATCTTGTACTAAGCAGTGATTTAAAGGGGTCATATGACGTTGCTAAAAAGAACATTATTTGGTGTATTTGGTGTAATGCAATGTGTTTATGCAGTTTAAGGTTCAAAAAACACATAATTTTCCACATACTGTACATTATTGTTGCTCCTCTATGCCCCGCCTTTCTGAAACATGTCAATTTTTACAAAGCTCATCGTTCTGAGAAGCGAGGTGTGCTCTGATTGGCCAGCTATCCAGTGCGTTGTGATTGGCTGAATACCTCAAGCGTGTGACGGAAATGTTACGCCCCTTACCATACTGTGATGCCGTGTCCCGGAGCGATGAGACCAAACCAATAAAACCCATTACAAACGAGGCATTTGTTGCATCCAGTGGGGACATGATTACTGATTATAATGACTTGTACTGTCTTTTTACGCGTTGCATATCACACCGTGTAAACACAAAACCATGTCTGCATTTGTGATCGGAGAAATGACACAACAAGCGCTACTCTACACTGCACAAAACTCGCGTTTGAATCATCAGTGGCAAATTCTTTAAATATGAAAACGTACTTACAGGCTGTGAGTCAGAAGCGCCAGACTGTCCTTGCAAAGTTGGAATTGCTCCACTTTATAGAAACAGCCTTTGTGCACAGACGGCATTGTAGTCTACTCTCCCAGGTTCAGGAAACAGTCCTTCATAAAATGCGCTGCACACATCTGAATATTTGGGTTGAACTGTTCTGGAACAGTGTTGTAAATACAACTTAACCACTGATTTCTAGTTGTGTCCTCTTTTGGAAGGCCAAAGAAAGTAGTTTTGCTTTCACAATGAAACACACAGTGTCTACATGGCGGCGGCAACAATACTACAGTGAGAATCAAAGTTATGCCACCTTTCTTTGCGTGAACATTTGGGCGTTAGGAGTAGAGCCCGACCGAAATGGGTTTTTTGGGACCGATATTAGGGAGTAAAAAAAGAACAAAGAAAAGGAACAAGAGACCTCCTTATTGAAGTGAAAGTGTTGACTGGTGTCACTATCTCGCGAACACGCCGGCGGATCTCCACTAAATTCGGGGGATCCCTTCAGCTCGAGGAGCCCTCTCGAACGCCACCCTCTGTGCGTCGGTAGCCCCCCGGGATCGCTTGATCGGTCGGCACCGAACCATGAATTTAACCACCCGTAACTCCCGAACCCCGGGGGCTATCGACACGGGGTGTGGTCTCATTCGAAAGCGGGCCTCTAGACGTACACTCTATTCGCGTTCGAGAGGGTTCCTCGAGCTGAAGGGATCCCCCGAATTTGGTGCGGATTCACAACGCCATTACGGCGATATGGCCGTTCAAAGTTTCAATGGTTTTCCATAGACTTAAGCTTTAAAGCGTTTCATCCAGGTCGCCAGTAGCAAACAATATAGCGCGCTCTGCTGGACAAACTAAGTAACTACACCATTTCAAGCATTTTATCTGAGTTATATGTACTGTAAAAAAAAAATTCATATTGGCGGCATATTCACCGATACCGATATATCGGCGACAGGCTCATATCGGCCGATAATATCGGCAAAACGATAACTTATAAGTTTTATAAAGAATATCTCTTTGGGTTTGAGACTTTAGTCTTTGCAACTTTAGGGATCTTATCTATGCACAAACCGCTTGTAACACTCCAAAGAGAAAGGAAAACTTGCATCATATGACCCCTTTAACAACACTGCCAGATAATTTTTCTGCTTGACCTTCCATCTGTAATGCTTTGGGTTTTATTTGATCTCAGGTCAAGCTGCGCCTCAGGCGGCTGCAGCAACGGCGTCTCAGCCAGGAGGTCAGCCAGATTACAGTGCAGCGTGGGCAGAATACTACCGCCAACAGGCAGCATACTATGGTCAAGGCGCCCCTCAGGCAATGGGAGCTGCACCCCAGGCTCAGCAGGTACACTCCCGCTAAAACATAGATGTGCATGTGTACAGTTTTTGTCCCCCACCCCCACTTTTTTTTTTCCCCTAACATTTACTTCCACAGGTTCAGCAGGTTTCCAGATGAGTCATCGATACAACACATAACCAAACTCTTTCCTCCTCAAACAGGCTTTTATCTTTTTTTTGTTTTGTTTTTTGGGGAGGGTGTTGAATAAATGTTTCTGCTCTTAACATGTTGTGTATTTCTTATGTATTTCTTCTGCACAGGGCCAGTAATGTGAAGTGGACATAAAGTAAATGCTACATTGTCAGAAAAAAACCTTTGTTAAATGTTTGGATGCAGACGCCATGATGAAGATCTTAATTTCATTGGTTTGAGTGTTTAAGCTAGATCGCAGACCAGCTCCAAAGTCAAATATATATAATTTTTTTTTTTTTCCTTTTTGTTTTGCCACTCTTGTAAATGAACGTTTTGTTTTTAGTTGGGTAATATTGGTCATTCCAGCTCCTGTATCTCCTGTATCTCATGTAGTTTTGAGACTAAATGATAGTCATTTCCATGTAAATCATCTCAGTTCTAAAATGATATGCCTGTTGTGTTTTGCAATAAAACAATGAAACCTCCTGTGTTGGTAAGTGGGGTGCAAATGTGGAGAATGTTTTGTGAAAATTTCATTTCCTGTTTCGGGAAAGGGTGGGGGGAGTGGTATGCAAATTTACAAGAACAAAAAATGTTGCTCTTTTACTTTTTTCTTTCAACTGTCTATATTACCCTTAATTTTTTATTTGATTCCTGGTCTTTTTAAAAGTCACAAGTAAGAGATCATTGATCATTTGACATTGCTTGTTTGACAAATGGACAGCTCTGTTTTTATGCTGCTTTTTACTGGTCATTGCTGTGGATGTAGGTGTAGGCAGGTTATCTAAGGCAAGGTGGCTTGGTGTTGGCAAGGTATGTGACTCATGCAATAACTCTTCAGTGCTGTAGTGTTGCTTATTGTTGCACTGCATTTTTCCTGGTTTGTTGAGGTAGTGTGCACTGTTAATGAGAGACATTTCCTCCCTCACAGGCGAGATTAGGAAGGCGGTAAGCAAGTATGCGTCTTTACATAAACTGTTCCTTTTTATATTGTGACTGCAATCATGTTGCAAGTATTTTAGTTTGTTCTCCAAGTTTGTTGCTTTTTTACAGGGCAGGTCAAGTGTTCTGATCAACAGTTATGTCTTGCGAAATTACTTGTCCCCATCCTATATTTTACATGTCTAAAATCCATAAATTGTGTATATATTTATATCAATATTGCTGGCATTTTAAAAACATTTTGATACGATTAAAAAAAGCTCGAATGCAAACATGGACTACTTTTTTGTCTGCCCATTGTCTGTTAGCATTCCTCCAATATAGGCCTATAGGTGTTTGGAGACTCTGGCCTCCAACACCAGTGAAATGAGCTCTCCACTGTAAGTACAAAATGTACATGACTTTGCGGGCCAATTCGTTTTTTTTCTGCTGTCAATGCATCGTCTTTGACTGAATGAAACGCAATGCATTTAAATCTCTTAATGTTGCCCTTTTTTGGGGTAAGTATGTCAGGGCTGTAATTTTGTTTTGACATGTTTAAGATAATGACCTGACCCTTTTTCACAATGAACTTTTATTGTTTTTTTTGCTATAACAGCATTGTGTGATTATTTACAAATTGAGTCGTTGCCATATTGACACTGCTTTAGTCATTTAGGACTTGTATCTCAGACTTATAATATGAAACTGTGAACTGTACCACTGTTTTAAGTCAGTCCGTCTGTAGAACCCACATCTTTTTCCATCTGCAAATGTGTGGTTTAACATTAAATAGACCTGTAAATTGTCAATTTTGTGATTTGCCAAGTTTATACTGCATAGCCCATAAAGACCATCAGCAAATGGCCTCTTTCAAATGCTAATTAGTTTTAATGTCCCATTTCTAAATCTGTGCCTGACCTGTTTGTAATATAAGGTCATTGAGGCTGTCAATTTCATGCAAGTTATTTTTGACTGTTCATTAGTGAGCAGTGCATTGTCTAATCTTGCAGTGCCATCCCTGACTTTGCACCTTAGGTTCTGCAGCAATAACACAGGTAAGCGTATCCTAAGAAATCAAAACGACTGAGCCTGTGATCTAGTGTAATGCTTTTCACCTTTGAAACAGAGGTCAATATGTGTCGCTGTTTTAATGACGGATGTCTCTCGTAGTAGATAGACTGACGTACGCCACAAATGTCAGAATTTAGATATGTTGGAAGTATGGTTTTTTTTGTCCATATAAATTGCATGGCATTGACCTGTAGTTCACAAATGTTTTTCATCTGTTGACATCTAACTAGGATTATGCGGTTTATTTTATTTTACTAATTGAAACCAATGTAATTTTGATCTCATTTGTTAGCTTCCTGGTAAGTCTGTTAAGTGTGGTCCTCTTCTACTGTTACACAATGCATGCAGATGCAAAATGATCCAGTTAGCCCTATGAATGCACTCACTGATAACTGATGTATACTGTATGTATGCTCATGTTTCATTGGTTTGCAAGCTTTCTTGTTGCCCCTCTGTAGTGCTAATGTTTGTCCCATATTGCTGCCTTCATTCTCACTCACAGTGTTGAAGATGCTGCAGGCGTAGTTCGTAGAATCAGGTCCTGAGCTAGTTTGTCCGTAAGGAGGAATCCTTTGAGTCTGTCCCTCCACTGAACGTAGACTGTTCAAGGGCTCCAATTATAAGGTAAAAATATCATAAGGAATCTGTCATTGCAAAGTTCTGTCATTGCAAAGTCAATGTTACTGTTAGTTTAGGGTGATGCCAGTTAGTTTTGATATGTCTCTGTATTATTGGTTGTCTAATGGTTCTATGAAATGTTTTTGAGTACATGCTTTGCCTTTTGTTGATAAGTGTAGGGATTTTATGTGCATCAGTGCTGTACAGGTGGACCATGACCAGGAACTTTTTTTTTTTCTTTCTAGTATACATTTGCCAGACTGGTTTTTGTTTGTCAGTTAAACAAGAGTTTCTTTAAACCTAGTCTTTATCCATTGCTGCATATCTTCTTGTATGCATGCAAGATGTTTCCCTTTGAGCAAATTGTTCACAACAGAATTCGTGGGGGTCTAAATACGAAGAGAAAAACGGAGGCTAGCTGAGAAATTTGGAGCATGCCTTTGAGGTAAAACTATCATGGACTGTTAAAGTTGTTGAATTTACTTTTGATTTTTGCTGAGAATTGTTGGTCTGAAATGTTGAAGATTGTTGCCATTATCATCAATAAAATTGTAATCATTAAAATTGGTTTTGAGGTTTTTATTCAGTTATTTCAGTGTTAGCCCCCTCGGTAGAGGTCTGCATTCCCGAAAAAAAACGCAGTAGCGGTTGGTAACTGGTGTAATTTGAACGGGAGCGGGCGGTCTAACAATATCCCGTTCCCGACGTCCATTTAGAACAGCATATCTGCGCTTTATTCTTATTGACCACCGGTACAGCTTGCGTGTGGATGCGCTGTCCTTGAAGGACGTTCAACTCGGTTTTGTTTATATTTTGCTTGGCCTATAATTTTAAATGAAAGATGTATTTATTTTTCTCTGTTACACTTTTCCTACTGTTAACAAAAATGTCAAACGAATTTATTTTGACAAGACAAATAAAAATAGCTAATAGGCTATTTTAGTACACCCTACATTTGTATTTTTTTTTTCTCTCTGCGAGACTTTTTCCCTATTGTGTTGTCAATGTTAATTAAACAAATTGTATCCTGACAAGACGAATAAAAATAAGAAATACAATTTTTGTACAACATTTTCTGACACTTTTTTTTCCTACTGTTGCATAAAATATTAAATTAATTTTGTGTCTTAAGATAATTCATATAAATTCAAGTCAAAATCAATAAATTCAAGACTCTTGACAAGACGAATAAAATAACATTTTGTTAGCCTATCTCGCTTTCTTTCAGTAGCGGAAATTTAAATGTGAGATTCTGGAAACAAGATCTAAATTTAGCGGGAACGGTCGGGAAGAAAATTATTCTAAGTAGACGGCGGGTGAACAATGAATATATAGCGGGTGCGGAATAGAACCTTGCGGGAGCGGGACTAAAAAAACTGTCCCGCGCAGACCTTTTCCCCTTGGTCCGAATACCACATGGAAGGCATATAAAATAAACATCTGTCCATTCTTACCCACTTCATTTTAAACACTAGACAAACTTTACAATACATTGACATGGCACTAATAATGACTTTAAAGACAAGAGTCATGATGCACAGTGGACTCAGCTGCTGTAGGTAACATCCATGAAAATGTGGAGGGTGTGACAGACGGATGTAGCTCACTGAACCTGTGCTTCCAGCAAAGCACTGGGTACCAGGTGCAAAGGTGTGCCACTGCAGCCGTTTAGGTGACGGATCATGTCAGTGCCCAGATAGGCAAGAAGCAGTTCAGAGTGTCGGTGAAGCAAGTGCAGGATGTCCTCAGCCAGAGTGTCCAGAGTACAGTAACGTATTTTATCCAGATCGAAAATGTCCTTCATGAAGAACAGCACCTGTTCCTGTGGACAAAAGACAA
Source organism: Sinocyclocheilus anshuiensis (assembly GCF_001515605.1). Taxonomy (NCBI): domain Eukaryota; kingdom Metazoa; phylum Chordata; class Actinopteri; order Cypriniformes; family Cyprinidae; genus Sinocyclocheilus; species Sinocyclocheilus anshuiensis. Next base: position 241,672 of record NW_015547685.1, read on the forward strand.
TTTTATTCCTGAATGACATTCAACAAATCTAACATTGAAGGCATTTGGTGAAGATTATACCTTGGGAGTCTTAACATACCCAACAGACCCCTGATCATCAGTATTAAGTCTGGAGAACACCATATCTTATTCTGGCCTACTCAGGGTTCCTCAAATCCAGCCATGGAGGGCCATGCAGAATTTAATCTGTACTCAGACACCTGAGCTAGCTAATCAAGGTCTTCAGAGTTACTAGAAAATTATAGGTAGGTAAGTTTAATCAGGGTTTGGGGTATACTCTGCAAGACAGGGTAAACCCTTCAAAGGGAATAGGGCATAGGGACGAGCCCTTCAAAATGGAAAGCAGCAGAATGAAGCTTTTCAGGGTTACTAGCAACTTCTAGTCAGGTAGGTTGGAGCAGAAAGTTGGCCCTCCTAGATCGGACACCCTACTTGTATCTAAAGAGACTCACAGGACACTCCCTCCCGACCAGGGGTGCCCAAACATTTGTCTGGAGGGCTAACATCCTACAGAGTTTAGCATCAGCCAGCTCCAACACACTTGCCTGGAAGTGTTTGAGTCTGAAGACCTTGATTTGTTGGTTCAGGGGTGGTTAATTAGGGTTGGAGCTAACCTCTGCAGGACAGTGGCACTCCACAGGTTTGGATACCCATGCTCTGCACCAAGGGTATCCAATCCTATAGAGTTTAGCTTTAACCCTAATTAGACACAACAGAAGCAGCTACTCAGGGTTTTCAGGATTACCAGAAACTTCCTGGCAGGTGTGCTGGATTGGCTTGGAGGAAACTCTACAGGAAAGTGGCCATCCAGAATCAGGATTGGACTCCCTGGACAAACCATGGTCTTGTTCAGTTGCACAAAAGTTCATGGACAAGCACTAGCCCTTGTGGGATCTTTAGCCCAACACCAACCACATTTAATTTTGTCATTTAAGAGCAATTAAATCTGAAAATGATGTTACTACGATGAGGCTGGTGAGCAACAATAGGTCACTCGATCAAACCTATGAGGACCTTTTTCCATTATTTGCCTGATCATCCATTATCCCGTATTAAACTCACAAAATTTTCATAATTGCATGTTTTTCATCCAACAAACGTTTGGATAGTTCAAAAGTTTAATGCCAGTACACTTGGCAAATCCATGCAACACTTTGGCACACATGAACAAATCTCTTCCTCTTCAGTAGTCATAGCACATTTGCATGTGATAGTCAGTGTATGTAGGCATGCCATCCGAGGCTGACATGAAGATACAGAGATCATCAAATTACAGCTTACCTTGAAGAAGCAGCAGAAATCATGCAGGGAACTTTTAGGGCCTAGAAACCCCCAGGCCAAGACAGGACTTATGTGTTCACACACTGCATAGAAATGCGCAATGAAGCCATCTTGAACCTGCACACACAAAATTAAATATCAAAAAATACATCTTTCAAGGCTGTCTGGAGAGATTAAACTACTCTACTCTGTACAACAATCACAACGTTTACATTTCCAACAATACCTTCATATGTTGCCTCTTCTGTTTCAGAACAGACCAACAACTTGATGCTACAGCCTATGATGGGAAAATACAGCTTTATTAAATATCAGTGTGTAACCGGAATGCAATTTTGTTGAGGTCAGATCAAATGCTAGATTCTGTACACACCGTCTCTTTGAAAGAGTTGTTGAGCCAACGATTGTTGACCACATTTTGAATAGAGATAGGTGGATTCTCAAGATCCTCAAATGAGTCCATAAGGATGAAGTCGAGAACAATGTCATAGAAGTTCAGATGTTTAACCTGAAGAGAAAAGGCACAAACTTTAAACAACAAGATTAGCTGTGTTGAAAACTTGAAGACTGTTTAATATCCAGGACAAGTCTTGTATCTGTATAACGAGATGTCTCACCCCTCTTGCAAAAAGCTCAATTTCAGTGTTCTCCCAATGGTCCGTTTGCTCCAGAAAACAGATCATTTCGTCAAACACTTCTTCAAATCTCTTTGGGCTCTGAAAACCACACAATAGGTCAGTTGGGTTGGGGACACTTTATGTGAGACCACATGGAGGAAAGAAAGAACACTCACCTTCCTTGCTTTGACAATAATTGAAGACAATATCTTCTTTCCTGTGTCAGCCAGAAATGCTCTAGTGGGTCTTTCACATAAGATGACCTGAATAAAATACAATGTAGAGTTAAAGGTTTTCCCAAACAGACCCCATTCCAAATGACACACTTCATGTACATTTGCGGTCTTGCAGACTTAACAACGGACACCGCATGCGCATGTCCAACATTATAAGATCAGGCCCTTTCTTTCGGAACATGCTACACAACTCCTAGTTCAAGCTCTCGTTCTGTCCAGGCTGGACTATTGCAACACTCTCTTGGCAGGTCTTCCAGTCAGTTCTATCAAACCTCTACAACTAATCCAGTACGCGGCTGCAAAATTAGTCTTTAGCACCTCTGTTCATCAGTTTGCACTGGATACCAATAGCCAGCCGCTCGCATAAAATTCAAGGCATTGATATTTGCCTACAAAACAACCACTGGCTCTGCACCACTTTACCAAAATTCACTACTTCTGACTTGCCCTCCAGAATCTTGCGTTCTGCAAGTGAACAGTGCATTATAGTGCCATCCCAAAGAGGCACAAAATCACTTTTACAGACTTTTACATTCACTGTTACCTGCTGTTGGAATGACCTGCCCAACTCGATCGGAGCTTCAAGAAATGGCTAAAGATATTTCTTTATCTACTTGTTTTCTTTTTATTTATTAAAAAACTTGACCCTCTAACACTTCCGTTCTCTATCTTTTTCTATTCTACTTGTTTTCTTTTTATTTATTATAAAAAAATAATAATAACTTGACCCTCTAATACCAGCTCTCTCTATTCGGTCTACTACTTTTTAGCACTTACATAATGTTGCTCTTTTGTTGATTTGATTGCTTCTATTGTCCTCATTTGTAAGTTGCTTTGAATAAAAGCATCTGCTAAATGCTTAAATGCACAGCAGACTTCAACTCGACAGTTAAAGCGTCATTACGTCACAAAAGTGTGGACTTGGAGGAAGACCAGTGTCACCAAGTCTGCGGTTTTCCTGCGGAATTGGGCTACTTTTATATTGTTGCCGCGGGTTGTTTTTTTAATCTGCGGATTGAAGCAAACCCCCCCGCCCCCTCGGAATGCGATTTTGACCGAGGTGGAACCCCCTTGAAGTAGGTTTTTGAGTACCAATTGGACTGGTTTTGTTATGCAGACCTTGCAACCCTGAGGAGGACTGTGAGGGCTTATGGTGCCATTTGGAACGGGACTACAGACAACAACTTAACAACAGCAACTTAATCTGTCCAATGCAACACCATTAACACAGACTGTCAATTTAACATGATGAATTAAACAAATGCAATACCAACCGCCAACCCCCAATCAGGACATAAGAAAGAAATCCTTTACCTGACACGCCTGCCGTATACAGTGCAGCTTTGCCAGGAAGTCAGTGTCTCCAAGACATTCAAGCATTTCAGTTCTGTTTAAAAAAAAAAAAGACCAGTGAACAACACAGTCTACATAAAACATATCAACTTAAAATAGAACTCCGCTCTGTGCAGTATTTTCAGAAATATGTGCAAACAAACCCAGATCTATAAAACAGATCTGTTCATGCTCTCAAATCAGTTTGGATGAGCCACATTCAAATATCCAATATACACATACCTATGAACATGATTAAACTTTGTTAAAGCATCTAGTCAACAATATTATAGTCTGATGAACTATATGAATTGAACAACTGACTACTGTGATTTGCATTAATACATTATTAATTACACAACTATATGGAGCACTTGATTCTGATTGGCCAATCAGGTATTCTGTGGTCCCCAATACCTGACATACTCGACTCACCTTAGCACTCGGCAGGAGATCTTTCCTTCCTCAGCCATCTGCAGGGCATCCTCATAGAAGGGGTGATGACACAGTGACTCTAGCGCATGGGCACTCCTCATCTCTCTGTGCTCGGATAACTGAAACAATTTGCGAAATTTAAGACATTTTTTTTCCCCATAATTTTTTTTTACATTTTGTGTATTTCTTATACATTCTGTTTCTTTATAGGTTTGTGCCTATTTGTGTCCACAGTAGTGATGGGTCGTTCTTGAACGATTCATTCATTTGAACAAATCTTTAATTGACTCAGGAAGAACGAGTCGTCTCGGGAAGTGATTCGTTCAGTCGCGCATGCGCAACATCCTATAGGTTCTGTACTGGAATTAGTCAAGTAGTTCACCTGTTTCGAGTCTTCGGGTTCATCGTTCGTTCATCACGTGACAGCCCCATAAGTTTAACCAATGCAGTCTGAGCCGGAAAGAGAATTGATTAGTTCATCTTTCGAGTCTTCGGGTTTTTCGAGTCGTTCGTTCATCACGTGACAGACCCATAAGCTTAAAGGTGCGTTCACGCCATATCGGAATTCCCGTAATTATGAGATTCCAACTTGTAAAAAGCATTCACGTCCTCGTAGAACTCGTAATTACAACTTGTGAACTGGGAGTTTTCTGAGAGCTACGACTTGTACCACGTGACCGCTGTACCACCTGACCATCGCAGGCTCTGTTTAGGCGTTGACAGTGTTGCCATAGAAAAGCATAATTCCAGCTCAGAGTAGAATGTCACATGTTGTAATCTCAAAATTACGATATGGCGTGAACGCAGCATAACCTATGCAGTCTGAGCCGGAAAGAGACTTAATAATAATAACCAACTCTTTATTACTTTTGTTACAACATTCAGTGTTATGGAAAAGAACCATCATGGCAGAAATTCACACATTTATAAACTGTAAGAAGTAAAAAGCTACAATTTGAGACCAGAAACGCATCACATAACTGTAAGAGTAAATAATAATTATAATAATAATAATAACTATGCACCCGTTTGTAAGGAAGCTTGTAAATTAACTAATTTCTCTATCCAATGCTGTCACGTCACGTGACAAAAGATCAAACGAACGATTCGAAAGACTCGAGAGATGAACTAATCAATTCTCTTTCCGGCTCAGACTGCATTGGTTAAGTTTATGGGGCTGTCACGTGATGAACGAACGACTCAAACCCAAAGACTTGTCAGATAAGAGGTGAGGTGAGCTAATCATAGACTGAAAACCCAGGTAAGCAATGAATTAATCTTTTCTGTTTCTTATAGCATTATAGTTTTGTATTGTTTGTAGTGTGATCAACGTTTGCGTAAGTAGTAGACGTGTTAGGGAAGTAACACGTAACATTTTAATTATATTTTGCTAAAATGAACGAAATGACTCGAAAAAAGATTCGTTCATTTTGCTGAACGAGACTCAAAGGTCCGAGTCGGTAAAATGATCCGAACTTCCCATCACTAGTCCACAGATAACAGTGTCTCACAAAGTGATTAAATAATGAAATGTGGGACAGATTTAAATTACATAGGATTATTACCCTTAAAGTACTCTCACAGTACCATGGTAAAATTCTGTTAACATAAAATAAAAATAAAATCAAGGATTACTTGAAAGCTGTATTTAGCATGATACATGAAGAAAACCACGATACATGTTTATTACTGTATACTACACATGATGGGAGGCAAATGTGATCTGAAGCCTGTGCTGAAAACAGTGAGTGCCAAATAACCCAAAATAAAACATATTCAACGTTGAATCCTGTAACAAACAAAGGTCTGTGAGATGTGACTGATGTACAGCATGTTACACAGGTTGCACAAAGCCTTCCCTCTCACCTCTGCAGCAGAGACGAAGGAATCTGTTGAGGCGATGCTGATTGAATCTCTCAGACAGGTGTCCTCCCACACGGAGAGATCCATGTGCTTGTCTGCACAAATGAGGGAAGATTAGACTGAAGTGCCCTTATCTCACATGGGTGAGCGAACTGGTCTAATTCCAAAACAGCAGACTGCATAAACCGATTCAGGACAAATGTGTTTATGGGGTTTGCATGTGGAAGGGTGTGAATCGAGTGACGTGCTCTTGGGAGTGGGTAAGAGATAGACCCGTAAACATTTGTAAGGAAAGAACGTTGGACCATGACCAGCTTCTTTATTTAGATACAGAAAATGAGCCGAGCCTCAGTAATGCGCAGCTGCATGAAACAACCGTGCAAAGTTGCACATCTACTGTGTGTGTCCGGTTCTTTGTTCGATTTAGAACTTAAAAGGCATAGTTCACTCAAAAACAAAAATGTTGTAATCATTTATTCACCCTCACGTTGTTTCAAACCAAGACTGGGAATGCAGTATGTTTTTATTCAGTGCATTTACAGTTTTTTTTTTCCTTACACAAGCAGGCTTCTAATGTTCTTGCTGTCTCCAGTGGTCTGTTGTTCATTTTCATGTTTATTTTTTGACTGGGAAAAAAATGGACCGGGCCAGTGTTGCCAAAAATTCAAGGTGCATGTGCGAGCTGATTGTACATAGTAAATGCAGTTAGAAAAATTTGGCTGTGCACGTAGTATGCTGACAATGAAATTTGCTTCATGCACACTGATGGCTAGATATAGATGGCTAATTTAGTGCCACAATCAGTTGCTGTTGTATGTGCTATTTGTTATAAGAAATCTTTGGGACACTTCAGTCTCTTATCTGTATTTTATTTTTTTTCTGTGCAATTCATAATTCATTCTTGGCAAGTATAAAATCTGCCTACAAACTTTAAACAGACATAGTTTTTAGATTATTATTATTATTTTTACATATGAACCCAGTAGAAATTATGGTTTAAATAATAAAAAATACACATCAATTGAACAACAAAAGTTGCACCGTTTATGCAATGCATCAACCTGTACTTTGTAAGTCAATTTTTAGAGTACAGTTACGGTTCACAGAGCCAAGCCCAGTGATAACTATTACATAAGACCATTCAATCACTTCCACTCACTCTATTGATGTAACACAATTGTCTTTAGTTTAACGCTCACCGCTAGTAGGATGTGTTGAAGGGTCTGTCATTCCCAGCGCTCCCTCAAACTCCTCCTGAAGCCGATAGGCTCTCTGTAGCAGGGACTCCAGCTTTCGAACGAAATCTACACTGATGATGTCCTAATAAAGAATAAAATGTATCATTAGAACTCTTTATTTTAAGAGCGTGGAGACTCATCTTAGAAAACATGGCTAAGTAAAGTGGGCCCACACATTAACATTCTGTTTACATTTAACGGTATTATTAAAATATTAGTGTTTTTAAAGATATAAAAATATAGGTGAGCATTAGTGGCAAATGCACCCTAAATGTAAAACTAAGGAAAATTAGCATGAACAATTAAATATCCAATATCGACCAATACCAATAAATTAAAAATATGAGGTATGAGGGCATCTATTTATATCATATGATATGGCTTATCAATATCACACGAGCAAGAGAGATATTTTTTCCCCAAATATCTGCATGATTGCAAATGTGATATAGATTTTTTACAACAGTTCAATAACAATAACAAGTTAACTTGTATTAAATTTTAGACACAGTATTCTGTTTTGCTCATGTTCTCCAACAAAAATAGCTCCAAACAAAGCCACAGCAGAGCGGTTGTGCCTTTCCAAGCAACACACAGCAGCGGTTTGTTACTAAATGAATATAAGGTCAAGAGAGCCAATGATTCAGAGACCCAATGTAAAGACAGACACTAGCTTCGTTTCTGAATGAATCACCTGGAATCGGTTGAGTGAATGACTCAATCATTAAGACAGTGACTTGCTGCCACCTACTGGCGGTTTTAGTTTCATATTTAGATTTTTTTTTTTTCATATTTCAATATTAATTAAAAAAAACATTAATACCCATTATTTAAATTTAAACATCATTTTAAAACATTAATATTATTTATTAGGGCTGGGTAAAAAAATATTGATATCTCGATATTAATCGATTCTCATTTTTACGGAACGATATCGATTCCTAAATCCCAAGAATCGATTAGTGTAGCCTGTTTTCAGTTAATGGATGGAAGGAACATTGAAGGGTACTTCCCATCCAATAAATCGCAATAAGCATTGTGCTTTGGTACTTTTCATATGAAACAAAGTCTCAGATTTCAAATTCTGTCCATTGTATTGAAGTATTTAAACAATAAATGCCGTTTTGGCGCTATTTAATGTGGAGTGACAGATCGCTGTAGCGCCTCAGTTCAACAGACGCGGCAGCGCGAGGCGCACGTGAACTAATCATCTCCTCCACATTAACACCAGATTCAGCACAAAATTAACATGACTAAATATCCGAAGTAAAAAAAAAAGACAACTTTACAATTCGTATCCTGGCTCATGTAATCGTTCAATCTGTGTTTCAGCCGCGCAAAGACGCCAATATAACAGCTTGTAAACAATATGTCACGTAACGTCACATTTACCTCAGCTGAAACCTATTCGGTGACCATAAACTCATTAGTCAGATAAAAAAATAAACTGTATAGAGGGGCATATATGCACCATATAACATATTCATTATAATTTTTACTGTTCTTCCTTGTTTAATTTATGTTTGAATAAATCAAAGTTTTTATGACAGCCACCATTTAAATGTTTATATTTAAAAAAAAAACGAACTGAAGTAGAAATATAAATATGTAACAGTAACTTTATTATTGTAAAAACTTAATTAATTAATTTTAGCCTTCAATATTATAGTAATGTTGTACCAACTGACTCTCATGTATATTTTACAGCACTAGTTGAGATTTTTTTTTTCTTGAGAAAATTTGGCATGTACGTTACTGTACCTGATATATATCCAAAATAATCGATATAGAATCGAATCGGTAATCGAATCGAAAGCTTGTGAATGAGAATCGAATCGTGAAATTTGTGTCAAAACCCAGCCCTATTATTTATGCAATGTTGAATTAACATATTTCTTTCTAAAGCTACTTTTTGTAATGTCCATTCAATGCTTTTCTCATCTAACACACAAAAATTTTTTTTTAAATGATCTTTTGGGGGGCAATTTCTCAGACAAACCTTATGTGTGATTTATTTGCGATTCATTTAATTAATTGGCACATCATATAATTAATTGGATTAAACATTTAAATCGCTTGATAGCCCTAGTTATCATATTATACTCATTTATTATCGTAACCATAAACACATTGGTTTGAAGGGCAAATAGTTTTTACAGTTTACAGCACTTTGTTATTCTTCTAGTTATTTAGCAGCTAATGAATTGCAAGTCACACATTCACTGAAAATAGCATACTTCCACACGTCCACAAAATGAGGTAGATATCACCCATCCCTACTGAGGACTACAGTGGTTGGAGAGTAATACCTCCATGCTTTCTTCAGCAATGGCATCTCCAGCTCCCAGCTTGATGGACGCACAGTTTTCCTCATCTTCCGCTTGCCTGCTGCGGAACGTTAGCGCCTGTTCCCAGCGCCGCAGGGCCTCCTCGAACAACTCCATTCCTGTAGGTGAGACATCAATTCAACATGTGGAACTTTCTGCAGATGAATGCACACATCAGATTTCGAATGACATTTATGATTGTGAACATACATGATTCCGCTCTTTCAAGATCAATATCAAATGTTTGTACACAAATGATGCTTAAAATTGAACACAATGCTTTCCAGACAACAAGCAACTTCTGGGCTCGCATGTGTCATATGAGACTTAAGACAGAAGATTTTCTATATAAGATATAATATAAGATACTCTATAGTGCTGTCAAATGATTAATCGCTATTAATCACATCCAAAATAAAAGGTTTTGTTTACATAATATATGTGTGCTTACTGTGTGTTTTTATTATGTATATATAAATACACACACATGCATGTATACATTTAAGTAAAATGGTATGTTTACATATTCAATATATTTATATATAATATAAATTATATGAATATAAATATATACATGTAAATATTTTCAAAATATATACTGTATGTGTGTGTATTTATATATACATAATTAATATACACAGTACACAGAAATATATTATGTAAAGAAAACTTACTTTGGATGAGATTAATCGCGATTAATCGTTTGACAGCACTAATACTATTTCTATTTTATCTACTTGCTTTCTTTTTATTTATTTAAAACAAACCTTGACCCTCTAACACTTGTACTACTCTCTATTCAATTTCAATTCTAACTACTTGTTGTTGTTTTTTATTTAAAAAAATGACCCTCTAACACTAGCGTTCTCTATTCTTTTTATATTATATCTACTTGTTTTCTTTTTATTTATTTAAACAAACAAAAAAAAAACCTGTGTACTGCGTTAGACTAACCGAGACTTGTCACAGCACTTACATATTGTTGCTCTTCTGTTGGTTTTGACTGCTTCTATATAGGGCTGCACGATAAATCGCATGCGATATTTAATGCGCATCTTGTCAGAAA